>NC_137270.1:0-577500 GCF_053477335.1 Acartia tonsa | reverse complement strand
TTCGGTGGAAGCGGCGGTTCTGCCGCCGTTTCTTCAGAGTTCCATATTGTTCACCACAAAAGCAACTGCTGTGGAGAATTTTAGAGCTGTAACTCTTTTATGGGCTGAGATCATGCATGTTTTATTTTTAGTTTATAAAAGTGGCACATCCGCCTCCCCCCTTTAATTCTGATGAAAAAGGCCATGACATTTAATTTATAAGATAGATGAATTGAGGGAAAAGGTAACAAACTACAAGTATTCTTTTTTGAGTCCCCAAAGTTTTTAAATAACGTTTTCTTATTCATTGACTCTACAACTCTGGGGACTTGAATTTTGATGGGTTTGTTAATTTAGTTGAGTGTAATCTACAGAAGAGGTAATTTCATGTATCATCATAAGGGATTTACATCAATTTATCGTCTATTGTCTCATCCCTTTAGATCCATGAAAAAAGTACCTCAAAAACGGCAGTTCCTTCGCCTAGAATACAGTCAGCACTTAACAATACATTTTCTTCCTAAAAGCAAATACATATTATTATTCGTCGGCTTAACAACTTTGGGGAATTTTGTTAGATTTTATTTGGTTGGTACATTAAGTTAAATGTACAAACATTTCAAACATTAATTGCAATCTACAGTAGGGATAATAACATTGGGAATTACATCAATTTATCAGCCAGTGTCATATCCCTTTAGATCCCTGCTATTAATGCCACCTTAACATGAAGCACAACATGATCTGTAGTATGACCAGGTGTGTGTAGAACCTCAACACTGTTTATTAAACTGGTCCCCAAAGTTTTTAATAACGTTTTCTTATTCGTTGGCATAACAACTTTGAGGACTTTTATTTAATTTTATTTGGTTGGTACATTAAGTGTAACTGTACAAACGTTTCAACCACTAATTGTAATCTACAGAACTGGTAACTTTAATCATTATCATTGGTGATGATCATCAATTTATCAGCCATTGTCTTATCCCTTTAGATCCCTGCTATTACTGCCACCTTAACATGAAGCACAACATGATCAGTAGTATGACCAGGGGTGTGTTGTAGAGAACCTCAACACTGTTTATTGAAATGGTCCTCAAAGTTTTTAATAACGTTTTCTTATTCGTTGGCATAACAACTTTGGGGAATTTTATTAGATTTTATTTGGTTGGTACCTACATTAAGTTAAATGTACAAACATTTCAAAGATTAATTGCAATCTACAGAAGGGATAATTTTGTGTAATAACAATGGGGAATTACATCAATTTATCAGCCGTTGTCTTATCCTAGATCCATGTTATTTATGTGCACCTTAACATGAAGCACAACATGATCTGTAGTATGACCAGGGGGGGTGTGTAGAACCTCAACACTGTTTATTAAACTGGTCCCCAAAGTTTTCAATAACGTTTTCTTATTCGTTGGCATAACAAATTTGAGGACTTTTGTTTAATTTTATTTGGTTGGTACATTAAGTGTACAAACATTTCAACCACTAATTGTAATCTACATAACTGGTAACTATAATTATCATTATTGGGGATGTACATCAATTTATCGGCCATTGTCTTATCCCTTTAGATCCCTGACAACCTCTATTACTGCCACCTTAACATGAAGAACCACATGATCTGTAGTATGTCCAGGTGTGTGCAGAACCTCAACACTAGCACCTTCAACGTCAAATTTTTGGCCGTCAACCAATGGGATCACGTCAATCTAAAAAAACAAATTCTTATAACTTTAATCTATTTTACATTAGGTATGGCTTCGAAACCGATTAAAATTAGCAGGATTAGAACTGTTTCTCAGCAAAACTGAAAAGTAAAATATTGCATCGTATTACAGACAATTTTCCTCTAACCTTCCGGGCTAAAAAAAACTGGTTTTAATTTTTCATTTTAATATCCATTTAAAGCTGTCCATAACACAATGCTATAAATAACTAGGTATTATGTTCTATTTTGGATAAACTGTTTTTAATTTTGAATTTCTTGTACCTACCTAATTATTTTCCAAAGCCAATTTTATCCTATTTTATCGCTGAACCGATATTGTTCTTCTTTGCAGGGAATCTTACTATAAATCTAGGGAATGTTTTAAACTATTTGGGGGGAGGAAATTTTACCCTCCCCCAAATAATTTTTTTTCCTTTTTCTCTTAAAAACTAAAATCTAATTAGGAGGAAGATCAACCTCCCCATTTAACTTAAGTGCCCCTAGAGGCTTCTAATCTTTGGATGCACAGACATAGTTAGTTATAGAGTAACTTTGCTACTAAATTTGATATTGATTCCAAAATAAGACTTTATAATACCTTGCCAATATCTGGTTCAGGTTTGTCTAATCTGGGGTACTTGTGGATTTTTGGACGCACAGACATAGTTAGTTATAGAGTAGCTTCGCTACTAAAAATTATATTGATTCAACCATGAGACTTTAAAATACCTTGCCAATATCTGGTTCAGGTTTGTCTGATCTAGGGTACTTGTGGATTTTGGGAACGTAACTCAAATTTCTGCAAAAAAAAACTTTTAAAAATTATTTAATTAAGAGGCGATTCTTCATATTTTCCTATTTCTAGCCCCTACAGGAGGGGCTCTAACACTGCGGGGCAATCACCTAACCCAATATAACCTAACATAACATAAAATAACTTAGTAAAAGCCATTTTAAAAATACGACGAATCGCCCCTTAAGGGGCGTTGCCACGACATGGACTATACCCGAATTAAGAAAATATAGGTATATCTATTCATTTTTAGACTCCTACCCTTATTGAGAACAAAATAAAATTAATGGTAATTTCAGAAAAAAGTTCATAACCCCATCTTTTTCTTCAAAATAAATTGTAAAAAAGGAGGGGCCTTGACTGGCTGGTGCACTAACCCTGTGAGGGTACCCAGTAACCAATATAACCTAACCTAACTCGACCTAAAGTAACAAAAAACCATGACATACTAACCCCTCTGTGAAGATTGATATTAAACAGGCCAAGTCATATATTATTTGTTTAGGTACTTATACCGGTGATCACAGACCAAATATCAGACTGGGTGTCTAATCTCATGAAGAAGAAGAGGCCGACTTTAAATGACCAAGGGAGGACTCTTCTGCTAATCTAAAGCACCCAGTGATCATAGACCAAGAATCTTATTTTAACTCGTATTATTATAAAATACATTTATGTGCATTTTATCTTGCTTATTCAATGATCTATTTTATGTACCTATGAAGCTTTTATATATTCCAGAAGTATTTTAGTCTATTCTGGGGTTTTACTTATTATATCATAGACCAAGCATTTGTGAATTTTACAGAGATCAGAAATGCTGCTGTCTACCTGGATGAATGGTTACACATGTTTGTTTTGTGGTGAGTCACGCTACTTTTATTGACTTTCACAATGGTAGCATTGGCAAAACCGATCTACGACTCTGTGTAATTATAAATCTAGCTTAGGCTCAGTAAAATTTTTTTTTCGGACAGCTTCACGAAAAATTGTGTCAAAACAAAAGACGTTAAAAGGTGTTTTAAACCCCAGAATTGCTAAAAATGGGCGATAAAAACGGAAACCCTGGAAGGGTAATTTCAAGTGGCGATGATGAAATGGACGGCGCCATTGGCGGCGCAATTGGCGGCGCAATTGGTGGGGGTGGTGCAAATCATAACCCTGATGTTAATAATGGGCCAGAAAAGGAACAAAATCCGGGCGTAATGGATAATAGACCAAGTTTGGCTCAAAATAATAACAGACCAAATATTACTGATGAAAGTAATAATTCGGAGGGCGTGCGAGAGCGTGGCGTTACGGATAGTACAAATAACAGACCAAATGTGGGGGGCGGTCCCACAGGTGGCTATATGGAGGATGTAAATAATAGACCAAGGATAGGTGGCGGTCTCACAGGTAGATATATGGATGATTTAAATAATAGACCAAGAGTGGGGGGCGGTCCCACAGGTGGTTTAAACAATTATACTGATGATTTAAATACTAGACCAAGGTTAGAAGATATTAATTCTGGAGGTAGACAAAGAATTAATGGTGTTTTCTATGATGAATTTAATAATAGACCAAGAAACAGCGATTTATTTAGCGAGACGAACAAGGACAACAACGTCAATAATAGCGCAAATCGATATAACAACAATAGAGAGAGATTTGAAGAATATGACAGACAATATAACAGACCAAGTAATACATACTATAGACCAAGTGAAACACAGTATGACAGATATAGTAACAAGGATGGCAATTTTCTTAGTAGCGCATCAAACAACGACAGATATGATAGAGACGGCATACATGGAGGTGCTAGACCTAAAACCTCTGATGAATATAATAGACCAAGACAAAGCATTTTTGAGGATAATCCCCGACAATTAAGATATATATTCGAAGATAATCCTAGACAAGGACAAGGATTTTTTGAAGACAGCAGACAGAGGACCTATGATAGACCAGACCCATACAGAGAACAAAGATATGATTATGGAAGAAACACGATACCAATTCCACCGTTGGATGAATATAGAGAGTTTAATACATGGTATGAATGTATCAAAGCCTGGAGTGCTTCCACGGACCTTCCCTTACACAAACAAGGCTTTGCTCTAGCGAATGACATCCCAAAACACTCTCAAAAGTACGGAAATCATTTAAAAGACGATCTTTTTAGAGCGATCCCGGCAACGCAATTAATCAATAACGAGCGTGGGGTGGAACGCGTAATTGATTTCCTTAAAAAGCGTTTCTACGTCGACGAAGAAAAAGAAATTTTCGAGGTCAAAAGGCAAATGTCTGCAATAAAGAGGAAGGCTGGGCAGAATATTAACGAATTCATTATCGAATTCGAAAATTTAAGGGAGAAAAGCATGCAACTGGGGATAGAAATTCAAAATGACAAGCTATTAGCCCTAACTCTATTTGAATGTGCCCAACTTGATACAACCGAAGAAACCGTTCTAAGAGGAGTATGCCAATTTATGCTTAACGACGGCAAAAGGTACGAAACCGTTAAACGGAAATTACGAGAAGTATGTAGCCGTTTAAAAGACAAACAGAACAAAAATAATGAAGAATTATTTCTTACACAGAATTCTAGCCCGGAAGACGACATTACGAATAACCTAGACCAAATTTTAATAGCGAAAGGATGGAAGCCGCCAACGCAAAACCAAAGATACCAAAAATCGGGAAATCAAAATAACCGATACCAAAATTCACAGGGGCGACAAAACAATGATAACAAAGGACAAGAACCATTTTATTCCACTAGAAAGAAGAATCCCATAGGTCCTGATGGAAAAATCATGCGTTGCAAAATCTGTGGATCAAACACACATTTTGCAAGAGAATGTCCAGATTCTTATGAAAATAGAAGAAAATCAGGTAAAACTCAGCACAAACAGATAGGAGGAAAGAAGTACAGACAAATCTTCCTAACTGATGAAAATGGAGAACAAAAGGAGGTGATGGTTGAATCAGCTGGAGAAGAAACAGAGGAAGAAAGTGTCAATTGCACAGTGTTATGTTCAGACAACAAGGAGGAGATGAGTAACTTTACAGCTGAAGCACTGAACATGGCCGCTCTAGACACCTGTTGCACTTCAAGTGTAGCAGGAGAACAATGGTTAAAGATCTACCTGGAATCCTTACCTGACAACATGAAAGATAAAGTAAAAGGACCAATGGAAAGTAACAGACACTTCATCTTTGGAAATCAAGGCAAGCTGAAATCAAAGGCTAGATATACAATACCTGTGAAAATTGGAGGTTGCTACAATGAAATCAGCTTTGATATCATAAAATCAGATATTCCTCTTCTGATGTCAAAGAATGAAATGAAACGTTTAGGCATAGCATTGGATATGAAAAATGACAAAGGCACAATAAATGGAAAACCGTTAGTCCTAACAACAACTACTGCAGGACACTACATTGTTGATCTACTGCAAGAAGATGAAACATTAGAACAAGTTAACATAGCTGAACTAGAAAATGACAATGACAAAGAACAAATGAAAGCCTTATCTAAGATCCATCTTCAATTTGGACATAGACCAAAGAAAGCCTTTGTTACAATCCTAAAAGAAGCTGGTAAATGGCAAGAAAAGTTCTCGGACATGATTGACAAAATAATGAACAAGTGTGAAGGTTGTCTACTCAGGCGCAGAGTACCAGATAAACCATCTGTTGCACCACCAATGGCAAGTGATTTTGGCCAAGTACTAACAATTGATCTGAAAGTGTGGGATATGCACAAAGGCATATATATCATGTACATGATAGATCAATTTACCAGATTCCAAGTAGCAGCGGTTATAAGGAGCAAGGAACCGGCTGAGATTGTAAAGACACTTACACTCAAGTGGTTGCCAATATTTGGCAGAGTTGAGAAGATTCTTACAGACAATGGAACAGAGTTCTGTAATGAAGAACTAAGGGAGGTAGCGAATGCTTTCAATATCCAACTGCTCACGACGGGTGCAAACTCGCCGTGGCAGAATGGAACAAATGAAAGGAATCACAAAATCACAGACCAAATTGTCAAGATTACAAGGAAAACTTATCCAAATATGAGTCTTGAAGTTGCATTGGCCTGGGCAGTAACAGCAGCTAACTCATTGTCCAATGTCAGAGGATTCTCTCCTTACCAACTAGTGTTTGGAAGACAGATCAAGCTACCAAACATTCTGGATGATCCCCCACCAGCATGGGAAGAGCCTACTAAGAGCAAGACTCTGTTGGAAACACTTGAAGCCATTAACAAGACGAGAACAGAATATACCAAGGCTGAAAGATGTGAAAGATTGAGGAAAGCACTCAAGACCAAGATCAGAGTTGCTGACACAATCTATGAGAACGGTGATATTGTGTATTTTCAGAAGGAAGGGGAAGATACATGGAGAGGTCCTGCGAAAGTTGTGTTCCAGGACAGCAAAGTGATCTTCATAAGGATAGGGAGCATTTACTACAGAGTAAGTGCTAACAGACTGATCAAAGCAGGTGACGAGCTGGTAAAGGAGATGAATAGGAAAGAACAAGAGAACACAGCAGAGCAAGCTGAGAATGATGAAGACAACAGAGTGACAACAAGGGAAGTTGCACAAGAAGAAGAAAGAATTCACAATACCAGAGGTAGGCAGAAACTTTTAGATCTTGCATTGGAGGAACAAGAACAAGTGACAAGAAGTCTAATGGACCATGTTCAAAACAAGGACAAGGATCACTACTCCACAGCTAAAGATCACAAAGTCACTGAAAAACAACAACCTTCTGTTACTCAAAAGACAAGAGATGCTGAGATGGAAAAGAGTAAGGAGATCAACAATACAGCTACAGACACAGACCAAGTGAACCATGACAAAAATGACTTACCACAAAACACAGACAACTTACCAAAAGACACAGACAAGTCTTCACAAGAAAACACAAATGACAAAAGTGATGGGAATAGAGAGGAGAAGAAGAACACAGAGAAAGAAAAGATTCCACTGCGCAACACAAGAGGATTGAAAAGGAGAAAGAATAGTCAGAAACCTACACCCACTTTCAATGAAGATGGAACACTACAGAATGCCAAATATGTGCTCAAGCGTAATGACAGGATTGAAATACTTGAAAAAGGGAAGTGGGAGAAAGGAAAGATTCTTAGTCATGGTGGAAAAGTAGGAGGGAGAAATGCTGGATGGTTCAACATTGAACTTGATAATGGCGAAGTTTTTCATGACGAAGTATCAAGTCGAGATATCAAGTATGAAAACAACAATGAACAAGTTGAAGCTGAAGATGTTGAGGTTATGACTGTGATAAAGCTAGATAATGGCAAGAGTCTGGAAATTGAAGACATTGATCAGAGAAAAGTAAGAATAGAAAATGAAGAAGAGACTGCACATCTCATGATCTGTGAAGAAATTCTTGCTGTGATGGTTCCAGCAGAACAAAGGAACTCTCCAGAATGTTTACAAGCCAAATATGATGAGCTTAACAAGCTCAAAGCTTTCGATACCTATGAAATAGTTGATGACGTAGGCCAAGACAGAATAACCACAACATGGGTTCTTACTGAAAAAGGAACTGAAAAGAGAGCCAGACTTACAGCTAGAGGCTTTCAGGAAGAGACAGATTTCCCAACGGATAGTCCAACAGTCCAAAAACAGTCGATCCGATTGATATCAACTTGGGCAGCAACAGAAGGATGGTCCATATACACAACTGATATATCATCAGCCTTTTTGCAAGGAAGCCAGATGGACAGAGAAGTTTTTGTCAAACCTCCAAAGGAAGCTAATCTGCAAGGTAAGCTGCTAAAACTGAACAAGTGTCTTTATGGGTTGAAAGATGCCAGCCGCAAATGGTACATGAGAGTACAGGACAAACTTAAAGAATTAGGATTCAAGAAGTCACCACTGGACAAGGGACTTTTCTACATGATTAAGGATGGAAAGCTCATAGGTTTAGTTGGCATACATGTAGATGATTTTTTCTATGCTGGCACAAAGGAATTCATTGAACAAATTATGCCAAAAGTTTTAGGGATATTCAAAGTTGGAAAACAAGAGACCAAGCAGTTCATGTATACTGGTTTCATGTTCAAGCAAGACAAGGAAGGAATCACCATAGATCAAGATAAATATGTTGATAATGCCAATATTCCCAAAACTGATTTAAAACTGATCAAGGACAAAGAAAGGGAGATGAACCAGGATGAACTGACTTTGTTGAGACAAATAACTGGAATTCTGAACTGGACAGTTAGAGCAACACGTCCAGACCTTGCTTTTGATTGTGTGGATCTCTCAACTAACTTCAAAGGAGGCAAAGTTGAGAAACTCAAAGAAGCCCAAAGCTGTTTTCAGAGAATGAAAAAGAACAAGGTAGCTATCAGGATTCCTAGTCTTGATAACATAGAAGACTGCCAGGTATGGGTTTACACAGATGCTGCTTACTGCAATCTCAACAACAACACAGACAGCTGCGGTGGGTATGTAATTTTTCTGGTTAATATCAAGAATGGCAAAACAGCGGTAATAGAATGGAAAGCCAACAAGTTAAAGCGGAAAGTACATAGCACTCTTGGAGCAGAAACCCAAGTTTTGTCACTAGGCTTAGATGCAGCTCTAGGTGTGAAAACACAAATTAAAGCAATCACAAATGGCTTAGTTGATTTAAAGATAAGAGCCATCACTGATAATAAATCAGCTAGGGACGCTGTCTATTCAGAATCTGAAGTACAGGAAAGAATGCTGAGGGCAGATATTGCCATTATCAAAGACATGATTGAGGAGAAGAGAATTCTTGAGGTACGATGGATAAAAGGACAAGACATGCTAGCAGACATATTGACCAAGAAAGGAGTCAAGAAGGAACCATTGCTGGATGTGATACAGACGGGAATGATGTCTAAGAACACTATGGACATCATACTCAACTAAGCAGAAAATCGATCAACATTGTATATAAACATTCTGTATATAAACGTACATTTCATATATATTTTTTTTTGGTACCAAACAAATTTTCAAGATTTGGCAACATCTTTCAAGAGCAACACTAAAAATTCCAGAGCCCGTAAAATTAATTACGCGGCATTGCATCAAAAATGAAGTTTTCAGCAACGTAGGCGCAACGATTGAACAAAGGAAATAAAAATCTTAATAAAGCAATGTAAAAAATTTAGAGCCCGGAAAAATAATTACGCGGCATTGCATCAAAACTGGAGTTTTCAGCTACGCAGGCACAACGAAATCACTAAAGAAACGTGAAACGTCGAGAATTGAGTGAAAAACAAATTTTATTCAGAAAAAGTGTTGTATATGTCTTTAAAAGTGCACGATAGTTACAATTTCGCAGAAATTATTAGTATGTCATCTTTTTTTTTTAACCTTTTCATCCATAAAACACCATCAACCGAAGTCTGTTACCATGCAAAAATACCTTTTTTGTCAGCTTAACCTCAATCACAGTGAAACCATGAAAATTTTCTCTTTATCATAGCAAAAGATCAAGCGAGTTTACAAACAATTCAATATGTTCACATCATTTTTTTTTTCTCTTCTCATAAATACTTTTCATTTTTCAGACAACATACCAAGCTTTTATCGAGAATTTTTTAAAAAATGCCTCCGAAGGATTATGTATTTGCCAGCTACATGATGCCCCATAGAATTTGGGATGAATCCATGACACGAGCCAAATGGATATCACTCAAGAATTATGATATCAGGACATGCACTGATGTCATATTGGATGCGGTGAATGATCAGAGTGAGAGCAAAAACATCATCGTGTTAGCGTATCAAAAATGGGCAGGTGCCTTAGAGAACAAGAAGTTAATGAAGTATCTCGATGAGATAGTTGAGGCCGTCAAGAAACAGGAGAAGAATAAGCTCATCTTCGGAACCTGCCTGTTCATTCCAAACAGCTCAGTAGTGTGGAAGAAAGTTGGTGAGCTAAACGAAAACCTAAGATGGTGTAATGAGCGTCTAGGCATGCCACCTTTAAACATGCATAAAATGGCCATGTGTTGGATCTCAGAATCGGACAAAACCTTAAGGGTGAGGGGAACTTCCTTTGTGGAGTTCCAATTAGGCCTTGGCTTAGGCATCAATGCCAGCTACGAGTGCCTGATCAAGATAAAGAACCACATCCTCATTGCTCTAGACAACACCTTCTACGGGACTGCAAGCAAGAGAAGATCAAGCTCGGTTAGAGTAAGAGTTCCTCCCCCTCTCATTGAAACTGAGGGATATCGTTTTAATGAGTTTCACAGGCAGGAGTTAGAAGATCGAAATTTGTCAGGAAGACCAAAGTCAACTGGTGGATATAGGAGATCAAGGTTAACATGGAGCCAGAGAAGGCCAGAGGGATGGCAAGCATGGGACATCTACAAATCTACCCCCTGGACTAAAGATGAAAGAGAGAGGGTACTGGCCGAATATTTGGAAGAGCTTCACCAATCCTCAGAACGACCAGTTTTTGGAGTACAGACCAAGAAGGAGGAGGAGCAGGAGTCCCAGCTGGTAGAGGAGGAGGGGACAGTTGATGACCTGATTGTTTTCTCTGAAGATGAGGGCATAGGAGGAGGAGAGCCTGAGGACAGAGAGGTGGAGGTGCTGACAAGTAAGCTAACACTTGGAGGTGGAGATGCCGAGGAATGTGAGGTGGAGAATGAGAAGGACATAGAAGATTGTAATGAGAGTGAGCTTGAGGCTATAGAGGCAGCGGACATTGAGAACAGCCATGAAAGATACAACAGGATCAACGAGGAATTGGTACTTCAGTACAGGAAGGAGATAGCCACCAAGTCTGTCCAGTTATCCAAGGAGAAGACTGCTTCCAAGCAATGGAAAGGTGTAGCAAGCAAAGTTGAGGAGGAGAAACATGCCATGGGCAAAGATTTGGAGTACTACAAGCGTAGGGTAGAAATCCTAGAGTCTCAGGTTGAGAGGATCAACAACGAGTACTACTTCCTCAAGGGTCTTTACGAACATGGAGGAAGAAAGAGAGAGCTGAAACCTACTGGCAGACAATACACACAACCTGGGGATCTTGCATTCATGAAGCACTAGGTAATAGACCAAGGATCTCATAAAAAGTTCAGAAAACGAAAACAGTTTATAATTAATGTGAAGATTGATATTAAACAGGCCAAGTCATATATTATTTGTTTAGGTACTTATACCGGTGATCACAGACCAAATATCAGACTGGGTGTCTAATCTCATGAAGAAGAAGAGGCCGACTTTAAATGACCAAGGGAGGACTCTTCTGCTAATCTAAAGCACCCAGTGATCATAGACCAAGAATCTTATTTTAACTCGTATTATTATAAAATACATTTATGTGCATTTTATCTTGCTTATTCAATGATCTATTTTATGTACCTATGAAGCTTTTATATATTCCAGAAGTATTTTAGTCTATTCTGGGGTTTTACTTATTATATCATAGACCAAGCATTTGTGAATTTTACAGAGATCAGAAATGCTGCTGTCTACCTGGATGAATGGTTACACATGTTTGTTTTGTGGTGAGTCACGCTACTTTTATTGACTTTCACACCCTCCCCCCCATTTCTCGGAGCTAAACAAGGTACTTTGAGGGAACATGCTAAAAATATTATTCAGACTTAAAAGTAGTTAATATTTAATAAAGACAAGGTGTAGAAAATGATTCAAATTTTTTACAGAGAGAGAGGAGACAATGGGCTGTTTATTACACTGGTTCCCAAAGTTTTATAATAAAGTTTTCTTATTCATTGGCTTAACAACTTAGAGGTCTTTTGAATGGTTGGTTAATTAAGTTGAGTGTTTAAACGTTTCAAACAATAATTGTATTCTACATAAGAGGTAATTGTGTGCTTCCTCATTGGGGATGTACATCAATTTATCGGCCATTGTCTTATCCCTTTAGATCCCTGCTAATGTGTGTACCTTAAGATATCAGGAACTCCGCCAATATGATCAGCATGCCAATGAGTTACAATTATATCAGATAACTCACACCCCTCACTGTCTAAAAAAACATATATCAAACCTACTTGTCATTTCATCTATGAACACATAAAAAACTTGAAAAAGGAAATTTAATTTTGATACTATTACCCACAACAATTTTAAAGAAATGGGGATATACGTGAAAATTTTAAAAACAGCTAAAAAGCTGCATAAATCAGTCCAGCCGTCAAGGATGTTTCATAGTTGATTGTGCTTCTTAATGATGGGAATGTTGACAAAAAATTTTAAACGTGAATAGCAGCCAAGAAAATTACGTTTCTACCAATTTGTCTCTTACAGACGGACATTGGAATTATAGTGTAGCTTCGCTATTAAAATACAAAACAATATAATATCTACCTAAAACATTGCTGAGGTTGTTGATGTATTCCGGTACCCCACTCTGTCCAGCATCCACCAGAACTCGCCTGTACATAAAATGTGGCTAATAATATTTGTCTTCTACCATAAATCTTAACCCCCGTTTTAAGTAGCGAGGCTACTTAAAAATTCATTTTGTCTATGATGCTATGAGGGAAATGCGATTTTCTCAGATGCTATTCAAGATAGACAGTTGAATTTTTTTGTAAAGATTCCCAATATCAATGAGCATGAAGTGTATAATTTACTTTGTCCGTCAGTCTGTAGGCCATGGATAAAAGACATTGAAAATATTTCTTTATTAATATTTCAGAAAGGTTTTGTGATTACTAAGAGTTATTGCACATTTATCAATTGAATATCCTCTCTACAAATAATTTTGTCTGTTAGTCATTCCATGAATATTTAGTGCTTTGCTACTTATGGATTTTGTCATCCTTGTTAGTATTGCAGATACTATATAACTAGCGGCTGTGCCATGCTTAACAACTAGCTGTTTGGGTGGGGGAGGGGCGCAATCTAAATAGATCTCGCCTAAAATTTATAAAACCTTCACAGAACCCATTCCAGGTCAAATTTAAACAGACAGACATTAATTTCCTAAAACTCATTGTACAAGAATAGATGCTAATTAAATCAAAATGATGCTTCAAATATTTTTTTCTCATTGCATCATTGCAATACTCAATTGTCAAAGTGCCGGAATTTGACAAGTATAACTTGTATAATAAATATTCAGAGCTTAAATTTTACTTTAAAAAAAAACACGATTCAATCATGATAACTATAAGTAAAACGTCTGTATTCTAGTTAGGTATCTTGTTGTTGCTTCGCTACTTATTGACATAAAATGTTATTCTTCATTTTTTTTCTCTCTCGAGTTTTAATTCATACCATTATGTAAATTCAAAAACCTTTGTGTAACATCAATATTGTCAAAACTATTCAGCAAATAAAATTTTATCCTTAACACTTTTTAAATACATCCATAAAGATGGGTTGAGATGGATCAATAGCTTTTAAAACTATTACGATGACAATTCCGATCTCTGAAGAATATCCTTCTTGTGATATCCCCTATTTTACTCTATGGATATCTTTGAGTCTGGTCCCAGCTTAAATTTTTAATGCTTACAATGACTAACCAGAATCCAGTGCAGAATAGAGTTGAGGAGGGCTTACCACCTAGCCTTCCTCCTCCACGTTCTCAGATATCCCCACCACCTTCACCTACCCCACCTGGTGATCAAACTATTGCTCAAATCATAAATAGTGACGAGTCTATTTTCTTTAAAAACTTGAACTATAAAAAGTGTTATTTTTCTACATATAAAGTGATCAATAAAGTTGTGAAATCGGAGTCAAGAATCTGGTTCCTTCAAAATTGCATAAAGTTTAAAATTGTACCTAACAACTCAAAAGTTAAGATCAATTTAAATGAGCGAATACAAGTTAATACACAAAGACAAATAAGTGAAAATTTAGAAGCTGTTAGCTTGGAAAACTTAAAATTAGGCTTGCAAGATGAAAAAGTACACTTACAAACATTTAAAAACGAGTTAAGGGCGGAAAAAGTGTCTTTGCATAGTTTAATTAACGAGCCTCAATTACACCTTTTTGTTGAGGAGCGCATTTCTAGTGATAAATCAAGATTACACAAACAAGTAGCTAACAAACATAGACAGAAATTATGTCACCTCCTAAGTAAAGAAAATAGACAAATACCGAACTTTTTACAGCGAGATTGTAGCCATAATGATTCTACAGCAAAAAAATCTCGTAAATTTGTTAAGAGAAATAAATATAGACGCAAAAAAGTTAAAATTGACAAAAGCCTCAGAAATTCTCTTGTTACAAATTATAGTGATATTCCTCTGTCTAGAGACATGCAGAGTTTGCTTAATAGGGGCCTTGACTATAGTGTCACCCCAAAAACAGTTAATACAACAAATGTTATAGCTGGGTTTGATAAGCTACGTAGAACCATGGCATGGACTGAAGAATTTTACAAAACTGACCCTGAATTTGTCCCTGATAAAACTAACGTGAAAAAACCTTGGAAACCTGTTAGTACCAACCTTCCCACAAATGCTGCAGCACCTGAACTCAACACCTTCATTAATGGGTCTCTTAACTGCGTGCTTGGATCTGATCTCAACAAGATACATGTAAATCTACCTGAACGTGAACAGAGAGCCATGAAGCAATTGATTTCTTTGCAAAAAGATCGCAAAATTGTTATCAAGGCTTGTGATAAAACAGGTGGCTCTGCAGTTATGAATACCTGTGACTACGTGGATTCAATGAACACAATTTTGAATGCCACACACAAAGACCCAGATGGTACAGAGCACAAGTATTTTGAGCAGTTAGATCCAAATGTAGCTAGCCAGATGTTATTTAATGACTTGGATAACCTTAAGAGTGAAGTTAATAATGCTCTTAATATGCAATGGATCGATAAAGAGCAGGCTAAATGGCTGGTCCCAGACGAACCTAAAGAGGGCCGCCTTTATGGTCTTGTTAAAGATCACGTGGCCAAAGAGAAGTGGCCACAGAATAGCAAAATTCCCCCCCTGCGACCTGTAGAAAGTGCATCTGGTACCACTTTTGAAAACTGTTCACATTTTGTTGACATGCACAGTAACGACATTGTTAAAAGCCTGCTGTCATACTGGCAAGATACACCTGACATGCTGCGTTTTTTTAAGTCAGAGAACGATGCCGGACCGCAGCCGCCTGGCACAATTCCGGTCACCTTAGACGTACAGTCTCTATACACAAATATACCAATTCAACAAGGTATAGAGACTTTCCGCTACTTTTTGAACCAGAGACAAGATAAATCTGTACCAACATCGTTCCTGATTATACTTCTTACATTTGTCCTTACGTGTAATATTTTAGTATTTAATAATACTTTCTATCTACAGACTATAGGCACCGCGATGGGCTCAAGAGTCGCCCCGACGTTCGCGTGTCTTTTTATGGCTGGTGTAGAGCAATTGGCTCTAAAAAGATGGAAAGGCCTACAACCCCGACATTTTCCCAGATATATTGACGATATATTTTTCTTATGGAATGGTAGTGAAAATGAGCTTTTAAAATTTATTAAACATCTAAATGATTTCCATCCATATCTTAAGTTTACAGCCAGTTATGATTTCACCAAGAAAACCGTTGTTTTTTTGGATACAGTTATTTCTGTGACAAAGGATAACTTTATCAAAACTGACCTTTATGAGAAACCGGGGCGAAAATGCAACTATCTTTCACCCTTATCCTGTCACCCCTCACACATTACAGAAAATATACCTTACTCATTAGCGTTAAGGCTAAAACGTATTTGCAGTGAAAATTTAGATTTTTTAAACAAATTAGATTGTTTGAAAATAAAGCTTTTATCACGTGGTTATAAAGTTAATTATATAACAAAAGCTTTTGATAAAGTGAAAATTATTGATAGAAATGTTGCTTTACAAAAAGTAGCTAAGCAATCTGAAATAAAACGCCCAGTTTTATCTTTACAATATGACCCCCGTTTACCCTCTATTTCAAATATAATTTTTAGATTTTGGAAAGTTATGGTAAAAAATCCTAGACTAAAAAGAATTTTTCCCCACCCACCAATGATTACTTGGTCTAGGCCAAAAAATCTCAGAGAATATTTAATTCGAGCCAAACTTCCTGTTTTAAATGATCGAAAATCAGAGAGAAAAAAGATTGGTTTTAAACATTGTAATAGAAATTGTAATCTTTGTAAACATTCACCCAGATTTGCAAATTATTTAACATCATCAACAACAAATGAAAAGTTTCCTATTCTCTCTAGTATGAATTGTTTATCTTCTAATGTAATTTATTGTATAACATGTGTTAAACAATCTGGCAATTGTAGACTAAAACCACAGTACATTGGCAAAACAAAAAAATCGTATTTGTGATAGATTTAATGCCCATAACAGTTCCATTAAACCAAATTCAACCAAAGCTGTAGGTATTCATTTTTCTTCTAATGGACACCAACCCAATGATTTTCAAATGGTGCCATTAGAGCAAGTACAGAGTAATGACCCTTGGATTTTGTTATCTAGAGAAAAATATTATATTCGTAAATTTGACCCTGTATTAAATATTAGAATGTAAAATGCAGTTGCAATGTTTTTAAAAAAAATGAAAATAACAACCACACCACAATCCCCTCTTGCTACGCCCATTCAAAATCTTCAACCCTTTCTTTCAGCTGTTTTTTTTGTTTGTTTTGAAATGGTCTGCTATTAGACCATAAATAGATATGTAGCGGGAGTGTAAATATGTTTAAAATGTCAAAAAAGTTTATAGGTATGTGTTTTTATTAATATGAATTATGAAAATTTAATATTAACAGCATTTCTAATTACATAACCTTTTATAAAGATGCGATGCATCTCTACAATTCTTCAAATCAAAAAGAAAAAAAGAAACGTTAAATATCTTATTCAGATTCTTTAAAAATAGACTTTTGTATGTATTATTTACTGATTTGTGTTTTTTCCTTTACAGGACGATTGAGAATGATAACCTTAGTTATTGAAATATATATATGGCCTGTACAAAGATGTTAGTTTGATAAAGTAGTCTTGGGTTGAGATGGATCAATAGCTTTTAAAACTACATCCATAAATGTTCACACAAGGCTATTAGAGATTTTACAGAGGTAATCAACTAAATACCTAACTCGGTATGAACCAAAAAAAAACAATTATGAAAGCATCCACAAAAGAGAATATCTGAAACGTTAGGATAAACGAATATTAATACTTAAGTAAAAATGTTTAAAACTGATAAACTAGAGGATACTGTTTAAAGACATTCGTACATTTTAGGACTTGTTTATATAGATGCTTAGCTTATAAAATTGTACCGTGTTATAATAGGAATTAGTATTCCAAAAATCAGATGAATAAGATAAATTTTACATAACACCTAATTGTTGTCAAGTAAGAAAAAGATTTTTTTTATTGACGTAAAAAATTCTGGTAACGATTATAGAGTTGCTACTCTTTCTAAAATACACTTATATGTTATGAAAATCATTATGCAAAGTTTGAAATCGATAGGACAAATATAACTTGTTTAAATTAACTAGAAGACCTAACTGTTCCGAGCGGACGTACGGACCCTAATTATGGAAACGCTTCGCTAATTCTAAATATACTTTTTTTAACAAACCGACAGAAGATCATACAGTAGTAAACTTTGCTAACACAAATAAGAAAAAACAAAATATTAGTCAAACATTTATTTCAATAATAAATAGAGCCATAGCCAGAGCCGAATCCTCGGCCAAATTCTGCTTTAATATTTGGATCAATAGGATCATGTTTAATTAGTTTGAAATAATTTCCACAGTCACAACGTTGAGGCTCTCCAGATTTTAACTCGAACCAGACAACCTCCTGTAATAAAATAAATACGTCAATTTTTAGGTAGGTAAAATTAAGCTGCTTTTCTAAATAAATAAAAACACCACAATACATAGGTAACACTATTATAAATTATGAAACTGTTTTTTAACTTTTAAATAAAGAACAGGGTTACAATTCGAGACTGCAGAATTTATATTATTTTATGACTAGGTAAGTATATAGGTATGTATTTAGATAAAAAATTTAATGAATTCTGATTTTTTAATATGTACCTAGTCTTCTAAATGTTAAGAAAGGGTGACATTTTTGTGCGTATTTTCCATAAAGGTGAGTTTTAAACCTTTAAAACGGGAGTAGCGGGCGGCGGTTTGGCCGCCGTTTTTCACAGTCTCATATTGTACAATATTAAAGCAACTGCCATACCAAATTTTAAAGTTATACCCCTGTTTTAAAGCATTAAAACATAAGCCTCTACGGAAAATAATCACAAAAAATGTTAAACATAAATGAACTAGGTGCATAAACGATCACTTTCAAAGGTAAAAACTTGACTCTTACCGAGTAATCATCTTCACAACAACATCCAACCATTCTAAAATAACATCATTTAAAGAGCAGTTATTTATCGCATCGTATTATAGACATCTTTCCACAGATATTAAAAGTAAAATTCCTAAAATTAAAACTAGTTTGTTATCCCCGAGAGGCAAGGGGCGCGGTCTAACAAAACTGGTATTAATTTTATAATTTTTATTTTAATATTCGTGGAAAATTTCTCTAATACGATGGTATACATGATTGTTTAGTATGGCTAAGAACCGGTTCTAATCCAGTGGATATTGATCGGTTCCGAAGACATACTAGAAATTAATTTACAAGCTTTCAATGTCAAAGAATATGCACGAATAAAGTAGAACATCTGCCATACGCGAAATTTGGCCTTAAACAGGGATCTAAAGGTATAAGACAATGACCGATAAATTAATGTAAATTGTATCCCCATTGATGATACACAAAATTACCCCTTCTGTAGGTTAAAATTAGTGGTTGAAACGTTTGGACACTGAACTTCATGATCCAACCAATCAGAATTTAATAAAAGTCCCCAAAGTTGTTAAGCCAACGAATAAAAAAACTTTGGGGACTAGTGAAGTAAACAGCCCAATGTCCCCTCCCTCCCTCCCTGGGTTTAATAGATTTGCTAACCTTGATTCATTAACAGAGGGAACGAGAATTGGAAAACTCTTCAACAAACCAGTACCAGCGTCTGAAACAAAATACATCAAATGATAAAATATTCCAAAATAATGTATGTTTAACGCATCGTATTAAAGACAGCTTTCTTCTGATATTAAAATAAACTATAAGATTGAGACCAGTTTTGTTAGACCCTAGGGAACAAAGGCCCGGGTTAACAAAATTTGTATTAATCTAATGGTTTTTATTTCAATATTCGGGAAAATTGTCTGTAATACGATGCTCTACATGATTTTTCAGTATGGCTGAGAACCGGTTCTAATCCAGCGGATATTTTAATAAGTTTCGAAGCCACACTAGAAAAATCTTCTAAAATAATAGAAAATATAATAATTCAACTTAAATGTACCTACCTGGTTTAAGGATGTATGTGTCAAATGGATTATCATTGTAGGTCTGTTTTGCTCTAAGCTCTGTATTAAAAAATTGTCTTAATTTAATATATACCTAGAGGGAAAGCTCAACACATAAACATAAAATCAATATTAAGAACTGAGCATAGTTATTAAATATTTGTTATCATGCTTGCTACCTAGTTTAAACTCAGGGATCTAAAGGATAAATGGCTGGAAAACTAATATTCTTCCCTAATGATGAAACACAAAGCTAGCTACTCCTTCTGTAAATTAAAATTAGTGGTTGAAACGTTTGGACACTCAAATTAATAAACCGACCAGTCAAAATTCGACAAAAGACCACAAAGTTGTGGAGCCAACGAATAAGAGAACACTATTATACTTTGGGGACTAGTGTAATAAACAGCCCAATGTCCTCTCCCCCTCTGTTTTAAGATTGTTAGAAAAAAGTTAAGCCATCGACTGTGGCATAACTTTAGACGTTAAAAGTGGTTCATACTGCTCTGCTATACCAGATGCAAGACATCACTATTAAGAGTAAAGGAATATCTTGGCTCAAAACAGGCCCAACTCATTATCTTTATTACGGATTTCAAGACTTATAGGACATTTGATCGCGTAATCATAAACTTTATTAGAAGAGATACACCAAAAATAAGTCCTATTGGTGTACTTGTAGTTCTCACCAAAAAATTGTTGTTAAATATCAACAAGTTAAAAATGGACGTGTGGACATTCTGGTAACGCTTATAGAGTAGCTGTGCTTCCTTAATCTTACATAACTGTTATAGGAACTATTACGCAAAGTTTTAAATCGATAGGATAACTCTAACATGTCTAAATTGACGAAAAGAGCTAACCGTCACGGACGGACCCTATTAAAAGCAAACCTTCGCTTTTAAAAATGCCAAAATTAAATTCTAAAAAACAAAATTTTCCTTGTTTTCTGTCGATTTGTCTGGTAACAGAACTTGCTGTAAATGCTCTTGTAGTTTGCCTGACCATAGATTGACTCAATGCCACAATGTGACGGCTTGAATTCATCAACATATTTAAAATTGGATTCTTTAATAATCTGTAATTTGTGACAATCTAACAATTATTTATAAACAAAAACCTACAGAAATAACTTAAATATATTTCAATGTCTAAGAAAAATGTGTATTTTTTTATTGATATGTACGTACGTTGAAAAACATGCATTTTTTATTTTTTAGCATCAGATCGGACAAACACCTTTTAATGAAATTTAAAGCTTAAAAAGTGGAAAAATGTTTTAAAATTTCTAAACAAAGGAATAAATTATTTAAATTTTAAAGAATTTTGTATATAATATTAAAAAATCATGTGATTATTTTTATAACAAATAATAAAAAATCATGTGATTATTTTTTTAACAAATAATAAAAAATCATGAAAAAGTACCTAATTAATAAACATATAAATAACTATATGAAAAGGTCAAAACTATAATATAAATAACTTTAAAAAATAACATAATTATAAGAACGACGAGATTTTCTAATAATATTTTTTTAGTCTTCGCGTTTTGTTGTTTATGTAATCAGCTGATTTCTCTAGAGCGATTGTCTGCTTCCAAAAGCTAGGTTGCCAAAACTTAAATATTTTCTTGGTCGTTTAAACAAAAAATCACATTTGTTCGTTTCAAAGTGCTTTTCTAAAATGAAATCGGTACGTCGTACGTAACGGATAGCTTTTATTATAAAGTATTTACGTTAGAATCGAACCTGAGCGTGCGAATTGAATGTGGGCATTTTGGGGTATTTACGTTTGGTAGGGGGGAGGGGCAAATTAAATGAATTGCCCCCCCCCCCCCTTTAACACAGGGCTTTCAAGCAAATATAATTGAACCTTACTTTCGATTTTAAAATTCAATAGATGATTTTTATATCAATTAGACATAAAATTATGGTTAACTAATATTAATAATATTTTATGTTTATGTTCTATATTTAGAGTTGGCAACTTGTATTAATGACCCCAACAACAATGCGCGGCATTCGCGCAAACGCCAACAAAACCTTTCATAACCCCCAAAATTACCCAATTAAAAATATTATTTTCTACAAATTATTTAGAATATAGCATTAAACCTTACCTTTTGCCCGTGCCAATGAGGTAGGTGTTGGTGCCCTGCAGGGTCATGGGGCCCGGATTGCAGCCCAGGACCCGAGTTATTAAGGATGAAAGTTTTGTAATTTTGGGTATTACAGCGGCCATATTGTTTCACTTACTAAACTTGAAATTATTATGTGTGAAGTAGCAGACATTGTTAATTTTAAGTTTTTCATACATGGTGCCCTAGACCTTATCTTTAATAAGACAAATCAGCTTTTAACAGCACTTTATTACATAAAATTGGCATTTTAATACATGTATTATTTAAGAAAGTCATTAATATTGATTTGCTACAAGTGTTTTTAAATATTTCATAAATTTCAAAATTACATAATCATGAAATATAATACATAAAATTTAGTGTTAAAAGCTTTCCTTTTTGACGTATATTTATGTTATACAAAGAAATTGTGTCATATTTTTATAGAGAATATAATAAGGTTGATCTGAAATATTTTCTTCAGAATGAATATGGCAAGTGGCGTGGTGAGAAGGGTTAATCCGCTGGTTAAACAGTCCCTGCAGCACCAGGCTCCAGCCCTGCAGGTGCCTGCTAATTCCAGGTACACGTTATCCTATTATATAAAGTAGTAAGGTTTTATTTTGTCTACAGATTTAGACGTACTTGGATACCTAGCTGTTCCGAGTTCTCTATTTTAGGAAAGTTAGACAAAAGGTCCCAGGATGGTGGTAGGCTATTATCTTTTTAGAATTAAGTCTTGTGCTGGTTTTATGCTAATTTTCTAGCATTTTTCATCGAGAACAGAGCCCCAATTGGCAGGGGGGCTTATCTGCTAGTTTCATCAAATAGTGTTTTTTTCCTATAATTGATTTTCCTTCTAAAATGTACCTAAGTAAAATTAAGCTTATATGTAATCTGCAGGATTTTAGTATGATGCAAAAAACAGATAAGACTTCTAAATATAAACAATTATAATAAAAGTAATCCTTTAAAAATAGAGGATATTAAGCAATGTATTAGATATGAGCTTGAAGAAAGGCATTGTGTGTTAATGAACCCCACTTTCCAAACCTATTTTGCCTGAACAACAATTTCATCAAGTTGAAATTGCAATTATTTTTGGTCTATAATTTTTTGGCTAATTATCAACCTAACTTCATACAAAAACATTTAAGATCTCAGTCAACCAAGACCAGTTTTGGTAATCTTCCTGACCAAGACAGAATCTTTACAAATATCTATGGACGTCATGACTGGGGAATTAAGGTACCTAAAATAGTTTTTTTTTATCACATCGTATTATAAACAGCTTTCCGCAGATATGAAAATGTACAATTATAAGAATATTAAAACCAGTTTTGTTATTAGGGTTGTACATTTTTATTTTACCTAGTAAAAACTGAATATAATACGATTCGATACATGCATATCAATATGGCTTAGAACCGGTTCTGATCCAGCGGATTTTAATTGGTTTCGAAGCCATATTGAAATAGTTTTACACATATTCATCGTATTTTATCATAAATTTCATAAAAAGGTGGAAAAAATAGAATATCACGAAGAAACCCCATACAAACATACCTATTTCACCCCCCCCCCCCCCCTAGTTTTTCCCCTAAGGTGGGAAAAAATGCAATGTTAAAAATTAATGATGAAGCTAAGGTCCCCCTCCCCCAAATGCATTAAGTTAATTCAAGTTTTCTTCTTATTTGATCATATACATTATTATACTATACAATATACATATTGCTCAATGAAAAAATCTGCTATTCTTTTATTTTCCCCCACATAATTTTCATCACCCTCCCCCCCCCCCCCCTCTTTAACAGGTAATCACATGCATAATATTATACACCCCTGCCCACCCATAGTTAAGGGAAATTCTTATATTAAATTTGATTTCATAATCTGAATTAGCAGCCAAAAAAGCTTAATTTTTTCATAATAATGCTATGCTCACAGATAAAAATAGACATCTATATTAAATATCTACTGAGAAATTCATATTTTTAATGATTTAGGGCTCCATGGCCCGCGGAGATTGGTACAAGACCAAGGAGATTGTCCAGAAAGGATCTGACTGGATCATCAATGAAATCAAGGTCGGTATTATAATTTAAATGTAAAGTGTAGGAACTTCTTTCCAGTATGGCTTCGAACCCGATTTATATCCGCTGGATTAGAACCGGTTCTAAGCCATACTGAAAAAGGGGTGGTGCAGGTTTCCCCTCTGGAGCGTTATCAATACATCTCTATCTATCTGTCCATCTATATATCTATGAATACATATCTATCTATCTATCTAGGCATCTGGCCTGAGAGGTAGGGGTGGTGCAGGTTTCCCCTCTGGTATGAAGTGGAGCTTCATGAATAAGCCCAGTGATGGCAGGTTAGTTGCAATCTTACCCAGGGAAGGCGGTTTTTATATACTAGTCCCCTAAAGTCGTTTTCTTATTCGTTGGCTGAATAACCAAGGGGACTTTTATTGAATTTTGAAGGGATGGTTTATTAAGTTGAGCGTCCAAACAGTTCAACCACTTAATTGTAATCTACAAATGGGGTAATTTGTGTGTCATCATTGGGAAAGTACATCAATTTATCAACCATTGTCTTATCTCTTTAGATCCATGTTTTAATCCTTTTTATTTTTTTTAGACCCAAGTACTTGGTTGTCAACGCCGACGAAGGTGAACCCGGAACTTGCAAGGTTGGTAGAACAAATATTTATTTTTATCAGAGCGATAGAAAGGACAATAGGCTTTTTATTACACTAGTCCTCTAAGTTTTTAATTTTATGAATGATGTCATCCTTTACTTTTTACTACAATTTATTTACCATTTTCCAGGAATAAGGTATAGCCAACAAATCTAAAATAATAAAATTCTAGGTATGTGTTTTTGAATTAATTTCGTTGTTGTTGATATAAGATAGGTAACTATTTTCTTCTTATTTAGGATCGTGAGATTATGCGTCACGACCCCCACAAGTTGGTGGAGGGATGTCTGATTGCTGGAGCCGCCATGGGAGCCAGAGCGGCCTACATCTACATCAGAGGAGAGTTCTATAATGAGGCATCCAACCTTCAGGTTGCCATCAAGGAGGTATGTTTCGACTTTGTTATGGCTTTTTTTTTAAAAAGACATCTATTGATCAGTTCTTAAATCAATTAAAAATATTTCCATTGCTTTATCGTAATTTCTATCGCCTTGGGGACCCATATAGGTACCTAAAAAGTTTGTTTTGGCATTCAACCTCCAGGTTGCTATCATGGAGGTATGTCCTTATTCAACTGTGTTCCGACTTTTATATGTTTTTTTGAACAAAAAAAGACATATATTGTTTAGTTCTTCAAACAATTCAAAAAAAATTCCAATGCTCCTCATTTCTATGGCCTCGGAGACTCATTTTTTTATATATCTTATACATGAAGCATACTTGAAATCTTAAGCTTCAGACAAATAACCTTACTACTTTATATAATAGGACAAAAAGCATTTCCAGTATCGCTTCTAAACCGATTAATATCCGGTGGATTAGAACCGGTTCTCCGCCGTATTGAAAAATCATTAATATATCATCGAATTAAAGACAATTTTTCATGTATACTAAAATGAAAATCATGATACTAGTATCAGTTTCTAATCCATACGAAAAAACTATGTCTAGCATCTTATTATATCCAGCGTTCTACGAATATAAAAATGTACAATTATAACATTAAAATCAGTTTTTTTAGCCCGTGCCTTCTACACATCTGGGCTAAAAAACTGGTTTTAATCTTATAATTCTTCATTTCAATATCTGCGGAAAGCTGTCTAATACGATGCGATAAATAAATATTCCTTTTTTTCAGGCTTACCAGAAGGGTTTCCTTGGAAAGAATGCCTGTGGATCCGGTTATGACTTTGATGTATTTGTGCACAGGTATTTGCCATTTGGTGCTTTCCCACATGGTTTTTGTTTAGCACTGACACCACCCCCTTGATTTTGATATAGAATGAAAACAAGAGAGGGGGAGGTAGACTGCCTGCGGATCTGGCTATGACTTTTTTGTCTTAGTGCACAGATATTTGCCATTTGGTGCCTTTTCCTTTTAGTTTCTGTTGAGCACTATATCCCCCTCCCCTCCCCCAAATAGTTTCTGGACTTATCAATGCACTTTAATTTAACTAACATGCATATTATTTTATTCTGTTTTCTCACTCATGTTTTTATGTCTCAATTGTATATAATACCTACCTAGAGAAATATTAAATGATTTCTAATAGGTTTCTGTATAAAGTTACAGAGGGATTTTATATATTTTTATAAGATGTTAAAAATTGTCCTTTATCTTATTTAATGAAAAATACTGATGCGAATTTATTTTTTCAGAGGAGCCGGCGCTTATATCTGCGGCGAGGAGACTGCTCTGATTGAATCCCTGGAGGGTAAGCAGGGAAAGCCCCGCCTAAAGCCCCCATTTCCCGCTGACGTTGGAGTGTTCGGTTGCCCCACCACTGTCACCAACGTGGAGACTGTAGCCGTGGCCCCCACAATCTGCAGGAGGGGTGGTGAATGGTTTGCTGGTATGTATTTCATTTAATCATTAAGATGCGCTAGGTGGATTAGAACCGGTTCTCAGCCATAGGGAAAGATCATATATTTATAGCATTGTATTACAGACAATTTTTAAAGAAAATCATAACATTTTTTAATATTTTAATTTAATATCCGCGGAAAGCTGTCTATAATACGATTAATAATTTTTATATTCACTCCTTGCAGATATATTTGTAGTACTATTCTAAGTAAGTACCTATCTAAGTCTCAACCACTAATTTTAATCTACATAAGAGGTAATTTGTGTATCATAATTGCATTGGAAATACACATCAATTTATCGGCCATTGTCTTACCCCTTTAGATCCTTGATTCTATATCGGTACCTATTGTTTTTAGGTTTCGGCAGACCCCGCAACACTGGTACCAAGCTGTTCAACATCTCTGGTCACGTGAACAATCCTTGCACAGTTGAGGAGGAGATGAGTGTCCCTCTCAAGGTAACTATCTATCTATCTAATTATCTATCTATCTATCTATCTGTTCAACATCTCTATGGTCACGTGAACAACCCTTGCACAGTTGAGGAGGAGATGAGTGTCCCTCTCAAGGTAATTATCTATCTATCTAGATTTTAGATATCTAGCTATCCATCCATCCATCTATCTTGCTAACTCTCGTGGACATTTTTTACCCAACTTAAATTATTGAATTACTAGCGGTTGCACCCCTAGGATTTAAAGGCCCTGTATTTAAAGGGAGGTAAAAATAGCCTAAAACCATCCTAAGACATAAATCTCATATGAAAATAGCCTAAAACCATCCATGACCTTTATTAGGCTTCCATTAAAAGGTGAACTCAATGGGTTCAGTAGTTATTGAAACCTGAATTTACATGAAATTAAATATCTATATTTAGGATCTTATTGAGCGTCACTGTGGCGGTGTTATTGGTGGCTGGGATAATCTACTTTGCGTCATCCCCGGAGGCTCCTCCACTCCACTCATCCCAAAGAAGTAAGTTTTAATATACTTTGCGTCATCCTAGCAGGTGGCTCATCTACTTCCCTTATCCCAAAGAAGTAAGTTCTACCAGATATCTAATGGGATAAGACAATGGCCGACGAATTGATTTACATTGTACATCCCTAATGATGACATGTAAACCTTCTAAATTGCTAATAAAATAATGTAAACCATCAATGATGATACACAAAATTAACCCTTGTGTCATCCCCGGTGGATCATCCACTCCTTATATCCGAAATAAGTAAGTTCTACGTTTTCTTATTCGTTGGCTTCACAACCTTGGGGGCTTAATTAAAAAAATAATAACAAAATTAAGCATTTAATTTGCTTTATTCTGTGTCATTTACTTCACTAGGTACTACTGACAAACATACGAAAGGACGGACAGACACACAGACATTGTTCTACTTTGTATCATAAATTTTTTTTCAGTAATCCCTTTTCCAGTATGGCTTCGAAACCGATTAATATCCGCTGAATTAACAGCATCGTTTTACAGACAATTTTCCACAAAATACAAATATTAAAATAAAAACCATAAAGTCAATACCTACCTATCCTACCATTTTTTAAAGTCCGGGTCTCCGTCCTTAGGGGCTTAAAAACTGGTTTTAATAATTTATCATTTTAATATCCGCAGAAAGCTGTCTTCTATAATAAGATGCAATAATTATTATTACAATTTTATTTTGTTTTGTTTAGGGTGTGTGACGAGGTACTGATGGACTTTGATGCCCTTGTTGCTGCTCAGACTGGCTTGGGTACAGCTGCTGTCATTGTTATGAACAAACAGACTGATGTTGTTAAGGTATCTATCTATCTATTACTAGCTTGGGTACAGCTGCTGTCATTGTTATGAACAAACAGACTGATGTTGTTAAGGTACCTATCTATCTATTACTAGCTTGGGTACAGCTGCTGTCATTGTTATGAACAAACAGACTGATGTTGTTAAGGTATCTATCTATCTATTACTAGCTTGGGTACAGCTGCTGTCATTGTTATGAACAAACAGACTGACGTTGTTAAGGTATCTATCTATTACTAGCTTGGGCACAGCTGCTGTCATTGTTATGAACAAACAGACTGATGTTGTTAAGGTATCTATCTATTACTAGCTTGGGCACAGCTGCTGTCATTGTTATGAACAAACAGACTGATGTTGTTAAGGTATCTATCTATTACTAGCTTGGGCACAGCTGCTGTCATTGTTATGAACAAACAGACTGATGTTGTTAAGGTATCTATCTATTACTAGCTTGGGCACAGCTGCTGTCATTGTTATGAACAAACAGACTGACGTTGTCAAGGTATCTATCTATTACTAGCTTGGGTACAGCAGCTGTCATTGTTATGAACAAACAGACTGATGTTGTTAAGGTATCTTTCTATCTATTACTAGCTTGGGCACAGCTGCTGTCATTGTTATGAACAAACAGACTGATGTTGTAGAGGTATCTATCTATTACTAGCTTGGGCACAGCTGCTGTCATTGTTATGAACAAACAGACTGATGTTGTAGAGGTATCTATCTATCAATTTTCAATTTGCTAATCTTTTCGTAGTTGTACTTTCACTATCCTTATAACTGGATCTCTGTCTGTATGTTTGTTTGTACTGAAGGATTGAGCTAACCGCTGAACCGGTATCATGGTTCTTCTTTACAGGGTAGCTTCTCAAAGGTCTTGGGAAGGGTTTATAACCATTTTGGGGAAGGGGTACAACCACAAGATTGAATAAAAAGTGTTTGAATAAAAGTTAAGCACCTAAATTAAACTTTTTATTATTCCAGGCTATTGCACGTTTGGCTCTTTTCTACAAGCACGAGAGCTGTGGACAATGTACTCCTTGCAGAGAGGGATGTGATTGGATGAACACCATGATGTGGAGATTTGGTGAGTTTTTATAAAGTAAAAGTAAAGTTTTTATGACAGTAAAACTGTGTTTATGTCATCGGAAAGATGTAATTTTGACAGTGGATCAAAAAATATTGCCAAAAATACAGCTAAAAACGAAATTGAAAAAAACATACCTACCCAATATTTGTCAAAAACACAGTGGCTGTATATTTGCTAGTGGTAAAAGTGGCAGCACCCCGTTTTTATTGGTTGAGGTATAAATTAGAAGGGATGTGATTGGATGAACTTGATGATGTGGAGATTTGGTGAGTTTTTATTAGTTGTTTCAAATTGTGTAGAAAATAAGGAGGATGTGATTGGATGAACACCATGATGTGGAGATTTGGTGATTTTTTTATTGGTTGAGGTATAAAATAGAAGGGATTTGATTGGATGAACTTGATGATGTGGAAATTTGGTGAGTTTTTATTGGTTGTTTTAAATTGTGTAGAAAATAAGGAGGATGTGATTGGATGAACATCATGATGTGGAGATTTGGTGAGTTTTTATTGGTTGTTCAAATAATGTTGGTACAAATTAGAGGAATGTGATTGGATGAACAATATGATGTGGAGATTTGGTGAGTTTTTATTGGTTGTTACAAATTGTGTACACATTAGAAGGGATGTGATTGGATGAACACCATGATTTGGAGTTTTGGTAAGTTTTTATTAGTGTTTATATGGTGTTAAAATAAAAGGGAATTGGGTTAGATGAATAAAATGGTTGAGCTATAGTCTATATAATATGAAACACGTGTTTCTAGTATGGCTTAGAACCGGTTCTTATCCAGCAGATATTAAACAGTTTGGAAGCTGTATTTTAAAAATGATACTTAATGTCTGAGATTTATATAATTTTCATCCTTTCTTTTAGTTGAGGGCAATGCCAAGGCCGAGGAAATTGATCTGCTGTGGGAGTTGTCCAAGCAAATTGAGGGACACACCATCTGTGCTCTGGCTGACGGGGCTGCCTGGCCTGTACAGGGATTAATCAGGTATAAAGATAGATAGATAGACAGACAGATAGATAGATACACACACACACCGTCTGTGCTCTGGCTGATGGGGCTGCCTGGCCTGTACGGGGATTAATCAGGTATAAAGGGAGTAAATAGATAGATAAACAGAGAGACTGACACACACACAGACAGACAGACACACCATCTGTACTCTGGCTGACGGGGCTGCCTGGTCTGTCCAGGGATTAATCAGGTATACAGGGAGATAGATAGATAGATAAACAGATAGATAGACAGACACACACACTCAGACAGATAGACACACCACAGGCATGTTTAAATTTAAGGCTTACGCGCGAATGAGGCACGGCTGCCAAGCCCAGATAAAATCGTTTTAAAAACTAACATTTATAAGAACAAAGAATTGTTATAGACCAATGATAATATTACCGTTTATAATCCAAATATTTTTTTCCCAGACATTTCCGCCCAGAGTTGGAGGCCCGATTTGCCGAGTACCACCAGAAGGCTGCTGCCGCTGCCAGTCAATAAACACGCCGCAGCTATGAAAATAGAATAAAACATGAAACATAAAAACATTAGTACTAACTTTTGTAACATCAAAGTTGGTTAGTTGAAGGCTTTATAACGCCTGTATATTTAAAACATCAAATATATTACCTACCTATAATTTTTAAAGTTTGCGAGAAGAAATTTTAATTAAAATGAATTTATTCATTTTAAAAACAACTTATATTAAGCAAACAGTAATAGTTATTTATAGCATCGTATCATAGACAGCTTTCCGCGGATAATAATTGAAAAATTATTAAAACCAGCTTTGTGTAACAAAACTTGTATTAATATTATGATTTCTATTTAAAAAATCGTGGGAAATTATCTGAAATACGATGTTATACAAGAATTTTCAGTTTGGCTGAGAACCGGTTCTAAACCACCGGATATTAATTTGTTTCGAAGCCATACTGGAAAAAAGATTACATTTATGAAAATTTCTATTTTCATTAAGTGTTATACAGTTATATTATATAAATATTGTATTAGTTTAAACGTGGAAATTATGTTAAGAACGCCTTGATTTATATGTAATAAAATTTGTTCTTTATAATATTTTGTCTTCATCACATCTATAATACAAAGTAGCTTGATGTCTGTCTGTCCGTCTGAAGCTTAAGATCTCAGTAACCGCTGAACCGATTGGGCTCTACTCTTTAGGGAATATACCTACTGGTCCTGTGATGGTTTTAAGCTATTTTCCTGGCGGGTGGGACACCCCCAACCCTAAAAAAACTAAAAAAAACACCCTCCTAAAAAAATTTTTTTTTTTTTTTTTGTAAAATCTCAGTAACCGCTGAACCGATTAGGTTCTACTCTTCAGGGAATATACCTACTGGTTCTCTGGTGGTTTTAAGCTAATTTCTTGGGAGGAGGGGGGTACACTCCAACACCCTCAAAAATAAAAAAATCCCCACTTCCAAAATTTTTAATTTTTCTTTTATTTTTGTAAACAGAAACCAGTAATTGGGGTGGGGGAGCCCCACTGCTCCATGGGGCGAAACCCCCATGAATCCCCCCCCCCCCAAAAAAAAAATTAATATTTTTTTACAAATTTTAATTTTTGTGTATGCGAACAACCTGGGTTCAATTTTTACGAATTGAAATTTTTGTTCATACAGCGCACAACCTGGGTTTAATTTTACCACAGAGTAATTAAACAAAGAATAACTTATTTTGAATATTTCTATTTAGGAGGGTTGACTTCCTATTACTTCATAGGGCGAAGCCGCTAGTACCTATATAACGTAGTCTTTCTTTTTTGTCTGAAGCTTAAGATCTCATTTACGTCTGACCCGATTGGGTTCTCTATATTAGATAAGCATCTCATAGGTACTATGATAGCTTTAGGATATTTCATTTTCCAAATGTACCTGGGCGACCACAAGATTTCTACTTATAAGGGCTTAAGAAAACTCAACTCTTTTGTTGGCTTTCAAATGTTGGATTCTTTTATTAAATCTTGTACAATTCTTTAGTGTACAAATTTTTCCAACAATAATTGATTTAAATCTATAGAGAGGGGGTGTTTTGTTTATCATAATTAGCCGGGTTGGTACATCAACTTATCGTCTAATGTCCTATCTCTTAAGATTCGTGGTAATATTGAATCTCATTCCTTCGTCTATCTTTAATAGGAGTGGTATTTATTATTTTTTTTCTAGTATGGCTTTGAAATTATCTGCTGGATGAGACAGGTTTCATGTCATACTGAAAATCATGTACAGCATCATTTAACAGACAGTTTCCACAAATATCAAAATAAAATGAATAACAGTTTTGTTAGACCGGGCATTTGGCCCCTCGGGTCTAACAAAACTTTCTTATGTTGAAATCCACGGAAATCTGTTTATAATACAATGCTATAAATAACTATTACAGTTCGAATTTTAAAATATTTCCTTACTCCAAAAAATCTTCTAAAATCAAAATGTCGTATTTGTAGAGAAAAATGTTCTAAAAAGTTGTCTGCTACACAAATCAAAACATTGCATAAGTAAACTTAAAACAGATGATTTAAGAAAATTTATGTAAATATTTCTAATTTTGAAATTTCATTAGGTACAAAAATGTCTTATTTTAATATAAAGTTGGTATTTTGTAGTGACTTAAAATGCTGATTGTTTTTAAAAGCGAATCTTTTCTACAATTAGGGTGGTCGGTCCGTCCATCCGTCTGTGACGGATAGCTTTTTTCGTTAATTTAGGCATGTTAGAATTGTCCTATCAATTTCAAACTTTGCATGGTGATTTCTTTATTAGATAGACACGAGTTGGAAAACGTAGCAACTCTACAATCATTACCAGAATGTCCGTACGTCCATTTTAAACATGTTTTTTTTACTTTTTTAACAACATGTTTATATGTACGTGATCTAATTATTTGATTGATCTAATTTTTGGTATATTGATTTGGGGACAACAAAGTATAATATTATAAGCGTAGCAACTCTATAATCAAGTCCTAAAAATGTGAGAATGTCCATAAACATTATTCTGTATCAAGCAGTTTTTCAACAAAGGGATAGTTTCACGAAGTGCATTTAAAAAAAATAGTGAACTGTAAGTTTTTTCTATTTTAAATAACGTAGTAGTGCATAATATAAAGTTATTGATTAAAATTAAAAGATTTGACCAGGGATTTTCCTTAAAAAATCAAATGAGTTTTTCATTTTTATTTTCAACTTCGTTGCATGTTATATATGGCAAAAACTTTTTTTGTCATAAATACAACTTTAGATAGCATTTACTAGTTAATAGAACTTTTTATACAACAAAATACACATAACAACAAAGAATGACCAATAAAATATTTAGTATAGTACTTAGAGTAGTGATCTTTTTATATGTCTTAGTAGAATATATTAGGCATTGGATAGTTATGATTGTGATAAAGAATTTTAACATTGACCTGACCGAACTGTTTTTATTTGACAATATCTAAAATAGTTAGTGATTTGCAACATAAATTACATGAGAATGGTTTTTTTTATATATATATATATAATATATGTTGTATGGTTAGTTGGTATTTCCGCGTGAGATAATGTGTATATTGTAAGTAAACCGGACGGTTTTCTTTATTTTTTAAAAAGAATCTATAGAAAACCTGTCCTATAATGAACCGGACGTTTTTTTAATGTTTTTTAAGTAACTTGTCCCAAGGGGAACCCCTGTTCAATTTTTTTATAACTCTTGTGAAATATGTGGAAAAAGATTCTCTGATATTGGTGTTTTAGCTATACATATTTTGAAAAAAATAGACCATTCTCATGTAATTTATGTGGCAAATCACTTTAACTTTTTTAGATACCTATTGTCAAATAAAAAAAGTTTGGTCTGGTCAATGTTAAAAATTCTTTAACATATAATCATATCTATCCAATTCCTAATATATTCTACTAAGACATATAAAAGTTCACTACTCTAAGTACCTTAACTCTTTAAATACACTTCGTAGAACTATCCCTTTACTTACAATTTTGCTTCGACTCTTATACATTTATATTCTGATTATTCAGTTCTGACACTATAAAAGTGTTAATGTCCGTTTGTCCTACCGTTTCAGTGCTTAGCTTTTATGGATGTTGTCATCCTTGTTTTGTGATAATTTAAAAAAAATTTTATCAATAAGTATTTGATAAATATCTATTATATCTGTTATATACTAAAAGTAGGTGGAATGCTTTAGCTCAAAACAGGCTTAACTTTCACAATGCACGGTTAGGACTTATAGACAAATGTCAAATACCAGCCAATGGCGTCGGAAATATTAACACAGCCAAGTCGCTGAAAGCAATTTGCTAGCAGACAAAAAAGGTCTAAAACTAACCCAAAAAAAGCAAAGTAACCAGTCTGGTTAAAATGCTGGGATCTAAAGGGATAAGACAATTGCTGATAAATTGATGTACATCCCCAATGATAGTACCCAAAAACTATAAAACTTTGAGGACTAATGTAATTACAGCCCTCTCTCTCTCTGTTTCAGATAGCATGATCAGCAAACTGACAAGCCTGGTAAAAATGGCGGAAGCCTGGAACACCAGCCACACCCTGGTCCAGCCGGATGGCGGCAAATTCCTGTTGATGACCGCACTGGCCGAAAAGTTGGCGGACAAACGCCTGGTCTACTTTGGCGAGTCGCACGAACAGCCCGAAGGGATGAAATGTAGTTGTTTTTACGAGGGGGGGGGGGGGGGATTTTTTGAAGGGTTTATCAAATAATGGATTTAGAATACGTGGATGTTGTGATAGATTCTTGCATACCTACCCCATTGCAATGTTTTTCCCAGCTGGCTAATATTATAATACTCCCCATCCACCTCCCTTCCTTGACCATTTAGAAACGTATTGACCAATATCTGAGGACTGTATTAGAAACCTAAATTGACGAGAGAGGAAGTTTTTATAAAGGAGTCATCTGATAATGGATATAGAATACGTGGATGTTGTGATAGATTCTTGCAATGTTTTTCCCAGCTGGCTAAATTATGATACCCCCCATCCACCCCCCCCCCCCCTTCCTTGATCACGGAGAAACATATTGACCAAAATCTGAGGACTATATTAGCCACCTACATTGACGTTTTGGAAGATTTTTAAAAGATACATCTAATAATGGATATAGAATACATGGATATTGTAGGAGATTCTCCCATACCCTAATACAATGTTTCTCCTAGCTGGCTATTATTATGATACCCCCCCCCCTACCTTCCTTGACCATGGAGAAACGTATTAACCAATATCTGAGGACTATATTAGCAACCTAAATTGACGTTTTGGAAGATTTTTAAAAGGGACATATAATACCTAATGGATTTAGAATACCTGGATATTGTAAGAAATTCTCGCATACCCTAATACAATGTTTTTCCCAGCTGGCTAATATTATGATACATTTATACATTTATTTTCTGATTATTTAGTTCTTTCACTCTTCAAGAATTAATGTTCGTTTCTCCTATCGTTTCAAAGCTTAATGTTGTCATCCTTGTTCAATTATATTCAACTACACTACATTTTTCCTCTTTAGTGGTGGATTTGGAGCTTAAAGTGCTAAAAATCTTGGTCGAGGTTGCTAAATTAAATGGCAAAGGTGTAACAGAGTTAATAGATAAGTTTTCCAGTATGACTTCGAAACCGATTAATATCTGTTGGATTAGAACCGGTTCTCATACATACTAAGAAAACATTAACAGCATCGCCTTTTAGACAATTTTCCACGAATATTAAAATAAAATCATGAAATTAATACCAGTTTTGTCCTGGGCTAACAAAACTACAGGAGCAAGGTTTATACAACATTCAAATCCATTGAATTTAACACAAGACACTTTATAAAAGCGAAGCTTTTCTATAATTAGGGTCGGTCCGTACGTCCGTCACACACGGATAGCTTTTTTCGTTAATTTAGGCATGTTAGAATTGTCCTATCAATTTCAAACTTTGCATAGTGATTCCTTTAGTAGTTAGTTAGGATTTATCAACTTCATAATCATTACCAGAATGTCCGTACGTCCATTTTAAACATGTTGATTTTTTTTACTTTTTTAACAACAAAGGGGGGGGGGCGAAAGTGACACTTTTTGAAACCAAAACTAAAAGTCAAAGGAACTCAACTAAAAAAAGAGTTACAGGTCTGACATTTTGCATGGCAGTTGCTTTATAGGGGTACAATATGGAACTGTGAAGAAACGGCGGCGCAACCGCCGAAAACCGCCGAGAAAAGGCAACAAAAATTACGGCGGGAAACGGCGGTTTTCGGCGGTTGCGCCGCCGTTTCTTCACAGTTCCATATTGTACCCCTATAAAGCAACTGCCATGCAAAATCTCAGACCTTTAACCCTTTTTTTAGTTGAGTTCCTTTGTTGACTCTTAGTTTTGGTTTCAAAAAGTGTCACTTTCGCCCCCCCCCTTTTAATTTGATCTAATTATCTGATTGATCTGATTTTTAGTAAATTGATTCCTGGGACAACAAAGTATAATGTTATAAGCAAAGCAACTCTATAATCAAGTCTTAAAAATGTAAGTATGTCCTTAAATATTATGTTACGCAGGGTGTCGGAGCCGTATGATTTTGATGCGGCTTCGGCTCCAGCTCCGGCTCCGGCTCCTACCTTGAAATTAATATATCAATTTTTTTTCATTCTTGAATTTGATAAGATAAAATAAATAATATAAAATATTTTGCTTTTATTTGATTAAAGCTATATAAAAGTAGAATGATGTGTGTCTATTTGTTAAGTAACAATAGTTTTTCAGTTTATTATATGGAAATAGATCGTTGCCAAATTATAATATTACTTTAAAAAATCATTTTTAGCTAGTCCGGAGCCGGAGCCGTTTTTAACGAAAAATACGGCTCCGGCTCCACCAAAAATGTTGCTGCTCCCGGCTCCGGCTCCGGAACCATGGTTACAAGAGAGTGAATAGGAGTGAAGCCAGTCATCACCTTAGGTCTGTCCGCTATATAAACAGTTATAAAGTTAAATCTGTTTATATGACTCAGGCAGTATGGTGAATGTTTATGGAACATTTTAATTTTGAAAATAGAAAAGTAGCTTAAACCCTGCCGTAAAGCAATCCGACCGCCATGCATGTTATATACTTATTTATGCTTCATATTAATGGGAATGTTGATAAGAAGTTTCAGTCTCCTATCTTTTATAGGAGCCGAGAAAAGCAATGTAAATAATATAAAAGTTAACTCTGTTTATATGATGAAGGGAGCGTGGTGAATGTGTTTATGGAACATTTTAATTTTGAACAGCAGGACTATCTTAATCAATATATGCAGGAAAATTGGCGGTTAAATTTGAAATTTAAGTTTATTTTGAAATTACCAGAATGCGTCCCTAGCATCTATGGACTCTTTATTAGAATAGTTAAACAAGGGCAGGAAAAAAGCCTAAAACCATCTTTAGACCTAAGTGATGCTTCCTTAAAATGGAGAACTCTCAGTTTAGTGGTTTTCAAAATATTAAGCTATTTACAAAAAAAAAGCTTACTACTTTATATACCTAACTAGCGGCTAAGCCCCTAGAGGCCCTTGGGGTACTTGAGGAGGGGAACGAAGAATTTGATAACCCAATTTCATATTTTAGATTTAAAAGAAAAAGTAAAAAAAAACTTAGGGAGGGGGGGGGTTCCCCTACCCCCTTATTTTTAATTTAAATTTTAAAAAAATTCTGGGGGGGGGATTTTTTTTTCAGGGCGATTTCTCTTGGGAGGGTGTTTGTACCCTCCCCTAAAATAGTTATAAACCTTCCCGGGACTTATGAGAAGCTACCATGTTAAGGAGAACCCGATCGGTTCGGCTGTTTGCGAGATCCTTCGATACAAACATTAAGACAGAAAAACATCCTTTTACTTTATTATAAGGATAGGATATCAATCTTGTACTGCTGCAACTGCCCCTCCCAACAATTTAAATTTTAGTTCTAAAGAAAAAGTGAAAATTGTTATGGGGGGGGGGGGGAACCGAGGGGGGAGGTCATTTTATATTTGGAGGGCGGAGATACCTTCCCCCCCAAAAGTCATAAACATTGTCTGTACCTTTATGAAGCTTTACTATAAAGGTAAACCATACCGGTTCAGCGGTTAGTGAGATTCTTTGCTAGAGAATAAAAAGCTCACTACTTTAAATCAATATACAGATGAACACATCCTGCTTATAAAGTAGTAAGTTTTTTGTCTGTAGCGAAGGATCTCGCTAACCGATATGGTTCTCCTTTACATTAAAAATTCTTATAGGGATTGAGATGGTTTTAGGCTATTTTATTTTTTAAATTTTGATAAATATTTATATAATGGGTATGGTTTTAGGCTGTTTCTCTGCCCTTTCATATTTCTTCGAATGTAGAACCCCTAGATGCTAGGGGCGCAGAAGCTAGTATTTATATAACTCATTTAACTGCCTTAATTTCCAGGGAATCATAAATGAAAAACAACTTTTCAAACTTTACAAAGAATCAGGAAAGATGAACAATTTTTCGTTATAATAGTTTCTCGCTTTTTAAAACATTTAATAGAACAGGGATGATCACATCCATAGAAGCAAAGCTCTGAAACGGTAGGACAAACGAACATTACCCAAAACTTGTATTATGTCAGAGCTATATACATAAGCAGAATGTTAATGCATATAAGTGTAAACAAAATTGTAAGTAAATTTGATGCAAAACTTCAGGTACTGTTTAAGGACATACATATATTTGTATGCCTTGATTATAGAGATGCTTCGCTTATAACATTGAAATAAGAATAAAAATCAGATGAATACGATAATTAAAACATACAAAAATTTGTTTGTTAAAAAAGTTAAAATCTACATGTTTTAAAGGGTCGTACGGACTTTCTTGTAATTATTAAGAGTTGCTGCGCTTCTTAAATAGTACCTAATTGTTAATGGAATCACCATGAAAAGTTTGAAATCTAATGACGATTTTAACATGCCTAAATTAACAAAAATGCTATCCGTTCCAGACGGACCGACCCTAATAATAGAAGAGCTTCGCTTTAAAAAAAGCATAATATTAATACCAGATTTGTTAGCCAGTGCCTTCGGTCCCTCGGGGCTAACAAAACCGATTTTAATCTTTTTTTTCATTTTGATATCCGCGCGAAAAGCTGTCTATAATACGATGCTATAAATAACAATTTCATCTCTCAGGGAGTGAGGGACACGACCTAGAAGCATACACAAACTTTATATCATTTGCCAGAAATAATTCCACAAATGTGAGGCTCTATGCTGGCTTCATACCAAGAAAATTTGCACAAAGGTCTTCATACAATGTTACTGAATATAATTAAATTCATAGATCTAAAGGGATAAGACAATGGCTGATCAATTGATGTACGTCTCCAATGATGATATATAAAATTACCCGTTCTGTAGATTAAAATTAATGGTTGAAACGTTTGGACATTGGGCTGATTATTACACTAGTCCTCAAAGTTTTATAATAACGATTTCTTTTTCGAATGCAAAACAATTTTTGGGGATTTTTATTGAATTGGTTGGTTCATTAAGTTGAGTGTGCAAACGTTTTAATTGGGGATTGGGATCATTTTATCGGCCATTGTCTTATCCCTTTAGATCCCTGAGTCGAAACAGCCAAACTGTAATACATTGTACCTATGCAGTGATCTTAAGGGATAAGACAATGGCAAATGAATTGATTTTCATCCCAAATGGTGATGCACAAAATTACCCCTTCTGTAGATTACAATTAGTGATTGAAACGTTTTGACACCAAACAAAATGAACCAGCTAATCAAAACTCAAAGTCCTCAAGGTTTCTAAATAAGAAAACGTTATTATAGGACTTTGGGGACTAGCGTAATAAACAGCCCAATGTCCCCTCCCTCCCTGCATTGCATGAAAATAAAATGTTTGAAGGTTGGTGAAAGAAGGAGAAGAACCAGTTTTACAAGAGCTTAAAACTTTGGGATATTTAAACACATTGAATTTGCCTCCAGGAATAGATAAAATTAAATTATCAAGGATAAGGGGGGGGGGGGTAAGTTTTGCCACTTTCGCGTAATCAGTGTTGTGTGGGCTAGGTATTGATCTGAGATTATAGGTTATTTAGGATAAAAGTTTACTTTTGGGTAGTAGTTCACGGAAATTTAATTATTTTTTGAATAGGTCTCCAGGTTCAGGTGCTGCAGGCTGGAAGGTCGTTTCTGGACAGGTATAAAATTTTAAAAAATTTAGTTTGAAGAGTTAGAGAGCAACATAACATTAACATATCTGCAGAAAAAATTAAGATCTTCAAATAAAAAATTTTAATTTTTACCTGTCCAGAGTGTACCTGGAGGCCTACAGCACCTGAACCTGGAGGCCGATTTTAAATTTTTCTGCAAATATGATGATAACATCCAAAAAGATGCATATTTTGTTTTATAAGTGTACCTGTAACTCTTCAAATAAGAAATTTTAATTTTTACCTGTACAGAGTGTACCTGGAGACCTGCAGCACCTGAACCTGGAGGTCAATTTTAATTTTTTTTTGGAGATATGTTAATAACATTCAAAAAGAAGCATATTTTGTTTTATAAGTTGCTCTCTAACTCTTTAAACAAAATTTTTAAAATTTTATACCTGTCCAGAAACGACCTTCCAGCCTGCAGCACCTGAACCTGGAGACCTATTCAAAAAATGATTAAATTTCCGTGAACTACTACCCAAAAGTAAACTTTTATCCTAAATAACCTATAATCTCAGATCAATACCTAGCCCACACAACACTGATTACGCGAAAGTGGCAAAACTTACCCCCCCCCCCTTACTAGATACATTTAAAAAATATAACTACCTAATTTCTTTTCTATTTATTTTATTTTCCATAGACCTGGCACTTGGGTAAACGGCGGTTCAGCTACAGTTATTTCCCATTTTCACATTGTATCTCATTATAGAAACTGCCTTGCCATATTTTATTGCTGTAACACTATTTTTTATGATTCCTTTGTGTTCTAGGTTTGTTTACAAAAAGTGTCTTATTCTCCTCCACCCCGCTCCAGCCCTCCCCCTTTTTAAAGATTCAATAAAAGATGTAAAACCCTGTTAGATGTAAATTTTATGGGTGTTATCATTTTTTTGTTGGGGGCGGGGAGGGGGGGGAATGAGGTTAACTAATGTATTTTTTTTAATTTCCCTCCTATTTGGACGTCCTTAATCTGAATAACAGTTTAATGTTATCTATTTTTTCTGTAGGCTCTGAAAACCATTACAACTTTTTTGAAAGTCTTATCAGTGGTCGAAATCTTGAGACAGATTTTCAATCTGTCGGGGAAAGATTTAAGAGAATATTTCCAGCTCAAGTATTGAAAGGAATCTATTTGATCTTAGCATATTTGGCAGGGAGGAAGGGGACAATAGGCTGTTTATTACACTAGTCCCAAAAATTTTGTAATAACGTTTCCTTCTTTGTTGGCTTAACAACTTTGGTGACTTTAGTAAATTTTGATTGGTTAATTCAATAAGTTGAGTGTTCAAACTTTTCAACCACTAATTTTTAATCTAGAGAATTGGGTAATTTTGTGTATCATCATTGGGCATGATATATCAATTTATCGTCATTGTCTTATACCTTTAGATCCCTGTTAATATTCAGTCCAATGTCCTGTCTCTCCTTTTCTTGCATGAAAATCAAATAGAATCATTACCTTAGACACTGCCATGGCAACGGCAATTGCCAACAGCATTAAAAACTCAACAGACACCAGTGATAAGTTTCTAGTGTTAGCAGGAGCCGGACATATTGATTACAGGAATATACAGTTCATATTCATGGATCTAAAGGGATAAGACAATGGCTGATTAATTGATGTAAATCCCCAAACATAAAACATAAAACTACCTCTTCTGTAGATTACAATTAGTGGTTGAAACGTTTAAACGCTCAATTAATCAACCTATCAAAATTCTAAATCTTGATTGGCGACAAAATCCCCCCTATCCTAAAATATCCATGTATATTATATCCATTAAACTGTTAAAATTGTCCAGATTTGGTGTACCTGAGCGGGTAGACAGCTTTAACCTTGTTCCTAAAGAAGAAACCATTATTCTAACTGTCAGGAATGATTTACAACATATATGAAATTATGCCTATCGTTATAATAAAGTAACAGAATGTCTGTCTGTCTGTACCTGAACATAATAAAGTAACAGGATGTCTGTCTGTCTGTACCTGAACATAATAAATTAACAGGATGTCTGTCTGTCTGTACCTGAACATAAAAAAGTAACAGGATGTCTATCTGTCTATACCTGAACATAATAAAGTAACAGGATGTCTGTCTGTCTGTACCTGAACACAATAAAGTAACAGGATGTCTGTCTGTCTGTACCTAAACATAATAAAGTAACAGGATGTCTATCTGTCTGTACCTGAACATAATAAAGTAACAGGATGTCTATCTGTCTGTACCTGAACATAATAAAGTAACAAGATGTCTGTCTGTCTGTACTTGAACATAATAAAGTAACAGGATGTCTGTCTGTTTGTACCTGCAAACATAATAAAATAACAGGATGTCTGTTTGTCTGTACCTGAACATAATAAAGTAACTGGATGTCTGTGTGTCTGTACCTGAACATAATAAAGTAACAGGATGTCTATCTGTCTGTACCTGAACATAATTAAGTAACAGGATGTCTGTCTGTCTGTACCTGAACATAATAAAGTAACAGGATGTCTGTCTGTCTGTACCTGAACATAATAAAGTAACAGGATGTCTGTCTGTCTTTACCTGGGCGTGTAGACAGCTTTAATCTTTTCCCTAAAGAAGAAACCATTATTGGAATGGTTTACAACATATTTGAAGTTATGCATATTTGTGATATTTTATATGGTTTTTTTTTTTTTTTTTTTTTTTTTTTGATTAGCCATAGTTTCTTAGAGTTTGGATCTAAGACTCCTGGAGTATGTTGAGACACTTTTGTATAGCCACCAGGGCCAGCTTAAGCTCCACGTTCAAGTATGACTTGACACGCTGTCTCATGAGAGCTCCTCGTTATTACCTCACCCTCGCCGATTTTTGAGTATGGCAGGTGTACCAGATTAAGTCACCGTAATGAATGACACTCTCCTCAGATGAGCCTTGAATTAAGGGATGTGTTGCTATTATACACATGATTATTAGGCTTCCAAACAACCTAACAATCTCCCTTTCAACGCAACTGGGGGAGGTTGCATGAATCCACATTAGAGAATTTGAGACAACATGTTGTTATTGCAACACGAGTGGGTTTGAACTCGAATTCTCATCACCGTAACTCTGAGCGTTACCACAGAGCTACGGTGCCCCCTTATATGGTTCCTACTGCTGCTATGTCAGGTGCGTTATAAACAGTCAGAGTAGGGGGAATGCCTCTGTCATGGAGTCATATAATCAAAGAGTTTACAAATCTAATAAAAGTTTCCAAAAGAATCATCGATTTAATTTCTCTTTAAGATATGGCCGATAAATTGATGTACATCCCCAATGATTATACACAAAATTACCTGTTTCTGTAGATTTAAATTAGTTTTGAAACATATGAACACTCAATTTAAAGCAACCTATCAAAGGTCTCTCTCTCTCTCTTTCTCTCTCTCTTTCTCTCTCTCTCTCTCTCTCTCTCTCTCTCTCTCTCTCTCTCTCTCTCTCTCTCTCTCTCTCTCTCTCTCTCTCTCTCTCTCTCTCTCTCTCTCTCTCTCTCTTTCTCTCTCTCTTTCTCTCTCTCTTCTCTCTCTCTCTTCTCTCTCTCTCTCTCTCTCTCTCTCTCTCTCTCTCTCTCTCTCTCTCTCTCTCTCTGTCTTTCTCTCTCTCTCTCTCTCTATCTCTCTCTCACTCTCTCTCTCTCTCTCTCTATCTCTCTCTCACTCTCTCTCTCTCTGGTGAAATGTAAAGTTGTAAATGACTGCATCTCAGGGATAAAGAAGCATTATCATTTACAGAAAACTCGGACTTGTTAAGAATTGAAGCTTTTGATTCCAAGTTTCCGGGGGACGTGGTTCTGCTCTATGCACAACAATCCGAGGTAATTTTGAAAAAGAATGACTTTTAAACGGACGTACGGACCTTCTGGTAACGATTATAGAGTTACTATGCTTTCTAAATTGTACCTAACTCACTGTTATAGGAATTATCATGCAAAGTTTGAATTCTAACATGTCTAAATTGTAGAAAAGAGCTAACCGTTACGGACGGACCTAACCTTATAAACGAAGCTTATCTATAATTAGGGTCGGTCCGTCCGTAATGCTCTTTTCGTCAATTGAAGTTAGTACGTCAATTTAGAGAACATGCTGCTTTTAACTTTTCAACTCTGCCCACTGTGCTTGGACCCTTCCCGATTTTCTAATGGGTTTTTAAAATCAGCTAGTAGCGTCGGAAATATAAAAGTCCAAAAAAAGAACATAAGGCAATTTTCTAGAATTCGACAAGGGTCTCCACCACTAGGGCCAGGTAGTTCAATTGTCTAGATCATACATCTATACTTATTAGGGTTGACAATCCGAATCCGGAATCCGCTCAAATTTTGTCGATTTTTGACATCTAGAATCCGAATCCAGAATCCGTTTTAATAGCGGATTTGGATTCTTAATTATTAGGCTAAAATTAGCGTCTTGAGTTTTTTTTGTAGGTATTTATTTTCATTTCACAGTAGCTTTTCGTGCTTATTTTAGGTTAGGTTGAGTAAGGGTTAAAAAATATCCGCTGCAGGGTCTAGAAATAGAAATAAAGCTACTGTGAAAATATGAAGAAAAAAAAACACAGCTTTAAATTCTTCCTAGTACTCGGTAAAATTTGATCCGGTCTCAAAATTAGACGGATTGCCAACTCTAATACTTATACATCTATTGTATTTTCTTTGTAGAACAATCTCATGTTATTTGTAGGATGAAAGTCTGAAAGAGGAGATAAGAGTTGCCTATGAAAAAGTGGCAAGCACAGGGAAATCAAATGTTATAATTGTAAAATAAAAATCAGTTTTGTAAGCTCGGGCCTTCGACCCTTCGGGGCTAATTCAATGGTTTTAATCACATCATTTTTTTTTATTTTAGCATCTGTGGATAGTTTTCTGTAATACACTGCGATAAATAACTAATAAATTTTAAGATTTTTAAAAGTTATTTTAACAGCCAAATTAGAAGCATAACTAAGGTCTCTAATATGGACCTTATTTATTGGTCAGTTCGTTTATCCAGTAGGAGGGGAGGGGATGTGATAAAATTTTAGTGAGGCAAAAGTTTTTTTAAAGGATTCACCTCAGTTAATTATATGACATCCTTGATTTTTAAACAGCCCACAAATCTGGAAATTTGAAGCTAGCTGGCGCTGTCATGACAAGACTGGGATATACCAAAGATCAAATAGGTGCCTAGGTTATTTTTTTTCCAAAGAGGACTATCCACGAACAAGAGCAAGTGATTCTAAGCATCTTCCAGCATTGACCCATTATATTTTTTTAGTAAACATACTAGGTTTATGTTTAATATTTGCTTTATCGACTAAAAAGTTAGGTTTCACCATGGTTTTATATGAAAAAAAAATTGAAATGTTAAGCATTGTTTGGTGCAATAACCTCGAATGTTTTGATGAGTTCAAACTGTTGTTTAAGAGCTTTGACCCAAAATAAATTATTGTGATTAAAAATGTATATTTAGAAAAAGGGTTGGTAACTTGTAAACAGTTTAATTAATGTACTTTTGCAATTTACAACTTTTGATGCTTTTCAGCAGTGTTATTTTATTTTGTCCTTTGTACTCAACAAAGCATTTGATGATATTGCTTTAAAGCAAATATTAAAAAAAACATAGTATATTCACTAAAAAAATACTATGAGTCAATGCTGGAAGATGCTTAGCATCACTTGCTCTTGTTCGTGGATAGTCTTCTTTGGAATCTCCTAGAAACTATTTCTTGACCACTTTGTATGCCCGGGCCAACCGAGGGCCAACAAAACGAGAATTAATCTTAATCAATAATTTTTCATTAATAGAATGACTCGTACATTAATAAAAGGGTTGTAAGGGTAATTCCTTTTTAAGTTTGACGGATTATAATCATTTAGATCTACAATATAGGGAGGAGACAGTGGGCTTTTTATTACACAAGTCCCAAAAGTTTTATAATAACGTTTTCTTATTAGTTGGCTCAGCAACTTTAGGGACTTTACATAAGGGATAATTTTGTGCATCATCATTGGTATTGTACGTCAATTGTATCGGTCATTGTCTTATTCCTTTAGATACCTGTCTACTATATTTATTACTAGAAACTGCTGGAATAGACGCCTACAACTACCAAGGGGTTGGATGTCCCCATCTCTTTGCTAATATTAAAGAGGTAAGTTTGATTGATTTTTTTGAGGGGGTAGGGGGGGTTAAATTTTTTTACTGTCCAAAATTTTACCCCTTGGTAAAATTCAATTAAGTTTGTTAGAGGGGGGGGGGGGCGGGGGGGTGTTGACTACAAATCCTAACATTTTTATATGAGTGAAACCTCACACTTTGGTGTATGAGATATAATAGTTATTTCTCGTATCGTATTATAAACGGCTTTCCGCGGATATAGAATGTACAATTATAAGATTAAAACTAGTTTTAATCTTATGATTGTACATTTCTATATTCGTAGAAAACTGGATAGTTTTTTCGTATTCATGAGAACCGGTTCCTATCCACCGGATTCAAATGAATACGAGAAAAAAAATTATCTGATTTATAAAAACCAACTTAAAAAGTAGATACCTAAACCACTAAAACTTTAAAATATTTTAGGGAGCCCAGGTTTTAGATGTTGGATCAGGACTGGGTGTTGATTCTTTTATAGCAGCTGGTGCATGTGGCTCAACCGGTTCTGTTATTGGTATTGATATTTCTAAAGGTAGGTTCCTGCTGATAGTTAGATGTAAATATCTTTATAAATAAATAGACAAATTTTTTAGGGAGATTTTGACAGGTATTAAGAGGGCAGAAAAGGATAAAGGGAACAGTAGCTGACGCAATAATCCGTAAAATTGTGAGCGAGCATCCAGTCAAATGCGCTTATTAAGTCTAACTTTTCTCAATGTTATAGTATAATTAAACGCATATTTAAAAACAGTTTGACCTAATGAACGCATTTGACTGGAATCTTACTCACAACTTTACGGTTTATTGCGATTTTAGTATTGCCATTTGCAGTTTATTTAATTCTACCATAGCTATGCAATATGCATGGTTGATAATTTTTACCTGCCAACTTCCTGTTTTTAAAGCATATTATACTTTTTTTAATTTTTATAATAGGAGAGGTATTGCATGCCAATACAAGGGCGGAATCTAGAAAGTCGGAAAATACAATTTTCATTCAGGTAAAAATTCGGGGAGGGAGGGGACATTGGGCTGTTTATTACAATAGTCCTCAAAGTGTTTAAATAACATTTTCTAATTTGCTGGCCCAACAACCTTGAATTTTAATAAGTTGGTTTATTCACTAATCTTGATTTATAGAAGGGGTAATTTTGTTTATCATCAATTTATCGGCCATTGTCTTATCCCTTTAGATTCCTGTAGACCCCACTTAGCCTAGGGTGGGGACAATTGAAGTACTTACATTCCCAATGATAATAAGCAAAGTTTCCCTGCATGTTTCAGGCTGATATGGAGAAAATGCCCTTCCCCGACAACTCATTTGACAATGTAATATCCAACGGAGCTTTTTGTCTGGCCCCTAACAAGGAAAGGGCTTTCAGAGAAATTCACAGGAATGGTTGCAAACAAAAATAGAAAAAAATATGATATCCTATCATATAAGGCTTTATTGTCTGTAGTTAAAAATCTTGCTAACCATTGGACCAATATGGTTATACTTTACAGTGAAGCTTCTTATATGTCCCGGGAAGCTTCAGAATTTTTGGGGGAGAGGGTACCACCACCCTCCAAAGAGAAATCGCCCCTAGAAAAAAATTCCCCGTCCAAAAACTGATTCACACTTATTTTGAAAATTTGGGGGTGAGGCTCACCTTCTTCTCCCTCTCACCTTGATTGTTCCTAGAGGCTTCTAGGGGCAATAAATACAGGAATAAATATTATAGTCAGCTTTCCACGCATAAAAAATAAAAATATGAATCTCTGTTTTGTTGGCCCAACAAAACTGGAATTAATATTGTTATTTTTCATTTTACTATCCGCGGAAATCTGACTATAATAGGATGCTACAAATAACTGTAATTGCAACCTAAAATACTGGCAGGGTGCTAAAACCTGGAGGATCCTTTTCTGTCTGCTGTACCACACTTTTAACCAGGAAAATAATCAACATTTTTAGAAATGTAAGAAGTATTTTTGTTCAAAAAGAGAGAGGAGAGTTATTTATTAAACTCAGTGGCGTGCGAACCGAAGGGGGCATTTGGGGCAATCGCCCCCCCCTAGCGACCAAAACGCCCCCCCCCCCCTGCCCCCCCCCCTAGCCACCGCCCCCCCTGCCCCCCCCTAAATGTTGAAAAATGCCCCATTTTGCCCCCCCCTGGTTAACAAAAATGCCCCTTTTTGCCCCCTACCCTACAAAAAGCAAAACTATCCCAGTTTCCAAAAAAAGATCAAGAAATACTCCAAAAAAAAATTTTTGGCGCCTCGCGCCAAACAGACAGTTACTATTCATTTAACCTTACCAAATTTTTTAATTAGTGTAGAAATTAGGTTATAATCTTTTTTCACTGAACATAACAAACCAGGTAATAGGAAGTATTTTATTTGGTATAATATAAACTTTTTACCAAAGAAATTTTGTACATCCCCAATGATGATACACAAAATTACCCCTTATATAGATTACAATTAGTGGATGAAATGTATGGAAACTCGACTTAATTAACCAACCATTCAAAATTCTATTAAAGTCCCCAAAGTTGTTGAGCCAACAAATAAGAAAATTTTATATGAATTATTTGGGATTAGTGTAATAAATAGCCCAAAAACCCCTCCTTCCCTGCATATTTTAAGAAAAAAAATTGCACTTCGCGCACTTCCAAATGGTTTCTGCTTTTTATCACATGCATTGTATATTTTTTTTTTTTTAAACATTTGTAAACAACAAATATTTAATCAAAAAGTTATTTTATATAAAAAAGAAACAGCGTTGATATTTATCTAAGCCTTTTTCTCAACACTGTATGTGTGTCTAAATGTCTAAAAGTTTATCATTTTTTTGGTTTACATACCCTTACAAAAAGACATGTTTTTTTATGGCAATTTTCATTAAAAACCCTTAAAACTAACTACACTCTATATTCCTAACTTGATAAATACGCCACTCTTGTTGTCTTTAATTGATTTTAGTTCAAAGGGGGAGTAAATATTTTTAGGTGCGCTTCACGCACCGCACACATATAAGTTTTAAAGCGCCATTTAAAGAGGGTAGGATATGTTGATATAACTTTTTAGCTTTTCTATAATTTACTATGGCTGTCAGTATGTAATGCTAAAGGGGAAATGTGATTTTTTCAACTGCAATTAAAGATAGAAGGCTAAAACTTAATGTTAACATTCCCATCATTATGGAGTATAATTAACTATTAAAAATTCATGGATGTCGGACTGCTTTTCAGGACGTTTTGGGCTATTTTTGTATCTTTTAAATTTCGGGTATAGTCCCTTTTGTGACATTGCCTCTTAAGGTGCATTTCGTCGTATTTCACAGTAGCTTTTCCCCTATATAGCCCCTGCGGGGCCAATTGCCTAACCCTGCGGGGAAATCACCTGACCTAACTTAACATAGAATAACCTGTTAAAAGCTACTTTGAAAATACTACGAAATGCCCCTTAAGAGGCGTTGCCACAAAAGAGACTATACCCCAAAGTTTTCTATATTTCTAAGAGATTTTTATATCTGTAGATGAAAGGACAAGTAATTTTTTTTATTTTTTACATAGTTCTTTATATCTTTGGTTTTTATGGTACGATAAATTTTTTTGTGGATTATAATATTAAAAAAAATAAAATTTCTCGCTGTTTGGAGCATCCAGTATGTAATTTACTTTGACTGTCATCACACAATATGCAGGAAAAAGGATTTGTGACTTTTTCTACCTAAAATATATATTTATTTCAACAGATGCTCTTTAAATCTACTTGTCTGTATTCTTATTAATGATTTTTTGTGCTTTGCTACTTAAAGATGTTGTCATCCTTGTTGTCATACAATAAAGAAATATTTAAAATCAGTTTTACATATTAGGTTAATTTTTTTGTAAATTATTTCCAAAATGAGTGTTTTTATCTCCTCCCCCCCAAAATTTTTTTTAATGGGGTTATTCATCCTTCCTGCTGAGATTTTATAACATCCCCTTCCACCCATAAAAAATGTTTTGTGGTGGGGGGGGGGGGTAAATTATATTCTGTACTTTTTTTTGAAGATGCTTTCTAGCTCCCTTCCCTTCGGTCATTGCAGGGTGGGGAGAAGGGATGGGGTAGAAGAGATGGGGGGGGGGGGGGGGAAGAGATAGGGGATATAAACGGGAAATAGGGATGGGGGAAGGGATGGGGAAGAAGGGATAAGGACTAGAAGGCCCATAATCAAATAATCCCACCCCTTAAAACGCCCTTATTTAAAATTAGTATATATAATCAAAATGCCCCCCCCTAAAGCAAAGTGCCCCCCCGGGGCACTTTGATTTAGGGGGGGCAAAATTTTACAAAATCTTCAAAATGCCCCCCCCTAGACAAAGTGCTTCGCACGCCACTGATTAAACTAACTTTTATTTACAATGTTGGGGACGTTAGTGAATTTTGATTGGATGTTTAATTAAGTTGTGTGTTCAAACATTTCAACCACTAATTTTGATCTACAAAAGGGGTAATTTTGTGTATCATCATTGGGGATGTACATCATTTTATCGGCCATTGTCTTATACATTCATATGCCTGTATTGGGATGGTTTTAGAATATTTACTTTCATCCATTGGATCCTAGGAGCGAAGCTGCTAGTCAACTAATAGTCGAATGTTGATTTTTGATGTGAAGATTGGAGGATCAAGTTAATTGGCCTGTCTGTATGCGAGTTTTTATGCCTTTAAAGGTAATTCTTTAAAATGTTTGGGTCCGAAAGCTAATAAGCACTTATTACAGCATGTTTGAATCCTTCTACTGGTTTTGAACCTAGTATGAGGATTCCTGTAACGTTTAGGTTTAACCCTGTTATAGGTTAATTAAAGCAAACATATGCAATATGCATACAAATTTTAGAAAAGTATGAAAGAGGTCGTCTTAAAGTAGGGAAAACCTATTATTATTTTTATAGCTTTGAAACTGATCAATGTTCTATGGTTTAGAATTTGTTCTGGGCCATACTAAAAAAAAACATATTCATTCGTAAATTTACAACGAATAGGGAAAAAAGTCTTTTTTGGCCCATTGCCAACAAAACTGAAATTGTACTTTTTAATGATTTAATGTGTCATTTTAATTTAAACAAAATAACAGTATTACATTCCACTGTTCTTTTTTTTGAGGACGCAGAACCAATGCTAGAAAATATTGGATTCCAGGATATCAAAGTTGACCAAAGTGACTCAACTATGACTCTGGATATTCTGGTTCCAGGTAGAAATTATTATGACCAGAGTGACTCAACTATGATCCTGGATATTCAGGTTCCAGGTAGAAATTATTATGACCAGAGTGACTCAACTATGATCCTGGATATTCAGGTTCCAGGTAGAAAATATTATGACCAGAGTGACTCAACTATGATCTTGGATATTCTGGTTCCAAGTTGAAATTAAATCAATAACAAGAACAAATATGCTCTTTATTAGCGCAGAAAAAAAGGTAATATTGTTCAAAAATTTGATATGGATCGTTAAATGTGTAGCCGTTGCCGTAGCCGTGGCCAGAGGTACAGCCACTAACCTAATACCGATCTTTAACCCCTTACAGTCGGGCCCCTTGTCGCACCTTAATCAGTCGGGCGTTGGGCGTTCAACGCCCCCCCCTTATTATCTCAGTTCCTATTAGAGCTAGAGAGCTAAAACTTTTTGTGCAAGTCCCCTGTGTTATGATGAATTTCCGACCTTAAGTAAGTCAAGGTCAATTTTCGCTTCCTTACCCTTTTATTTAACAACTTTTGTTTTTAGGTCCTTTTTTACTGATAGATTTCAAACGGCTGTATTTTTTTATTTTTGAAACTAGAATAAAAATTTTTTGCAGAAAATGTTTATCTTTATGTAAATTTTATATTTGAAATATCAAAATATAATTTCAGCGGCCGCAGCTGTACTTGGCAGCTGCCAGCCGCCGCAGTCGGCGGTCGGCGGGAAAACGGCGGCGGATCTTTATGAAATTTTAATACATTATGTAGACATGTAAGATAAGCTTAAGTTTGAAATTTGAAGTCTCTTAAGTCAAAAATTGCGGCCACAGGAGCCTTTTAAAGATTTCTGGAGACCTGGAGGATCAGGACCTTCAGGATCATACCTGGAACCTAAAATTGACTTGAACACCTGTATTTAATATGAGGATGTACTACTAGAGGATATTTTAGTATTTTGGTAAGATAAAATGCTTTGTTTAAGTCAAAAAAAATATTTTTGCTCTTTACCTGGATGACCCTGCCAGGTTTGCTGGCATCCTGTGCCCGCCAGGATGGAGATATTCAAAAAAATTCAACTCTCAGTTATGTCTCATACCCACACTTAAAAAGTCAAGCAGTTTGGGCTCTTTATCTTTCACACACAGAAAATGAGATAGAAAAAACCGGATGGGGGGGGGCGTTCAACGCCCCCCCCCCCCGACCGTTAAGGGTTAAATCAAATTGGCTACTCGTTGACACGGCTATTTGCGATCTTTAAATCACAACCACTTTTTGATTTTTCAGTTAAAAATTGATAAAAATTAATAATAATATGTAAAAACTTCTATAGGTTTGTAAATTTAGAGTTGACATTTATTTCAGAAGATGAATTAGATCAGGGAGAAAATAACATGCAGTCAAGTGAAAATTCTACACAGCCAGGTTTTGAATTTTCTTTAGGTATATGAAATAGGTGTTGTCCGTCTGTCTGTCTGTTTGTCAGTCTCAAGTGAATGGTCTTTTGTTCTCTTTATTAGGAAGCGTCTGTACACTGCAGATTTATTGTTTTGGTTTTGTGATAACCAAGAATTGGAACAATTATGAGAAAATATTGATATTTATCCTATGCAGGTTTTAAGCTGTTTTAAGAATGTAGTGAGCTACCTTAATTAACTTAACAATAAGGGGAGGGTTGGGGGTATTTATTTTTTTTATCAATGCCTATCCCTTGCGGTGGCATAAACCATGTGGGTCCTATCCCTGTGGTGCACTTACCCTTCGGAGCTACCCTTTACCCAAGATAACTTAGCTTTAGAGAAAATCTAACACCAAATTAACTAAGCCCCCCCTCCCTCCATTTTTTTCAATTTATATGAAAATTTGGCCCAAAAAATCTTACTTATGATAATGTTGAAAAGTGTATGTTGTTTAATTATAGAAAAGAAGAGACAAGGGGTTCACGTGGGTTCACCTGAGTTCAGCCATCTCAAAGGAACATTCTAAGATCTTGTTATTGTCATAAAGACTAAAAAAAAATTTTCCTCGTGTATACTAATGAAGAAAAGCAAAGAGTTATAGGTGATTTCACACAATGTTCATTGTTGTTCATGGAAAACCTCCAACCCCCTCTACCCTTAAATTGGAATTAAAGGGGCGGGCTTAAGTTTTTTAATTGTTTGTTTATTACCTTAGGTCTGTTTAGCTTAGGTTATATTGGGTTAGGCATGAGCATAAAATTAAAATCTAAACATCATACTAAATGTAAGTCCGTTTATTGGAATATACAGAAAAATTGAAGGACTTTAAAAAATAGATTAACGTTCCCCAAATAATTTCAATACCCTCAAAAGAACGAATATTTATTGTCAGCTGTTTCTGAGATCATAGAGTGTTTCTGTATTAGATTATGACATGGACAAGCTGTGTGCAAGAGTTACGTTGTGCGGAACTAAACCTTGCTGAAAATAATCATTTTTCCATCCAGTATGGCTTCTAAACCGATTGATATTGGATTAGAACTGGTTCTCACCCATACTGAAAAAAAACATGTATAGCATCAAATTACAGAAATTTTTTCACAAATATGAAAATAAAAATTATAAAACCAATACCAGTTTTGTTTTATCTTAGGTATATTTTTTTATTTTCCACGGAAAGATAACTATAATACAATTAGATAAATAACTATATTTGTTTTGTTTAAACAAGGATTTTGCTTTTATTAAATATTTGATTAGAACCTATTTTAAATAAATACTTTTAATGACAACATTAAAGCTATTTTGGACTGCAAATTTAAAGTTTTTACACACTCTTCCCGAAGGCTTGTTATGTAAGAAACAAAAAACCGTGGACACGGTTTACACATGATGTACTGGGACTTTATGGTGAGTTCAGAACATGCTTTCCCCAAATAGAATTAGTAGTTACCTTCCCATAGTAGAAAATTTATAATATAGTAGAAGATTAAATTTACTTTCATTGTCCCCTTCCTTCCTTTCCTGGTGCATTTGTTTATATTGTGGATTATTTTTCCAGTATGGCTTCAAAACCAGTTGATAGCCGCTGGGTTAGAACCGATTCACATCCGTACTGAAAACTCATGTATAACATCGTATTAGAGAGAATTTTCCACAAATTTTAAAATAAAAATCATAAATTTAATCCATTTAGTCCCTAAACTTTAATAATAATAACAAAGTTTTATTCGTTCGCTTAACAACTTTGGGGACTTTAGGAAATTATGATTTATTCATTTAGTTGAGTGTTCAACTGTTTTTTAACCACTAATTGTAATCTAAGAATGGGTAATTTTGTGTATCATCATTTGGGATGTACATCAATTTATTGGCCATTGTCTTATCACTTTAGATCCCTGCAATGCAAGTATTTGATAGTAGCAAAGCTTCTCTATAAAACGAAAATTGTCCGTCTGTTAGAAATAGGAGAAACGTGAATTTCATGGCTGCTTTTCAAGATAGACTGTTAAATTTTTATGTGATAACTTTATTCATTATTTTTAGTCCTCCAGTCTATAAATCTACTAGGTCTGTATGTCTGTCTGTCGGTCGTGCTGCAAAAGAATATTTAATTTATACTTTCTTCGTGTTTATTATTTTATCCACTGAACATCTGCTTTATAACTACCGTTTGTCAAGCCATGATTTTGTGCTCCGCGCTACTGGGATGTTGTCATCCTTGTTTTTGAAGAGCGTGGCTTTCTTACTACACGCTTATATTCTGTACCTAGTTTTGGCTGTTTGTTTATCACCTTGGTACTCAAAGTTTTATAATTTCCTAAACATTTCCTTATTTGTTAGCTCAACACCGTTTTGGAGACTATTTGATAGGTTGGTTCATTAAAGTTGAGTGTTCAAACGTTTCAAGTATTAATTGTAATCTACAAAGAAATTATGTTGTGCATCATTATTGGTGATGTATATGAATAAGTACTGCTTATCTTTTATCTTTGGCAGGCTTTTGGCTAATTGACATTTCATACACTTTGAGATTTGAAAAGGTTGCGTGAATATTATTTTAAAATATAAATAATAGTTATTTACCGCATCAAATTATAAAATTTTTCTGCGGATAGTAAAATGAATAATTGGTTCTACCAGATTTCTAAACCTTTCAAATTCCAGTACTACTGGTGTGCGAACAGACACTGTGCAGAAAGAAATTCAGCAGCTACCAATCTTTAAGTTATTCTGTTGGAACAATAACCTTGTCAATAAGTCTATTCATATTGTTCTATTCATATCTAATTATGTTTTACCGTTGAAAAATATTTATTTACAAATCATTATACTCTTTACCTTCTAAAATAACATGATATCTGTGTGTATGTACTCTAAATAATCTTGTCTTAAAACCATGTCATAACTAAAGATGTTAAAAAAAAATTGTTGTGTTAGATACATGACAAATTAGAAGGAATGTCTTGGCCCAAAACAGGTCCAACTCATTACCATGCACATTTAAAGAGTTGTTTGTTTGTTGGGTGTTACTTAACCTATTGCCCTGGGTGGACAGAAAAGGAAAAATATGGCTTCCCTTAGTTATCATTGGTTGTTGGACTTGATGTTGTTAGGGTGTAATGGACATCAGCCTCAATTATAACAGGGGATTGATAAGATTATGTACTTTATGTTCTCGTGAACCGCAAAGCTATTTTAACAGATTTAAAAAAAAACCTGTTAAACCTTAAAATACTGTCACTGTGGGCTAGAATTGAATCAAGACAAAAGTAAGTGCCGAGCCCTGGGACCTATGTATGGTGAAAATAGACATAAAACTATGATGATTCCAGGTAAAACCAAAATATTTCAGCGGGGCTTTTTGAGAAAATTAGATTTGAAAATTTCAAGTTCAATTTTCACCCGCTAGGAGTTGCCGCATAATCATGACGAGAAAAGCAAATATTAATTATTTTAAATTTTGAACAACTTTGCTTTTATAAAGTTCTTCATAAAAACTACAAAAAATAATTAATTCTCCCCTGAACCTTTAGGAAAAAAGCCCGAAGCGAAGCCCCTAGTTAAAAGATAAAGTATTTATACCTTTATTCTTAAATCTTACTTGAAAGATAAATTATAAAGTAGATGCATAAAAATATAAATAAAAGTCTAAAAGTAATCATCATTTATTATACTGAATTAAATGTATGGAATTATACATTATTGTTAAAAATATTGCATAATAATATTTTCTTAAATATAGAAGAGTAAATATGAAACACTACACTATGAGCTTGTTATTGATTTGAAATTTCAGTCTTTGTTACAGGTATGTGTTCATGTAGATCATTATCCTCAATTAGGTTTAGAGCTCCCTTTGGACCGCTGAACATATCAAAATCATCATCATGAACAACTATGGCAAACTTTGGTTGATGTAACATTATTGTATTTCTACATTTTGTATCATATTTATTTCTTGTATCCTTACTCTGCTCAACTATTATGCTTGTCTCATCATCTGAATATTCTAGTGATCTACCATTTCCCCAAGCTGCAAATTTGTGATCAATATTTTCATCAGCAAATACAATGATATTCTTTAATTCACCACATTCTTCTAAATATTTTACATAATAATACGTATTGATATAATTGATATGCCTTGGCTTGTTTAATACTAGATCGTTAACATCTTTTCTTGTTTTTTCTATTGTTTTGTCTATGTTTCTTTCAATGTTATAGTAACTCCAAGATATATCAGCATAATTTCTAGAAATTTTTCTTTTTACATCTTCATACAGCTCTTTGTTTTCTGCTTTAATTTTCTCCTCTGCTAGATCCAATCTCTCTAAATAAGGTAAACTAAGAAACTCCTTTGTATTTGTTTCTCTGATGATATCTTTTGAAATCCTTGAGTAGATAATGATTGTAATGCACTCATCCTGGTCAAATAGTTTGTTCTTATCTATTATTGCCATGGTTAAGGCACTAATATCATATTTGAATCTATTATGGTAGTGACGACACTTTGGAGCTTTTCCTTTAGGATATATAAATTCATGAAGATTTTTATCTTCCATTGCTCCAGAACTATTTAGTTTATTGTTATTTTCCCCCAAAATAAAAATTGCAAACGACATTGTTCTAAGTATTGAATTCCTAAAATTTTCAACATAGCAGCAATAATCTGTTATTATAATGTTTCTTGCTTGAGCACCCTGAAATTCCTCTATATTTGTTACCAATATTCCTTCAGGTTTTTTCATGTATTCACTAACATCTCTGACAACTGATGTAGTCAAGTAAAAGTGTTTGTGTAACAATTCAAATTCTGTATCAGTATCACTTGGACTTTCTACTAATATAACAACACTTTCGTTAGGTTTATGTATGAAAAATTTGTTTACAGCAGCAACAAGTAATAAACTATGACAAATGCCATAAATATTTCTGTAGTAAAAATTATGGTTACCAATAACATTGGTATCAGGAGAACCAGACATTTGTTTAGTAGAATCATAATCTAAAGCTTCAGCTATATGTATAATGTTTTGACTATTTCTCATATTTTTGGTGAGATTAACTAGTACAGCATTATGTTTCTTTTTCATAATTTCTAACCACTCTGCATTCTCATTTTTCAAATCTGATATCCTATCTACATTATCTACTACTTTTAAGTTAACACAAATTGTCTTTATAGAGTTAGGAAGCCGAAGAAATTTCCCTATTATCATTTCATCAATAAATAAATGATCACAGTGATTATTTCTTAAAAATTTGTTTAAAGCATTGATTGTATTAGTTTGTTTAAGCAATGCTAAATCTTGAGTAGTGATAACTTTGATATTAGTATATGAGTCAAAATCTGCCACAGCTATAATTTCCATAGCAGAAGTTTTAGCTCTTTGAATAATAACTGATTCATCTTCAGATCTTGCAAAATTATCTAAATAAATTGTAAGTGCTGTTATATCAATGTAAAATAATTGATCTTTACTATTATCTCTTGCACATTTTTTAGCTCTTTCCTTTAGTACATATGTTTTACCAGTACCATAATAACCATCTATGATAAGAAATTTAGCTGGTGAGTGTACTGCTTGCAGCTGTTCATTATTGAGCATGTACACTGGAACATTACTCTCTTCTGAAAGTCCTGCAGCCTTTCCTGTTAATGCTAGTTGTTCATTAGTTAGCATGTTTTCAGGAATAAAGCTTTCTCCTGATATTCCATTAGTGTTTCCTGTTAATGCCTTTTCAGTTTCTTTGCTAATTGTCAATGGATCTGATATTAGTTTATTAAATTTACTGGACTCTTTTATTGAAATGTGGTATATCAATTCAGCAACAAGATTTTCATATACTGTCTGATCATGATTATCAGATGTAACAAGCTTGTGTTCAGATATCCACTTCAACCAAGGTGTTACATCTTTAACACCCTGGAGAATGAATTGCTGACAGTTGAGACAGGGAAGTGCGGTTCCTTCAAGAATATTTAAATAAGGAACACATGCAGCACTGACAAACACCCAATCTTTTGAAAGCATGCCTCCAAATAGTTTCTGCATGAAAGAAAAGTGTTGTTTTGTTTGATCTGAAGCATTTATTAGTAGTTTAAGTTTGTCACCAATATCTTTAGGTCCAAGTTTTACCTCTATGTTTATAATAGCTCTGTGTTCTGGAATAATGATCAGAGAATCCCATTCCGTTTTTGTTTCTTGTAGACTATAGTTAAAGTATTGATATGTGTAAAATTTCTCTAGATTGCTTGTAGAAATCTTGTACAAATAAGTGAATTTAGTTTTGTTTTTCTTATTGCCTACATGCTCTTTATGCACCTGTAATAATAAATGTTTTATATTTTTTTAGGAATATTAATTCAATAATACTTATCTGCAAATTTAATGTTTAGCATATAGGAGAAAACCTATCAAAACAATAAATATTTCAGTTAAAAGGTAACTGCTATTAATCCCCACTATCAAATTAACTTGTAATATCTATAAAACATTCCTTTTTAAACAGCCAGCTCTTTGAATCTTTTAATTCAAGCTTGTTTTCTTTCCATTTTAAATGTTCCTGTATGCATAGATCTAGCTTTTCCTCAGATATATCTTCAATGTCCAACAACTTCTTTATTCTCATTTCATGCTCATTAAAATCTGTGGTTGGATCCTTTCCTCTGGTGTCTTTTCCCTTCTTAACTAGTTGTTGAATACAATCCCCTGCCTGGAAGTTGTTCATAATGAATGATTCCATTTTTAATTTTCTTGCTGAATTGACAAACTCATGGTGTAATTGTTCTTCAAGATATTTATCCTTAAACTGATCATCTTGCTTCTTCCTGCCCACTTTTCCTAACACAGTTGGTTTCTTGGGTGTAACAAAATGATTTGGTATAGCTATAACCTTGCATGCTGGATCATAATAATAATCAGCTACTTTCTGTTTTATCTCTTCTATCTTTTCTTTAGCTAAAATTCTTTGATTTTCTCCTGCAGGGCCATGAAAGTTTATGCTCAAATTATTTAATTCTTCAGTCAAATTCAAGGTTTGAGAATCCTGTGAAGATAGGGGATTCACCCCAAATTGAAGTCCACAAGTGCAGGAAGAATTTGTTGATAGGCCAGCTCCTTCCATTTCACAAACTAAAATATTCATAAATGAAATAAAGATTTAATTATCAAACAAATCTACATTCCACTCAATAGGCACCTTTTTAATCTATCAAAATTTAAAGCATATTTAGGTAATTAATTATCATTTATAATAGATATAGAAATATATATATATAGAATATATATGTGTACCTGCTAATGCACTACTTATTTTAGCCCAACCATGAAGGACATCATTAATTATCTTTGTATTATTTAGATTACACCACTTTAAATAATAGAAAATGCCTTTTTTTTGTTTGATTGACATAAACAAACATTTAGATATTTTTAATTTGTGCAAGACTAGATATAAGTATTTAGTATTATCTAGAAAACATATAATTAATCATTACCTTTAAAATAAAATCAAAGCCAACAGATAATGTGATAAAACAATTTAATTCAGCTTTGAAATTGTGTCCGTGCAAATTTGGCTTGAACCTGGTTTTAAGAATTGAATTACAAATTTTTTTCCAGAATATTGGTCCAATGTTTCTGAGTTCTATTATAGTTTAATTTCTCAACCCTAAAAAAGAAAGAATGTTTATTATTTTAACCTACAAATTATGCCCTGACAAAAGATCCAAGGGGGGAGAGGCAAAATCCCAACTCCTCTATCTATTTTATTGTAATGTGCCATAAGTGATCTAATTTTCTAGATATAAATATGACTAACAATCAATTTATTATCATTAAAGATTTGTTGATTTATAAGACGGACATATGAACATTAACATTATAGAGGAACAACTCATTTAATCTTCAACTTTATTTAATAGTATTTAATGTGGATGGACATATTACATTTAAATCAAATAAATATGATGATTATGTGATATCAAATATTGTTTTTTTATATAGCCAAAAATGTTTAAAATGATTATAGAGTAGCTATACTTTCTATATTGTTCTATACTGTTACAAGAATAAATATTAAAAGTTTGAAATCTAATTCTAACATGCCTAAATTAACAATAACAATAATGTTGGACCGACCCAAAAAAAAGAAAAGCTTTGCTTTAAAAAGATCATTTAGTTATGTATACCTTCAGACAAATATCTTCATTCTAAGACCAATGTCAAACCATACTCATGATTTTATCTAAAATAAAAGAAATTTTGTATATCTCACAAACAATTTAAACAAGAATGACAACATTCTTATGAACAAAGCTGGTGCTTTTCTGCAATGAACCTATCTATCACTAAAAATGTGCTTTGAAAATGAGGGGTAATTTTATTTTGACTCAACTCCCACCCCCCCCCCCCTCTTTAAAAATAGAAAAAGGGGGGTAATTACTCCCCCTCCCATATAACTTGTACCACTGGAGTAAAAACTATTAGATTTTAAAATGTGGCATTCTATCTCCCCCTCCACCAATCCACGTATATCATAATATGCCACCGCCCCCCACCTATATCATTTTTATATCCACCTTAAAATAAAAAGCTTGGACGTCCTTGAGGTTATTCATAGGATGGAAGGAATGTAAAATGATTCATAAAATGTTCAACAATTAGGTATAGTACTGTTTGGGGATGAATTTAAAAACAGGTCTCAAGAACACAATTCAATAGTCTTCAAACTTTTCCACCACTAATCTTATATTAAAAAGAAGGATTTTTTATGATCATACTGAAAATATGGTGATAAAATTTAATTTATAGTCCATTGTCCTAACCCTAACTATAATGCCATAAATATTTGCTACAAATCTAATAATCATTATATATATGCAGTGAAAAAAATATGGATTATACATTTATCTTCATATCACCTCATATGCTATTCTTCTATTTGAAAGAATTGATACAATATTAAATTATATCACTATTGTCATATCCCCAACTAAATATTTTTAAGATGTAAACTTAGTCACAGCACACAAAGAACTGAACTAGCCAACTCTCTCTTTTGCCCCAGGCCCAGACAGTCTAGATTTATTAATCATGGGTCAATAGTCTTTTTCTGTTGTAATCACATTAGAATATATATCTAACATCAACTAAAAAGTTATGTTAATATTAATCAGCTAAACCAGCTAAAAAATTTCACCGTAAAATACAAGAAAAATATTTTCATGGTTGAGTTACTCCAGGGAAGGAAAGGAAAATGATAAAAAGAATAAAATATCTCCCTTTCCTTTTTTACAACAAAATTAAGAAAAAAGTTCTAAACTCTAAAGTAGTTGGGATGTTATTTCTATTTAATAGGCTAATCCCTGTATCCCTGCATTACTCAGAATGTACATGTAATATGACTACTTATGAAACATAATTGGATGGTATGATCCCATTCATATATAATGTCCTTTTTAAAATAACCACTTTATATTTTAAAAGCATACTTTTATTTTTTATCTATATTGAACCCCCCTCCCTGAAATTTACAAACCTATTATTTTGCCAAATTGTTATCCCATTCCCTTCAACTTAAATCATCTGCACGCCCTTGATTAAATATGGTTGTATGGATAAATAAGTTTATCTTACTGAAAACCTTGAAACATTTCTTTCTAGCTTTTTATCTTTTTGGGGGATTTAAGGTTTGAAGGTTAAAAGTTCCTAAAAGTTAAAATGTAAATACTTCCAAAAAATCTAAGGTTGTTTTGTTGCCCCCAAATTTGTTTTGGGGGTTTATTAGAGAGAGAGAGGACAATGTGATGTTTGTTTAAAGTTTTAAAATAACGTTTATCATTTGTTGGCCTATCAACTTTGGGAACTTTATTGAATTCTGATTGGTTAATTTATTCAGTTAAGTGTTCAAACGTTTCATCAACTAATATAAATTTTGAAGGGGTTATTTATTTTGTGTATTATCATTGGGAGTTTACATTAATTTATCAGTTATTTTCTTATCCCTTTAGATCCCTTTATTCAACTCATTACACCCCTCCCCCTCTTTGAGTTTCATAGCAGCAATATTAAATTAAGTAAAAAACAACATATTCATGATGGGTTGAGAACAAGTTAAGGAGGAAATTATGAAAATCTACATGTTATTATACAGAGTTTCTTTCTCACCATGCAGGCCTAAGGCATAGTTTTCTTTTTTTACAAGCTTGTGTGTATATATGTGTTGGTATGTGTGTGTGTCTGTGTGTGTGTGTTAGTATGTGTAAGTCTGTGTGTATGTTTGTATGTGTGTATATATTTGTGTGTGTGTGTGAGTGTGGGTTAGTGCGCGTATCAATAGTTTGTACAGTACAACACTTAAGGTATTCATATTTATGTACGTATATATATATGTCTGTCTATCTATCCTATCATATAAAGCAGTAAGGTTTTTTTTTGTCTGAAGCTTACAATAAAACAACTACTGAACTTCTTCTTTTTAGAGAAGCTTTACATAGATCCCTGGTTAGTTTTAGGCTATATTAGGCCTTGGGATGGTTTCAGGCTATTTTTCTGTTTTCTTATCATCACTTTGAATGCAAAGCCCGTAGATGCAAGGGGCGCAGCCGCTGGTCTATATAGAAGGTGTGTGTGTGTGTGTGAGTGTATGTGGAATTAGTGTATGTATGTCTGTGTGAGTGCACGCTTCAATAGTTTGGTACATCGAAACTCTTTTGATATTCATAAAAGTCTGACTATCTCTCTATTTATTTACTAGTGACAATTTATTTGTTTTTTTCTAAATAATACGTTACTTACGATACCTTACTATGTTGCGCTCAAGTCTATATGAAAAAAATTGGGAGGGTGGTGGTACCCTCCCCCAAAATAGTTATAAACCTTATCGGGACCTATAAGAAGCTACCCTATTAAGGAGAACCCAATCGGTTCAGAAATTAGCGGGATCCTTCGGTACAAACAGACATCATGTTACTTTAGTATAAGGATATATCTATTTTTATGTCTATTTATCTATCTATCTATCTATCCAACCACACATCTTATATCTATCTATCTGTCTGTATTTTTTGTGTGTTATAATTTCTATATGTTCATCCATATGTGCATAGATTTTTGCAAAATTGAGTAAATATAGGAGAAATTACAAGAACATACTTTCATTTTTGGAATTTGATTATAGAGTTGCCTCGCTTACAATACATAACCTTGTTTTCTCAAGAATCATTAATCCAAAAATCAGATGAATATGATAATCATATTATATAAAAAAAATGTTGTCACAAATGTAAAAAAATCAGCATGTGTAAAATGGACGTACGAACTTTCTGGTAACGATTATAGAGTTGCTACGCTTTATAAAAATGTACCTAACTGTCATAAGAATCATCATGCAAAGTTTGAAATTGATATGATAATTCTACCATGTCTATTTTAATAATTTCATCATACAAAAAATGTTTTTAAGAAAAGTAAAAAATCAGCATGTATTAAATAGACGTATAACGGACTCCATTGTAACGATTATAGAGTTGCTACGATTTCTAATTCGTACCTATCTTTCTATTTTGAATTACTGGGACAATTCTAGCATACTTAGTAAAATTAGCTAACCCTTACGGACGTACAGAAAGACCATAATTATAGAAAAGCTTTGCTTTTAGAAATAAAATAAAATAAAGCTTAAACATGCAACCTCTATTTATGATATTCTTCCTCTTTTTCGGTGCGTCTAGAAAAATCCTGAGGCCAAATAAAAGTGTAGGTTCCTTTGAAAACAAAACCTTCTACATAATATATATTAAAATAATTAAATAGAACTAAGCAGCCAATAACTGTTTTGTGATAAGATGTGATTTGGTGTCTATGAAAACTGGCTTTAAAATTTGTCTGTAAAACACAACCATAAAAATGTTGATGTTTGTAAAAACTACTCTACAACATCTGTCTGTCTGTAGGATCTAGCTTTTATACAGGGTGGGGCAAATAAGACCGGACAAATTCTAACTTCTAAACAAATTAACATAAAATCGTCAATTTTAAAGATTTTATTGAATTTTAAAAGCTGGCAAGCAAAATAGGTATATGACTATTAGATTATTCGATAAAACCGCCGCCAGCCTCAATCACCGCCTTCACCCGCCCCCTGAACTGCCCGCAAGCCCTGGTCACCATGTCCCTGTCCAAGCTGGCGTATTTCTCCTTGATGGTGGCAATGAGGGAGGTCTTTGTTGTATAGGCACGTCTATTGGTGCATGCTTCAAAGTAGCCCTAGGACTAAAAGTCCATTGAATTAAGATCAGGCTGCTGGAAGGCACCATTTCCTTAGGAACGTGAGTAACCGCAGGATCCAAATTCACCCATCTTTAACGCTACCCTTTGACACGGAGGCTCTCATTTGGACCACAGTTGAGCTGGAACGACGTTCTATACCTTTTTGGAAATGGCATGAAGATTCAGCTAGGGTTGTCAGCGCAATTTATAGTCTAAAATGAGTTTTTAAGTTCCATATGGGTCTCTAACGTCAAGAACCGAGAAATTTTGACGATTTCACACAATTTTTGACATCTTTAAATCTGCCACGTTTCACTTTGCCGGAGTATTACAGCCAAGCCACTTTAGATAGAGAGCTCTAGTCTTTTCTAGTGTCTTACTTATGTATCTAACAGTATACCCAACAAGTTGCATAACTCTACCTCATCTACAGATGGGCTGAGATCCGATTTAGTGGGCCCTAGTCGAGAATCCAGATTATTCCACCGGCGCATTTCGAATCTGCCTTGTTGAACATAAGCGCGGCCAGCTCGGAGTACGAGCCCATCTTCGTCCAAAGATTTTTTTGTGCTAAAAGGTAATTACCTAAGCTTTTTATAGTGGGGTAAAACGTCTTGATCGGTCAAGTAGTTTTGGCGCTATGGCCGTTTAAAGTTTGTCCGGTCTTATTTGCCCCACCCTGTACTTCTTGAAGATTTTTAGATAATTTCAGTAAAGTTGGAAATCTACATTACTTGAAAATGGAATACTGTTTATGAAAATTTGTCTGACCAAAGAACATCCTACACATTAAATGAATTTTTTAGTGTGGCCTTTCTAGATATTTAGCTCACTATGAGATGAACTTTTAAAAAAAGGTTTCTTCGCCAAATGAACATCAACTTAACAATCTAACTGATGGTCCTAAATAATTAAATTCATGTACTTTGCTACTTATAAATATCAAAATCCTTGTTTTCTCATACTTTTAAATCTCCGCAATATACATCCATATCACGGCTGGTTTTTTATTAAATGAATAAGTTAGGGTACAATGTTTGGCACTTTCGATATAAGTAAATGATAATAACAAAGCCACAGAATACGATAATACCTTCAGAAAAATCGATGAAAATAGTTTCCATACTAAATTTTGGTTTTTTTATATTTTTTCTAAAATGTCATGACAGAAGATGTAAACTGTCGTCTTAGTTTTTTGAAAGGATTAATCTTCTCTGAAATCTAAATTATCAAAATATTTTTTTTGGTAAATGATTATACGATATATGTCAAACATTTTATCAAAAAGAAATATTTAAAATTGTGAAGTAGAAACCTGAATAATTTTTCTTGTGGAAATAGCTTTCTGCAAATGTTGATAAACATATGTCTGCTAGCATTAAGATGTTTGTACTGTCAATACACGTTGGGTTTTATTTAAAGAATTTCTTTAAAATGTTGTTTTTACCTTGTATACCAATAACGCAATATTTGCTATCAGAAAACCCCCATACCCCCCAATCAACTAAGACTCGCCTACGGCCCGATCTTTTAGGATTGCTTTGTAATTTGCATTTTTGAAAGTCTTTCAACAGTATACACAGCAAGTTCTCTCTTTTTTAACTAACTTTCCGAATCATATACCTAAAGCATTTGAATTGACAAAGGTTATGCTAATATTTTTACCATTCAAGTTTATTTAATATTCTAATAAATAGCGCAACCCTCCAAGTTATGGCTACTTTTCATGAACATATGATCTAAAGAATAAGCTCTGACGCAATGTCATATAAGGATATTATAATATTCATTAAAAAAATTGTTATTTTTGCATATATGTTACATTTTACAGTGTTTTGTGGCTCAAAAGAAAGACAACTAAAATTTATTTCATATTATATAGTTTAAATTGCATAAGATAACCTAGAAATTGTAAAAAAGTCCCTTTCTTTTTTTATCGTAAAACAGAAATTAACAAAGATTTTTATTAAAAAACACCTTAGTGTAAAAATTCAAAATTTTAAATATGGTCACAAAAAGATTCAATTAGTTTATTAAATGTTTCATTTTCAGCAAATGACGATTAATCTCTATTACAAAGAATAAAGTGTAAAAAGATATTCTCGTTTTAATTTTAAGCAACTTAAAATGCATTTTAATACCTTTTAATGATTTATTTTTTAAAACATCATTTTATAAAATGTTATTGATTTTTAAAGTTATATATTAGAATGTTTTTAAATTTTGTTAACATTTTGTTTTAAATGTAGAAAATTGGTAATTCTAAACATTCAAAAAATGATTTTATTAAATTTTCATCACTTAAATTGCATGTTTGATGAAATTTTCAACTGATAATTCAAGAAAAATCGTTTAAGTTTTATTATATTTTACTTTGAAATGTTAAAAAATATAATTATTGTCAAAAATGTGGAAGTTATACTTTCCTCAAAAAAAGACCTAAAACATGCAAATTAACACGTGTAATGAGATTTTTTTTCTTTCAGGTTTAATTTTAAGTAATTATTGATATTTTTTGTAAAAAGGATTTTATATAAAAAGTTTTAAAACTCGAGTTATGTAGTGGTTCTAAAAAAGGTTGCAAATTTATGCAATTTTCTTGCAAAAAAAATTTTCTAGGATTTTAAAAATAACAAAGGGTGTTATTAGAAGTACTTACAGATACAATTGCTAAGTCATTTTGGCCAAACACTAAAATAAAGTTTTGACATCTGAGGGCCTAACCGTGATATATAATGTAGAATTTTATAAAGTTTTGTAACTATCACGTGAATGAAAGTGTTTCTGTAACAGCTGAAGGTATAATGTGAAAGTTAAGCGTAGCAACCCAGGAATAAGGCATAACCATTGCCACTCATCATTCATAAAGCCTTAATCCTGCTCTTGGGTAGAATTTGAACATTCCTGAAAAAATGTAAACAGATGTTTATAAGATCTTAGAGAACAACTTACTACTTTAGTATGTAACTAGCAGCTTAGAGGGAAGGAGGGCAATATCTGTTCGTTGGGTTGTGTTACCCTCACACAAGATAATATTAGACCTTCCATGGACATTGCAAAGGACCGAGATACACACAGATAGACATCCTGTTATTTTTACATCATAATATTAAAGCTTTTCTTTCTTCCATGATTTATAAGAGCTATTTTGTATGATATATTTACTAGCTGTTATGGTAATTGCATGCTATGAGGTGAAACAAAAAAAACACGGGAAAAGTAAGTTCACAATCGCCACCCTCAAATATTGTAAGCAAAAGTGTGACGTCAAAGGGAAAAAACTGGTTGGATTATTCATAATTACAATATAATGATGTGAAAAAATTATCAAATACCAAATACTCATACACATGATTTTTTATTGATATAGCTATTTTTTGTGTTTTCCCTTTTCATATTAAATTTTTGACTAAATAATGCAGTTAAATAATTTTAGATTAAGGCGGCGGCATCAGTTATAAGCAGCGAATTTTCTCAAATCATTTCACAATTTCATGAAATAAATTCCCAAAATATGTTTGACTATTAATCTCATTTGAATTTGTTGTAATTTACGGGGCATGTCAACTCTGGACTTATGGATATTTCCTAGATATAGAGTAGCTTCGCTTCTATATTTACAATTAGTGGCTATTCCCCTAAAGGCACATGAGGTAAGATTTTTTCAGGATATTCTAAACTTATAAGTTCAGTTTTAAAAGAAAATGTTCTATACTTATTTTTAATCTTGTTCTTCTTCGCTGGGAAGCAGCATATATTGCATATAGAAAAAATTAAAAATTCAATTCAGGAATTTTTTTCAATTTTCTAGAATTAGCATTGACACTACATATGTTTTTGTAAAAGTGCGTGTTTGAACCTATGAATTAATATTCTATACCCATTGGGCTGTTTATTTAGTACACTGATCCCCCAAGCAAGCATTATTTTTATCAATTTTCGAAAATTAGCATTGCGATACTACATATGTTTTTGTTTGTCTGTCCTGGTAAATTTTGCTTTTATGAATGGCTGCGCTACTTGTATAATCTTATTCCTTATCTAAACACAACAGAAAACACTATCAAGGACAAGTAATTCCTAGAGGAGCAAAGCTTTTCTGCATCTAAAGAAATATGTGTTTGGACCTATGAATGATATTCTGTAATCATTTACGGAGTGCACATTGGGCTGTTTGTTTATTACACTGCACTGGCAACCAAAGTTATATAATAACATTTTCTTATTCGTTGGCTCAAAAACAATGGGTACTATTTTCAATTTTGAGTGTTCAAACGTTTCAAACATTAATTGTAATCTACAAAGGGGTAATTTGTGAATCATCATTGGGGATGTAATTAAATTTATCAGTCATTGTCTTATCTCTTTAGATCCTTGTTCGTCTACCTCACTGAACATTGAAAATAATTTGCTTATAAATTTGTTTATAAATTGTATATGATTGTTACAGGAATCATCAGGGCAATCCTTACATGCCTAAATGTACATGTACAGACGGAAGCATAGACCCTAAAAATAGAAGAGCTTTGCTTATTAGAAGAATGGATAAATATTATTGAACAATTTTAGATGATTTTTGTTTGACAATGAAAATTGAATGGTCTGTCACATTCGATCTCAAAAACGGCTGGACAATAAATCCACTGTTTACAATACTGCTTATATTTTATCTTGGGCAGGCTTTAGGCTATTTGGATATTTAATAAATTGTTAGACATAAAGAGGTTGCGTGAATATTTTTAAAAATATAAATAATATTTATTAATCGCATTGAATAATAAGATTTTTCTGCGGATGGTAAAATTGATAATTGGTTCTACCAGATTTATAAAACTCCCAGTACTATAGTTGTGCGAACAGACACTGTGCTGCCAGCAATTCAGCTGCTACCAATCTTTAAAGTTCTTCTGTTGTAACAATAACCTTGTCAATCAGTCTTGTTCTATTCATATCTAATCATATTATAGTGTTAAAAAATATTTATTTACAAATCATTTCACTATTTTCCTTCTAAAATAACATGATATCTGTGTGTATGCACTCTAAATAATCTTGTCTTAACACCATGTCATAACTAAAGATGTTGAAAAACTATTGCTGTGTCAGATACATGACATTAATATACAAATAAGAAGGAATGTCTTGGCCCAAAACAGGCGCAACTCAGTACCATGCACATTTAAGACTTCCAGACAAAGGTTGTGCAATTAAAGAGTTGATTTATTGTTGGGTGTTCCCTGACCTAATACCCCGGGTATTTGTACTATTTCTATTAGCAAAGCTACTCTTTATATGGTTGTGACTGTCTGTCATTCTGTTGGCAATGCTTCTATCTTTCTATCTAAGTTGTACTCTTTCATAATATGAGCCACGCTACTTATGAATGCTATTATCCGTGTTTACTCTATAACACTGTATAGTAACAGTAAGGTACGCTCTAGAAAGCCTAGCAACTCTTTAAATAATACCATATATTATAATCATCCTGCTTATTTTATTTTTGGAATAAAAGTCCCCATGACATTAACGTACAAAATTTTAAGCGAAGCTTTTCTACAATCAATTCCTATAGATGTAAGTATGTCCTGAAACATAATCCTGTAATTAAGCAATTTTGCAACAATTTACTGTTTAACAGTGTTTTAATGTTTAATTTCATAGCATCGCTTTTATGGATGTTGTCATCCTTGTTTATACAGATGACGAAAATAAAATGATAAACAAACCCTCTGTAACAACAATGGTATTAACCACGATGGTAACAAAATTAATTGTAGAGTAACTGTAAAAGTTTGATAGAAAGAACATAAATAAATTTATACTTGATATTATAATTGTTAAGAAATTATAAAGCTAAAATAATATTTTCTTGATAAAATAGCTCTTATGAAATAATACATTTTTTGCGTTTTCTTATTGATTTCAAGGGGTTTCATCTGCTGTAGTTCTTAGTTCTTCCTCAGTGATAGGGTTGAGTATTTCAACAGGTATTTGTTCAACTAGATTATCATCCTGGGTTGAAGAGTGGATAATATTTATAGGTATGTGATCATTAAATTATCATCCTTGGTTGAAGAGTTGATAATTTCTAGAGGTATGTGTTCATCTGGAGTATCATCCTGGGTTGAAGAGTTGATAATTTCTACAGTTATGTGTTCATCTAGATTATCATTCTGGGTTGAAGAGTTGATAATTTCTACAGGTATTTATCATCTAGATTATCATCCTGGGTTGAAGAGTTGATAATTTCTACAGGTATTTATCATCTAGATTATCATCCTGGGTTGAAGAGTTGATAATTTTTATAGGTATGTGTTCATCTAGATTATCATCCTGGGTTGAAGAGATGATAATTTCTAATTCTATAGGTATGTGTTAATCTAGATTGTTATCCTGGGTTGAAGAGTTGATAATTTCTATAGTTATGTGTTCATCTAAATCATCATCCTGGGTTAAAGAGTTGATAATTTCTTTAGTCATGTGTTCTTCTAAATTATCAGTCTGGGTTGAAGAGTTGGTCATGTGTTGATCTAAATTATCAGTCTGGGTTGAAGAGTTGATAATTGTTAGAGGTATGTGTTCATCTAGATTATCATCCTTGGTTGAAGAGTTGATAATTTCTACAGGTATGTGTTCATGTAGATTATCATCCTCAATTAGGTTTAGAGCTTCCTTTGGACTGCTGAATATATCAAAATCATCATCATGAACAACTATGGCAAACTTTGGTTGATGTAACATAATCAAATTTCTACAAAATGAATCATATTCATTTCTTTTCTCCTTACTCCGCTCAACTTTAATACTTGTCTTATTATCTGAATAATATAGTGACCAATAATTTCCCCAAGCTGCAAATTCACGTTTATGATCAATATGTTCATCAGGAAATACAATGATATTCTTTAATTCAACATAAATATCTTTAAACTTGTGTGCATTCATCATATTGATATAATTGATATGTCTTGACTTGTTTACTAGATCTTTGAACTCTTCTCCTATTGTGTATTTAATGTCATAGTAATTCCAAGATATATCAGCATAATTTCTAGAAATATTTCTCTTTACATCTTCATATAGTTCTTTGTTTTCTAATTTAATTTTCTCCACTACTTGTTCCCATCTTTTTTCTTTACATAAACTAAGAAACTCCTGTGTATTTGCCTCTCTGATAATATCTTTAGAAATTCTTCTGTATGTAATGATTACAATACTCTCATCCTGGTCGAATAATTTGTATTTGTCTAATATTGCCTTAGTTAAGGAACTAATATTATGTTTATATTTATTATGATAGTGATGACAATCTGGAGCTTTTTCTGCAGGATAAATAAATTCGTGTAGGTTTTTATCTTCAATTGCTCCAGATCTATTTAGTGAAATATCCCTATCCAAAATAATAATTGCAAGGGATATTGTTCTAAGTATTGCATTCCTTTCATTAACCCATCCGGTCGTATTCTTGAAACCCATATCTATATTACATAGGATAATGTTCCTTGCTTGAGCACCCTGGAATTCATGTATACTTGTTACCAAAATTCCTTCAGATTTTTTCATGTATTCTCTGAAATCTCTGTCAACTGATGTAGTTGAGGAAAAGTTCTTGTGTAACAATTGAAATACTCTATCAACAGCATTACCTTCATCTGCTAATATAACAATTTTCTCTGTAGGTTTATGTTTGAAATATTTGTTTACAGCAGCAACAACTAATGAACCAAGTTTAATTCTATGAACATTTATGTAGTAAAAATTATGGTTACCCATGATATTAGTATCAGGAGAACAAGATATTTGTTGAGTAGAATCCTGCTTTGAAGCTTTAGCTAGATGGACAATTTGTTGAGAATTTCTCATATTTTTGGTTAGATTAACATATACAGCATTATGATTCATTTTCATAGTTTCTAACCACTTTGCTTTCTCAGGTTCTAAATATTCTTTCTCTTCATCTATTACTTTTAAGTTAACACAAATTGTCTCTATAGAGGCAGGAAAAACAATTTTATCAATTATCATTTCATCAATGAATAAATGATCACAGTGATTATCTATTAAAAAACTGTTTAATGCATTGGTTATTTCAGTTTTTTCTAGGTGTTTGTATTTGTCACTGATCCTTAAATCTTTAGTAGTAATAACTTTGATATTAGGATAATATTCAAAATCTGCTACAGCTATAATGTTCATAATGGATGATTCAGCTGTTTTAAATTCTAATTGATATGTAATTGCTGTCAGATCAATGTAAAATAATTGATCTTTACTATTACCTTTTGAACATTTTCTAGCTCTTTCCTTTAGTACATATGTTTTTCCAGTACCATAGTCACCATCTATGATAAGGAATTCAGCTGGTGAGTGTACTGCTTGCAGTTGTTTATTGTTGAGCATGTACACAGGATTATTACTCTCTTTTGAGAGATCTTCAATCTTTTCTGGTAATTTTGATTGTTTATCAGTCAACATATTCTTAGGAACATTACCATCTCCTGAAAGTTCTTGATTCTTTGCTGTTAATGCTAGTTTTTCATTAGTTAGCATATTTTTGGAAACAGTCTTTCCTATTAATGCTCGTTGTTCATTAGTTAGCATATTTTCAGGAATAAAGCTTTCTCCTGATATGCCATATACAGGAACATTACTCTCTACTTGTCCTTCTGTTTTTTCTGTGAATGCTTTCTCAGTTTCTCTGCTAAGTGTCAATGGATCTGACATCAATTGATTAAATCTACTTGACTCTTTAATTGAAATGTAATATATAAGTTCAGCAACAAGATTTTCATATACTGTCTGCTGATCATGATTATCAGATGTAACAAGTTTGTGTTCTATTATCTGCTTTAACCAAGTTGTTGCATAATTAGCATCTTGTAGAATAAATTGCTGACAGTTGACACAGGGCTCTGTGGTTTCTTCATCAATAGTCAAATGTGGAACACATGCAGCCCTGACAAACACCCAATATTTGGAAAGCATTTTTCCAAATAATTTCTGCATGAAAGAAAAGTGCTGTTTTGTTTGATCTGAAGCATCTTTAATTAGTTTGAGTTTATCTCCTTGATCTTGAGGTCCAAGTTTAACCTCTATATTGATAATAGCATTATGCTTAGGAATTATCATGATGGTGTCCCATTCAGTCTTTTTTTCTTGCAGGCTAAAATTATAAAACTGATATTTGTAAAATTTTCTTAATTTATCATCAGGGATCTTATATAGGAAAGTATTTTCAATACAATTATGATATTCTTTGATATTGCCTGTTTGATATGTTTGGTTATTTATCCTCCTTCTTTTAGATTTTGGACTAGAAGAACACTGTTCTATATTTGATTGGTCAGTAGTTATAAATTGACTGTTGTCACCAGCTTTTTTCTCTTGCTTTGAATTAATTTTGAAACGTTTACTGTCCACTTGACTCTTATACACCTAACAATCATAAAGCCAATATTTCACATATTATTAAAAAGGTATTTATTAGTTAAATGAGGTGAAACAATGATGGAAAGATAGAAAAGAAGAAAGAAAGTTTAAGAGATATTTTAAACTAAAGTTTACAAAATGTTAAAAAAAATGTTTGCCCTAAATGACTGATCAATCCAGCTAAGAGAATCTAAGATTGATAGGACAAAATAATTTATTTTATGAAATATGAACATTCCTGTTTAAACAACCAGTTATCAGTGCCTTGAAATTCCAATGGATTTTCCCTCCACTTCTTATGTTCCTCAATACAAGACTTCAATTTCTCCTCTTCAACATCTTCTATTTCAAGGATCTCCTTCATTCTTTTCTCATACTCATTAAATTCTGCAAATTTATCCTTGCCTCTGGTATCTTTTCCTTTTTTATCTAATTGGTGAATGCAATCAGCTGCTTGAAAGCCAAGGAAGATGAATGATTCCATCTTTAATTCTCTAGCTGCATTGACAAGCTCATGATGTAAACGTTCTTCAAGATATTTATCCAAAATCTGAGCATCTTGCTTTTCCTTCCCCACTTTTCCTAACACAGTTGGTTTCTTAGGTACTACATAATGATTTGGAATAGCTATAACTTTACAGTCTTGATCATAATAATAATCAGCTACTTTCTGTTTTATTTCTGCAATCTTTTCTTTAGCTAAAATTCTTTGATTTTCTCCTGCAGGTCCATGAAAGTTTATACTCAAGTTACTAAATTCTTCAGCTAAATTTGATACTTGAGAATCTTGTAAAGATAGAGTATATACCCCAAATTGAAAACCACATGTGCAGGAAGAATTTGTTGCTGGGCCAGCTCCTTCCATTTCACAAACTAAAATACATTTTTGTGTATTGAAAGATATTTTTATCATCAAATCTATTATGTAAATATACATTTTCACCTTAATAATTAAGACATCTTTTCCATGACTAATTGACAATTATTACTAAACTCAACAGGTTTTATATAAATACATACTCCGCTATCCATTTTCATTTCTGATTTTGATCTTTTATTTTAGAAATATTATAGGTTATTTGTATTATCTAAAATTATATTATATTCTATTATATCTATTTCTTTACAAAATAAATTGTTTAATAATGGAGTAGTTATGAGAAAATATTTACCTGTAAATACACCACACAAGTGTGATAATATGGCTAATATTACTGTATTTTAGTTCTCTTTTATTTCCTCTCTATCTCTAGTTTCATCCAGTTGCAAAACCATTTTGTTGTCAGTTTAGACCATTGTATTGCCTTCTCTATATACATTCATACCTAAACAACATCAGCAATTTGTAAAATGGATTCATATAAAAGTAAGAAGAAAAGCCAACTTTTTATAATAGAATATAATTCCTATGATTATATATTTCATTCATAAGAATGCATTTCAAAGCTCATTGAATTTGCCAGTAAGTGTTATAATGTTGACATTAATCTCATTCATAAATGTTTTGACAATAACCCCTATTAGAAAATGCATACTACTTATTCATTTTAAAAATGTAGAATAAGCTCATGAAGAATAAAATAACAAGGATGACAACATCCATAAGTAGCGAAGCACAAAAAATCATTGATGGGAATACGTACAATTAGATTTAAATTGTATTTCTTATAATCAAGAATAGATTTTTTAGAGAAAATAAACACATATTTTGTTTAATGATGACGGTCAAAGTAAATTACACAAAAGATGCTCATAAAAATGAGAAAAATTATTTTGATACTGATATCCCAAAAAAGTTTTAAGATTGGACCAAATACACCAAAGATATGGGGAAACATGTAAAACATATAAAATAGCCAAAAACCTGCTAAAATTTTTATATCCTTAGCTTAAAAAATTTGGAAAATCGGACTATATACATTAGATATATGGAAAAATAAGGGGAAAATTTAAAAATAGCCAAAAACCTGCAAAAAGGCAGTCTGGCCGTCATGGTTGTTTTCTTTGAACGACAGGAAATTTCATTTTGATATTTATAACTGAAAAAATTTTGGAAATTGGACCATAAACACCAAAGATATGGAGAAAAATGTGAAGAATACAAAAATAGCCTAAAACCTGCTTAAAGGGAGTCTGACCGTCATAGTTGTTTTCTTTGAACGACAGGAAATTTAATTTTGATTTGTATAACTGAAAAAAATTTGGAAATCGTACCATAAACACCAAAGATATGGAGAAAAATGTGAAAAATACAAAAATAGCCTAAAATCAGCTTAAAAGGAGTCTGACCGTCATAGTTGTTTTCTTTAAACGACAGGAAATTTAATTTTGATATGTATAACTGAAAAAAATTTGGAAATCGTATCATAAACACCAAAGATATGGAGAAAAATGTGAAAAATACAAAAATAGCCTAAAATCAGCTTAAAAGGAGTCTGACCGTCATAGTTGTTTTCTTTAAACGACTGGAAATTTAATTTTGATATGTATAACTGAAAAAAATTTGGAAATCGGACCATAAACACCAAAGATATGGAGAAAAATGTTAAAAATACAAAAATAGCCTAAAACCTGCTAAAAAGCGGTCCGACTACCATTGATGTTTTATAGTAAATTGTGCTCCTTACTAATGGAAATGTTGTCAAAAAAATTTAGCCTTTTATCTTTTTAGGAGCCGAGAAAATCACGTTTCCCCAAAACTAAGACAGACGGACATACAGACGGACATTTCAATTTACAGAGTAGCTTCGCTACTAAAAATGTCTTTATACTAAATGAATAAAATTGTGACACATGCATGATATAAAATATAGTCTTATTAATCTGTTAAAACAAAAGCTAGGAATAAAACAATGCATTTTAAAATTAATATGTAGTATGCATTTTATAAGATAGGAATTTATTGAGGAAAGCTTTTTTTTGAGATAGGCGTTTTCTAAGACAAATACATATGAATTTTATTCAAAAAGTTTTAGCAGTTTTTTATTTGTTGATTTAAATCAATGAATTTCTACTATTTAACTCACTCTCTCTGTTTGTCCATACACAATTTTGTGCTTTGCCACTTGTAGATGTTGCCATCCTTGTTTATTCTACATTTATTATTGTTTTTCAATGCACAATACGGGTCTTTTTTCCAGGCTTTTGTTGCAATTACTGATCATTTTGTATATTTTTGTTCTCTTTATTCAGGTCAAAATTTGAAGAAGAAAAAACTTGAACAAAAGAAAACTTTTTTTTTGTTTTTTAAAATAACTTTTTTTGAGAGATTTTATTTAACAGAGATGTATTCAGACAAACCTTAATTAAAGGTGAGCTGCAAAGGAACTTACTTGCCACTTGATAATCCGCCTGACTGTTGTACTTATTGAATTCTTATTGTTGCAGGAATCCTAAAACAGAAACATGTTATTTATATATAAGTTTTTAGTAGCAAAGGTTGGACAGCTTTTCAGCAAGTTTTTGGCTATTTTTTACCATATCTTTGGTGTTTTTGGTCCAACATGTAAAAGGTTTTGTAATTTATTTCTCCAATAAATATATTCTTGACTTTAACAAATCATTTTTGAATATCTTTATTCTTGTTCATGATTCGCTACTTATAACAGTTAGGGAGTTGAATTCATTTTTATAGAAGCAGAAATATAATCTATGGTTATGGTTTGGACCCTTTAAAATTGTAATCTACCTTTCCACTTTCCCCTCTCTTGGTGAAGATATCTTCAACGCCGATACGATTTTTGAAATGTAAGATTCTACTTTCCCTTCTCTTGGTGAAGATATCTTCAACGCCGATACGATTTTTGAAATGTAAGATTCCACTTTCCCCTCTCTTGGTGAAGATATCTTCAACGCCGATACGATTTTTGAAATTTAAGATTCCACTTTTGCCTCTCTTGGTGAAGATATCTTCAACAAGAGAGACAAAAGTGGAATCTTATATTTCAAAAATCGTATCGGCGTTGAAGATATCTTCACCAAGAGAGGGGAAAGTGGAAGGGTAGATTACAGTTTTAGAGGGTCCAAACCATAATCATAGATTATATTTCTGCTTCTATAAAAATGGATTCAACTCCCTAACTGTATAAATGTTGTCATCCTTGTTTTCTTGAAAAAGGTTCATTCTATCCAGATTAAAAGTTTATACGAGAGCTTTTACCTGCTTAATGTAATCCCGAGATTATATGTATATATATTTATATTTATATACATATAATATTTGGTGTGATGAGATTTTATGTATACATGTATAAGATGTCAAGATCCCATGTAGCTTCTCTCTGACTTTTCAACCATAAAGCCAACTTCTTTTCCTCTCTTCAAAACTTGATAACTAAAAATTTATATAATGATTAATTATTTAATTATTTGGTTGAACTTTTATCCATTGCTGATTCGAAAATAACCCTTAAAGTCGAGTAGAACAATCCCTCTTATTTATACACTAGCCTACAGCTCACGTTGTTCACTGTTCTGTAATGTTCTTGAGAATATTAAATATCCGTACTGGAAAGGTAGAAGGCTGATGCAAATATTAAGGTATAAAATCTGATGTATTAAGAATTTGTAGAGGGCCCGATCTTTCATGTTTGCTGACCAATGCATGTAAACTCTAAGAATAATATTGTCTGTCGGTCTATCAGTAATATGCTCTTAAATAATTTTCCCAGCTTTTATCGAAGATATTTTTTGTGTAAAGATTCAAATACCACTAAGTATCATTACTCAGTATGTCTGTCTTTTGTGCACCCTTTTTGCTTTGCCTTTTATTTTTTTAATTCAAGAGCTTCTCTCTTTTTTCTCTATCCCCTTGTTCTCTCTCTCTCTCTCCCTCTCTCTCTCTATCCACCCGTTCTCTCTCTTTCTTTTAAAAATATTAAGTTGCACATAAAGATTACGACTTTAACGTCATATTTTATAATATCTGTTTAACTGATTTATTCAGTAGTTTTTTGTTTTATCTATATTTAATGTAACAATACACGATTTAACATTTTGCTTAATTTTTTAACATTTTTTAAAGAATATACTCCTAATATTTTTCATTTCAAATTTTCTTCCTGAATGGGTTAAAATGTTTAGTTTGATATCAGACCACATTACGGGAGTGTCGCACGAATCAATTTATATTAAAACTAAGTTTTCTTAGTTTTCTTAGTTTTACTATATTATAAATTTAAGTTTTCTGTGTTATGAATAGAAATCAAATACTTCAATGTTATTCAAATAGCAACATGAATTTAAAAAACTGAATTAATGATGCTAAAAGTAGAATAATGGGTCTTATTGTTCTGGTCAATGAGAATTTAATAGGGATTATTGGAGCACTATGAGTTTTTAACACTCTTTTCTTGGAGAGTTCGAGCTCATATATAGACGTTTATTTCCTATATAGATCTGTCATGGATCTTGATGCAATACAGCAGGCCGTTTTGTACATTTTAAAAATTAGAAGATTTCATTAAATAAAAGTAATCGCAAATATACTTAGTAAATGAATTGAAAAAAATGTTGGAATAACTTTTTCTATTGGAAACTAGGTAGAACTGCAGATCTAGTATTGCTTAAAACAACCTAGCTTAATGATCTTGCTACCTAGGAATGATTTTACTATTTTCAAAATACATATTGTAGTTTTAAAAGAACTCTATTATTTCAGTGCTTTCCCCCAAATTGCTAAGCAAGCAAAGAATCACCCCCTCTCCTTCACTTTTTTTTTCGAAATAATTTGAAAATAAGTGGGGTTAGTAATGTCTTTCAGCCTAAACTTTAGAGGGTTAAGGAGGCCATAATTGAGGTGCCAAAACATAATATTATTTAAATATTAACCAACTCAAGAAATTCTAATCTCCCCACCCCCTTCCTTATGTCTAATTTTTTCAAAACAAGGAGATGGTGGGTTCTGTGCTTGACTATGCATTTTAAGGAAAACCGCCCAATATTTATTTACCTGAGATAAGTAAAATTTACTCCAATGCAACGTTATGTAATCAATGGCTCAATATTTTTACATGTTTTCTGAAAATTAAATTTAGATTTTTCACAATAACTTTAATATAAATATATTTATAACAAGGATGACAACATCTATAAAAGCAAAGCTCATAAATTGAACAAGATTGTCAAACTTATTAAGCAGAATATTAATTTAAAGTTATAAAACTTTTTTAAAAACTGCATTAATACAGAATTAGATTAAAGAAGATAATTCTTTCATAAAACCTTAGATTACAAAACAATATAGTTAATGTAAACCAGTTACAATCAGTCAGTGGCGTGCTCTAGGGGGGGGGGGGGGTGTATAATTATGGGTGTCATCCCCCCTCCCTTAAAATTGAAATCCTATATTCCTCCTTTTTCCACCCCCTTATGATTGAACACCACCATGGTACAACAATATGCACACAACTGGTTGCAATTCTATTAATATATCAAGTTCCTAAATTTGAATTTATAGTTTGAATGTTTTCTGTTGAAATCCAAATAAACATTAAACAAGGATGACAAAATCCATAAAAGCGAAGCTCTGAAATGATAGAACAAACAAACATTAACACTTGTATAGTGACAGAACTGAATAATCAGTTATCCCAGGAATCAGTACTCCAAAAATCCGACAAATCGGATAGTTATCTAAAAAAAATTTGATGTTTAAAAATTTATAAAGCAACATGTTTAAAATGGACGTACGGACTTTTTGGTAACAAATATAGAGTTGCTTTGCTTTCTAACTCGTACCTAACTCCTAAAGGAATCAGCATGCAAAGTTTGAAATCGATAGGACAATTCTAACATGCCTAAATTAACGAAAAGAGCTATCCGTTACGTATGGACGGACAGACCCTAATTATAGAAAAGTTTCGCTTTTAAAAATAGGCATTTCACTTGTTAATGAAATTTAGTGAGTTTTGATTAAGTGTGGGTGTTTGGATATTTGTGTGCGCAAGATGGGGTGTGTGAGTGTGTGTGTTTGTGCGTTGAAAGTGAGTGTGTAAAGAACGTAGTGTGTGTGTGTGTGTGTGTGGGCGTTGAAAGTGTATGTTAATGTGTGTGCGATAGAAGTGTGTGTGTTATTTTATTAAAAGTACATAACTTGAGGCATAAATATGTATCTTAGGTTTTTTTATGAACCATATCGGTTCAGCGGTGTAAAGACACAATATCACAGAAACACACAGATATCCTGTTACTTTTAGTATTATTTTTTTGTCTCTAAAGTTTAAGAAGTCAACAACTACTGAATTGATTTAGTTTTTCTTTTTAGAGAGGCTTCATGTTGGTCCAGGGATAGTTTTAGGCTATTTTTTTGCCCCTTTCTTACTCAACTTTTGGAATAAAGGGCTCTAAAATACTAAGGGCGCACCTGCTAGTATATCATTATGAAGTAGAATTTATTAGACCAATTTTTAGGAGAGTTTGTTATTAATCAAGGCCAGGTTTTAGGTTAGTAGATGCTTCAATTAATCATGTCGGAGATATGGTCTAAGAAAAAAACCGTTTGATAACCTTTGGACAATTCCAACATGCCTTAATTAACACTAAGAACAATACTATACATACGGACGGATTTAACCAATTCTTAAATGTAGAAAATATTCACTTTAAATTTTTTTATTGTATTTTACTAATAGCGGCTACGCCCCTAGAACCCCTTAATTAAGTCTCTCGAGGAGGGGGAGGGGGGGAGAGTAGACTCTCATTTTCGACTGTAGTTTTAAATAGAAAAAGTTAAAATAAATATTTTGTTTCGAGGGAGGGGGGGGGGTGTACTTTTTTAATATAGGTTATAAACTCTCCCAGGACCTATGAGAAGCTTTGATGTAAAGGAGAACCATATCGGTTCAGAGGGTGGCAATATCCTTCAGTGCACATACAGACACACAAAGATCCTGTTACTTTATAAAAAGGACTAGCGGCTTCGCCCCTAGCCTCTAGGGGCTTTGCCCCAAGAGGTTTGATCAAACCAATTTTTCGTATTTTAGATTTAAAAGAAAAAAGGAAAAAAAAATTTATTTGGGGGGGATTTTTTTTTTGGGGGGGGGGGGTAGTCGACCCCACTATTTTAATTTTAGTTTAAAATTTTTTTTTTTTTTGGGGGGGGGTATTTTTCATTTTTGGGGGGGGTTAGGGGTGTCCCACCCCCCAAGAAAATAGTTAAAAACCTTCCTGGGAACTATGAGAAGCTACCCTGTAAAGGAGAACCCGATCGGTTCAGCGGTTAGCGAGATCCTTCGCTACAAACAGACAAACACACAAATACACAAACACACAAACAGACAGACATCGTTCTACTTTGTATTATAGATAATATTTAAGGGTGTTATTTCTACATAAAATGAAATATTTGGTGCCATATACATTTTTGAAGCCAGTTGCGTACACAGTTGTAAGTGACCATTTCAAGTTTATTATTTCATCTTCAAATGAAATATATGCTGTGGTATAACTTTAGGTTAGGCTTTTGCGCAGATATTTACCGGGGAAAGGGGAAGGGATAGGGCCACTATTTCAACAAAAATTGAAATATCTGCTGTATACATCAGATATACACAAAATTACCCTTATATAGATCAAAATTATTGGTTGATTAAAACGTTAGCACAATCATCTTAATGAATAAACCAATCAAATTTCACTAAAGTCGCCAAAGTTGTGAAGCCAACGAATAAAAAAAACGTTATCAAAAACTTTGTAGACTCTCTCTCTCTGTGTATACATACATATTCACAACCAGTTGCGTGCACAGATATTTACATGGGGAAGGGGTGTTGGTAAGCATCAAAAGGGTTTTTACAAAATAACAAGGATGACAGCATCCATAAAAGCGAAGCAATGAAACATTGGGGCAAATGAACATTAATGAACACACTTAGATAGTGTGAGAATTTAATAAGCATAATATAAATTTAAAACTCTAAACAAAATTGTATGTAAATTAACACTTACTTTTAAGAACTTTTAAAATATCATATGGTTTTGTCCAAGGAATCATTGTCAAAAAAAACATGCCAAAATTAACAATGAGAGACGGACAGACTGACCCTAATAATAGAAAATCTTAATATTTTGATAAAGCAATACATAGAATTAAGAAGAAATCTTTGAGAAAAAAATAAAAAAGAAAGAGTAAATTTTTTTGGGGGGTGAGATTATTTTCCTAGTGCAGGGTTAAGGTACTTTCCCCATAATAGTTATAAATCATCTATGACTTTATAAAAAGCTTTACAGCAAAGGAGAACCGTATCAATCCAGCTGTTGACGAAATCCTTGAGTACAAACACAGAGATAGACAAACATTCTGGTACTTTTATATGTAAGATGTCAGGGGCGTCCAAGCTTTTTATTTTGGGGGGGGTAAAATTTTTTTAAGGGGGGGGTAATTTGGTTTTGGGGGGGGTAAAATGGCGCGCGAAGCGCGCCGCAAATTTTTTTTACCCCCCCCAAAATTTTTACCCCGGGGGTAAAATTTGCTTGGGGGGGGTAATTACCCCCCCTGAAATCTGTTGGCATGAGTAAAATTTGTTTACCCCCCCAAAAATTTACCCCCGGGGTAAAATTTTTGGGGGGGGTAATTTAAATTTTATAAAAAATTTAGTATTAAAAATGCGCCCGAAGCGCGCAAAAATTTTTTTTGTTAGAGATTTTCTATTTTGGGGGGAGTATTTACCCCCCCAAAATCGTTTGGGGGGGGTAAATGGCCCATTACCCCCCCCCCCCCTTGGACGCCTATGTAAGATGTGTTTGTTAAATAAGGACAATTTTGTTCATACGCATCATAATAACAACATTATAAGTTATCAACAGTTTGGATATATATAAGTAGGACAAAGAGAGATAAAAGAACGATAGCCTGTTTATTACACTAGTTTTTTAATAATGTTTTATTATTTGGAGACTTTAGCGAATTACGATTGGTTCATTCATTAAGTTGAGTGTTCAAACGTTTCAACCACTAATTTTAATCTACACAAGGGGCAAGATTGTTTATAATCATTGCATTGGAAATGGACATCAATTTATCAGTCATTGTCCTATCCCTCTAGATCCCTTGTAAGGTTCAGTAAAGTTTTCGGGTCATGTGAAGGAAATGAAGTTGCGGGTTTCGTCATATTTTCGCAGCAGCTTTTATCCTATTTCTAGCCGCTACGGGGGGCTCTAAGCCTGCAGGGCAATCACCTAACCTAACCTAAAATAATCTTTCAAAAGCTACTGTGAAAATACGACAAAACCCGCCACTTCGTTTCCTTCACATGACCCAAGTTTTCTTATGTGGACAATTTTAAGACACTAGAGGCTTTTTATCCTAATGATGAAAAATGGCCTAAAACCATCCAAAGTCTTTTTTTAAAACCGATGTGAAGCTTCCCTTACTCATTTTGTTCAGTGTAGTTATGGAAATTTTAAGCTTCAGACAGGAAAAACTTTACTTTTTTATATACTACTGGCGGATACGCCTCTAGATGCCTCTAGTGTTTGTTTTTTTATTTAAAATATGTAATCTTTTCTATGTTGCAACTAAGTCTCTACGTAACTTTTTCTCAATTATTTTGTGATTTATCTTAAAAGGGTGGTGGTACCCTCCTCCAAAATAGTTATAAACCTTCCCGGAATCTATGAGAAGCTACCCTGTAAAGGTGAACCCGATCAGTTCAGCGGTTAGCGAGATTCTTCGGTACAAACATACACACAAGCACATAGACAAACAGAAATCCTGTTACTTTATTATAAGGACTAGCGGCTTCGCCCCTAGCCTCTAGGGGCTTTGCCCCAAGAGGTTTGATCAACCTAATTTTTCGTATTTTAGATTTAAAATTTTTTTTTTAGGGGGGGGGTATTTTCATTTTTGTTGGGGGGGGGGCTGGGGGTGTCCCTCTCCCCAGAAAAATAGCTTAAAACCATCACAGGACCAGTAGGTATATTCCCTGAAGAGTAGAGCCCAATCGGTTCAGTGGTTACTGAGATCTTAACCTTCAGACAGACGGACAGACAGACATCGTTCTACTTTGTATCATAGATAGGATAATATGCTTTTTTATATATACTTTTAAATCTGTAATAATAATTCCAGTATGGCTGCAAAACCGATTAATATCTGCTGAATTAGAACCGATTCTCAGTCATTCCAAAAAATCATGTATTGCTTCATATTACAAATAATTTTCCACAAATATTAAAATAAAAATCTTAAAATTAACACCAGTTTTCATTGCCCTGACCACCGGAACCTAGGGGCTAACAAAACTGATTTTAATCTTAGTTTAAAATTTTAATAATAGCGGATAAATTTTTAATAATTCGATGGGATAAATACTATTAGTACCTTATACTGCAAATCACATAATAATATAGTATATGTATAAATAAGTCTGAACAAATCTTATGACTTAAATAGTAAACTGTTTTCAATTCTTCCTTTTTGATAAAATAAACACAAACTGGATTGATATTTCATCTTTTAAAGCAATCAAAGCACTGAGGCAGTATTAGTAAAGCATGTTAAGGTTGCCAAACTAATATATTGTTAAAAAACATTTTTTACCTACTTTTCCTATTTTTTTAAAGACAATATATTTTTTGAGATTGGTGCAAAATCCCCTTAATAAAATAGCCTAAAACCAAGTTATATTATAAATTAGTATATTTTATTTATACATGTCATATGCCCCAATTGGTTCAGTGGTTAGTAAGATCATAAGCTTTAATGGAAAACATAGACAGACAGACAAATTTCATTACTTTTTAATAGAAAAAGGTTTTGGTAACTTTTTATTGAAAAAATTACTTGGGTTATTTTGTGTCCGCTCAAATATAGCCTAAAACCTGGTTAGACTTAAGCCAAACTTAAGATCTTAAATTACACACACATATATTATAACACCTTATAGTATTACTTGTTGCTTCGCCATAGCCTCAAGGAAAATAGTCTAAAACCACACAAAGACATGTATAAAGCTTACCTATTAATAACAACCAATTTGGACCAGTATGTCTTTAGCTTCAGACAAAAAATAATTCCTACTTTTTAATATAGGATTACAGATAAAATGTATCATGTATGTATCTAAAAAAATTAAATTTTGATCTAACAAATTTGGACACCATGAATAGACTTATCAGGCAGTAAAAAAAAGCTTGTTGGGCAAGTGCAGGGATTTTAAGGGATAAGACAATGGACCATACATTTATCTTCACTCTTAATCATGATAACAAAATTTCCTCTTTTATAAAAGACATTCCTAGTATGAACCCAACTATCAAGACTTTAAAAAGTATCCAAAACTTGAAAGAAAAACTTTGGGTACAAGTATGCCTCTCTCCCTGAATAAGTGAGAAGAGTGTGAGTATAGCGGTATAATGTCTGAACAGGGATTTAAGAGATATAACAATGGATTGTAAATTAATCATAAATCGGATTATTATAAAACTCAGAATTTAGTATCTTATAGATATGACGGGAAATAAATTGGGTTGGGGTTGAAATGACAGCAGATTGGTTTTATTTTAATTGTTACCTCTCTTCCTGTTCCTGATGCATTTGTTAATATTGTGACTTTTTTCAAGTATGGCTTCGAAACTGATTGAAATCCGCTGGATTAGAACCGGATCTCAGCCAATCTGAAAACTCGTGAATAACATCGTATTACAGAGAATTTTCCATGAATGTTAAAATAAAAATCATAAAATTATCTATTTTCGTTCAACCGGCAGAGAGAGAGGGAACATTGGCTGTTTATTACACTAGTCACCAAAGTTTTATAGTAACATTTTCTTATTCGTTCGCTTAACAACTTTAGGGACTATAGTAAATTATAATTGGTTGGTTCATTTGTTTGAGTGTTCAAATGTTTCAACACTAATATTAATCTACAAAATGGATGATTTTGTTTATGATGGGAGATGAGCATAGACTTATTGGCCATTGTCTTATCATTCTAGATCCCTGCAATGAAAGGGTTTAATAGTATCAAAGCTTCTCTATAAATAAAATTGTCCGTCTGTTAGAAATGGAAAAAACTTGAATAATTACAATTATGTGTTAGAGAACTTTTGGTTATTTCACACACACCTAACCCCCATTATTTTTCTGTTAAGTTTTGCTTTGATAGATAGCTGCGCTACTTATGAAAATGTATGATTTTACTGAGGGATTTGAAGGAATAAGACAATAGCCGCAAAATTGATGTACATCCCCAATAATGATAAACAAAACCACCGCTTCTTTAGATTACAATTAGTGGTTAAAATGTTAAAACATTCAACCTAGTGAAACAACCAATCAATATTAAACATAGTCCTCAATGGCCGGACAATAAATCTTTTATCTTAGGTCGGCTTTAGGCTATTTGGATATTTTTTACATTTTTAGACATAACAAGGATGACAACATCCATTAATTAAAAGCTCTTAAAAGTTGGTTTCTTAGGTACTAAATAATGATTTGGAATAGCTATAACTTTACAGTCTGGATCAAAATAATAATTGGCTACTTTCTGTTTTATCTCATCAATCTTTTCTTTGCTAGAATTCTTTGGGGGGCAACACATTGTAAAGCTGACGAACTCTCCATTTGCCCCCCAAATATTATTTTAGATTTATTTGCTTGTTGGTTATAACTTATTCCTGCTTTAAATCTCCTTGTCCGTATCTCATCCATGATTTTGTTGTGCATCGCTTTTTATGATTGTTGTCATTCTTATTTTATGTTTTATTCATTATTTTTAAAAATGAAGCTTTTCTATAATTAGGGTCGGTCCGTCCATCACAGAGAGTTAGCTCTTTTCGTTAATTTAAACAGTTTAGAATTGTCCTATCAATTCCAAACTTTGCATGATGATTACTGTAGTAGTTAGGTACAATTTAAAAAGCGTAGCAACTCTATAATCAATACCAGAATGTCCGTACGTCCATTTAAAATATGTTGATTTTTAACTTTTTGACAACAAATTTTTGTATGTTAAAATTATCCGATTCTTCTTATTTTTTTGAAACTGATTCCTATTACAACAAGGTACAATGTTAGAAGCAAAGCATCTCTATAAACAAGTCCCAAAAATGTAAGTATGTCCTTAAACAATATCATCTATTTATGCAGTTTTGCTACAAATTTTCTAACAATATTGTTTGTACTGATGCATTAATATTCTGCTAATTAAGTTCAGACAATTCAAGTTCGTTTGTCCTTCCATTTCAGAGCTTTGCTTTTAAGGATGTTGTCATCCTTGTTCAATAATAATGTAAGCTTAAATATCAGTTAATTATATTGAAATTGAAAGTAGAGCATTATGCGTCTGTCTAAAGCAACCGCTGAACCGATTAGGGTCTACTCTTCAGAGAATATAGCCATTGGTCATGCTGTGGTTTTAAGCTATTTTCTAGGGGACTGGGACACCCCAAACCCCCCGAAAAAGAAATCTCAACCCAAATTTTTAAAAGCGAAGCTTTTCTATAATTAGGGTCGGTCCGTCCGTCCGTACGTCCGTAACGGATAGCTTTTTTCGTTAATTAAGGCATGTTAGAATTGTCCTATCGATTTCAAATTTTGCATGGTGATTCCTGTAATAATTAGGTACGAGTTTGAAAGCGTAGCAACTCTATAATCATTACCAGAATGTCTGTACGTCCATTTTAAACATGTTGATTTTTTTACTTTTTTAACCACAAATTTGTATGTGACCTAATTATACGATTGGTCTCATTTTTGGTATACTGATTCCTGGGACAACAAAGTACAATTTTATAAGCAAAGCAACTCTATAATGAAGTCCTAAAAATTTAAGTATGTCCATAAACATTATCCTGTATCAAGCAGTTTTTCAACAAATTTACTTACAATTTTGCTTTAGACTCTTATACATTCGCATTCTGATTATTCAGTTCTGACATTATACAAGTGTTAATGTCCGTTTGTCCTACCGTTTCAGAGCTTCGCTTTAATGGATGTTGTCATCCTTGTTTTGTTAGCAAAAAGGAGAGATAAAACTATTTGTAAGAAAGGACAGAAATAACCTAGTTATGGAATAGCTGCGCTTATTATAAAAGTTACTAATTTAAACACTTACTCACACACAAAAGATAACACTAAGTCCAGAGTTATTCTTATGAGCAAAGCTTCTCTTGAACTAGAAAAATAAATAAAAATTAATAAGTCTAGTTTACATAAATATTTTCCATATACATACATATGTTGTACAAAGATTAATAAAACAAGGATGACAACATCCTTAAAAGTGAAGCTCTGAAACAGTAGGCAAACAAACATCAACAATTGTAGAGTGTCAGATCTGATTAAGCAGAATTTCAATTTATAGGTTGTAACAAAATTGTAAGTAAATTTGTTGTTAAACTGATTATATCACATAAAATGTTATTGCTAAAAAAGTTAAAAATCAACATGTTTAAAATAGACGTACGGAAATTCTGGTAATGATTATAGGGTTGCTTTGCTTTCTAAATTGTACATAACTACTACAGGGATCATCATACAAAGTTTTAAATTGATAGGACAATTCTAACATGTCTAAATTGACAAAAAGAGCTAACCGTTACGGACGAACATACAGACGTGCCGACCGACACTAGTTAAAAAAAAACTTTATGAAATTTTAATGCTTTCCTAATAACGATAGATAACAAGAAATAAGGCTAAGTTATTTCCTGGGAGCCATCGATTAATAATATATTATTGACGGATCTCAAATATTACCCTAAAAGATCTAGGGGGAAGGTTGCGGCCTTAAAATGGAAATGTGAACGTTAAATACAAGTGTTAATGTTCGTTTGTCCTACCATTACAGAGCTTACTCTTTTATGAATGTTGTCATCCTTGTTTATTAGTTTTGAACTTATGTAAACAACGCAATATTTACCTTTTAAGTAAAAAAAATAAATCATAGATATCTGCTGGTTGTTATCACAACGACGGTAAAGAAACAACTACATAAACTATGAATCCCTTCCTTATCTTTCAGATTAATTTCTAGCTAATAGGACGTGGCAGATGCCAGGGATCTAAAGGGATAGGACAATGGCTGACTAATTGATGTACATGCCCAATGCTGATACACAAAATTACCCCTTCTGTAGATTACATTTAGTGATTGAAACGTTTGGACTATCAACTTAATTAATGCACCAACCAATCAAATACAATAAAAGTAACCAATGTTGTTAAGCCCACGAATCATTAAACGTCATTATGAAACTTTGGGGACTAGTCCGCAGCAAAAGTAAGTTGATTCATTGACCTTTTGGCCGAATTAAAGTTGGCAGCTGCTGGCATCTACATCTACATCAAAATTTAAAATCATAGAATAGAAATTGGGTTTGTCAACTAGGGCCTTTTGTTCCTTTGGGGCGAACAAATTTGTATTTATTAATATAATTTTCATTTTAATATTTGCGGAAATATGATGCGTAAATAACTATTACCCCAAGCATTTTATAATACTATGTGAAAAGTGTATATGTCTCTAAAATGTACGTTTTAAGTTGACAAAAACTTGTAAAACAAATAAAAAATGACTTTACCTAAAGTAAACACTAAACAATAAAAGTGCCTGCTGAGCAATAAATACCACCTTCTCTTTTTTTAAAGAGTTTGTTTAAGGAAAAGGAGGGGAGATAGAATTTAAACAAAAGATAAACCAACTACCCCGCATTTTTAATATAAATCAAATAAAAAGGGTGCGTGGGGGGTTGCTGTGCTTGACCCTCTGAGAGAAACCACCTGGCAGTCAAACAGACAGAATAATGTATACAGTAGATGAAACACTGTAAAGGGATTATACACAAAAAATCAGTCTTTTATCTTAAAATTAAAAAAAAACATTTCCAAATAGAAATTATGTCCATTGCACTTTGACAAAAGAACGGACAAGAGTAAGTTATAGGTTTAATACACATTAATTTGTGGAAATCTAATTAAGAAAAAGTTTATAAACAATCTAAAAAGTTTAAAATTCTGAAAAACTGTCTATGTTACTTATTTTAACAATTCTGCAATGACTAATATATCCATAAGAAGTGCAGCTATAAAAGTTCAGTTTAGTAAGTGTTCGGTTATTGGCAATATGAGAGGACAGAAAGAGATAGATTTAGAGAGAACAGAGATAAAGCAAGAAAGAGAAAGAGATATGAAGAGAGATAAAGCAAAAAAGACATTGAAAGAGTGAGAGAAGGAGAGGTAGATTTGTAGACTGAAAGAGAGGGAGAGAGAGATAAAAGAAGAGAGAGAGAGGTAGAAACAGGGGTAGCTATTCTAACCAACAATTCTACAAAAAATCACGAAACCTAATAAAGTATCTGGTGGTATATTTTGTTTTTGTAATGTAACTGAAGAGGGGTGGGAAAGAAGGGGGGGAAAAGGGAAAGGGGGTTGTGGGGAAATTTTCCTTTAGGGTTGTTTGTTGTACCTGGATAGAAAGAGAAAGAAGGATATAAAAACCTACAGAGTAGCTCTGCTTAAAAAGAAAAGAACCTTGCTTATTTGCTTAAATGAAGAAAACAAATATTTAAAATTTTACAATATTTTCCTCCGGAATTCATTCATATCCGCTGGATATGAATCAGTTCCGCAAGGTGATAAAACACTAACCGGTTTCTTGTAAAATTTTCACAGAATCATAGACAAATTATAAAATTAATAATCTTATTATTTTCGCGTCCGCAGCCAACTGACTATGAAACCATATGTATAAAAGCTTGTATGAACAAAATGTATATTGCAATATTTTTGGCGATTTCACACAAAGTACCTAGTTGAGCACTGAAACCCCCATCCACTTATTTTTCTCAAGTTATTTCAGAATAGGGTGTGGGGGGGGGGGTGGTTTATCATAGCTCACTATGGTGCTTTGTTTGTAAGCACCATATTTTCTTTAAAGTTTTATCTCAACTATTCTTCTTTAATTATTTCTTTTTAACAAGGATGACAACATCCATAAAAGCGAAGCTCTGAAGAACATTGACATTTGTAGGACATGTGTAAGCATATAAAGATCTTGTAAATGGCTATACTGATTACTGTCCGTCGCCCGGTTAGATAAAGGACAAACGGATGGACATACAAACAGACAAGAGGCGGACATCTGAAGTTTACTAGATAGATAGATAGATTCTACTTTTTTTACTACTTAAATATAATTTTTAATAATTATCGCATCGTATAATAGACATATTTCTGCGGATTTTAAAAGGAAAAAAAACAATTATTAATAACAGCTTTGTTATCTCTGAAATGCCGAAGGCCTAGGCTAATAAAACTAGTATTAATCTTAAATTTATATTTTAATATTCGTGGAAAATTTCTATAATACGATGCTACATATGTTTTTTTCAGTATGGCTTGGTACAGATTCTTATCCAGTGGATATTAATCGGCTTCGAAGCCATACTGGAATAATTATTCTCCTGTGATATATGTAATTTTAATATTTGCATGAATAATAATTTTTCAACGCTAATTTTAAAATTTAAATTATCTGCTATGGAACTATCCTGTATATAATTCATCCCAAATAATGTGTTGTTTTAAATATATGACACAATCTTAAAATATTAATAGATAGGTAGTTTATTTTATTGTTTACAAGTGTTTACTTTATTTGTTACTTGCGGCTACGCCCCTTAGAGGTTTAGGGGCACTTGAGGAGAGGAGAGTCGAATTTTATAACCCAATTTATTTTTTAGATTTTAAAACAAAAAGTAAAAAAATAGGGGGAGGGGGTGCCTCCCCTCCATTTTTAATTTTAGTTAAAAAATAAAATAAAATATTTTGGGGGGGGATTTTTTTCTAGGGTTGATTTCTCTTGGGAGGGTGAAGGTACCCTCCCCCAAAATAGTTATAAACCTTCCCGGGACCTATGAGAAGCTACCCTATTAAGGAGAACCCGATCAGTTCAGCGGTTAGCGAGATCCTTTGGTACAAACACACAGACAAATAGACATCTTGTTACTTTAGTATAAGGATATAATTCTGTTTTTTCCTGCTCAAGGATTTTATTATCCTTGACAACCAACCCTTTGACTGTACCACCTTTGTCTGGAGGTCCTAACTGTGCATGGTAATGCCTGTTTTCAAGCCATCGCATTTTTAATGTCTCTAGTATTTTGCAGTTCAGCCTCGAACCCGACACCTCCACGACAGGTTGTTACTAATATTCTTTTTTTTCAAACTGTTTCTTTACATTTATGATGGACTGGCATACTTATGATCTTTACATATATTACGTAGTTTTGTACCGAAAAATCTCAAGAACTGCTTGAGCAGAGATGGTTTTTAATAGTTTCAATATCACTTAACCTAGAGACTTGTAGTGGCGTAGCCGCTAGCATTGCATATAAACTTGATGCAAAACTGTGTATATACAATGACATACATGATTCTGTTTAAGAACACGCTTACAATTTTAGGACTTGATCATAGAAATGTTTCGCTTAAAATATTTTACCTTGTTGAGTAAAAAGTTGTTATCAGAAAAGGTTTAAAACAGCATGGTTAAAAATGGACGTAAGCACTTTCTTGTAACGAGTAGAGAGTTGCTGTGCTTTCTAAAGGGTACCTAAAGTTACAGGATTTATTACCAAAAGTTTAAGGTCGACAGGACAATTCTAACATGCCTAAATATTTAAAGAGTCAACCTGACATGCGTACGGACGTACAGACCCTAGTTACAGAAAAGCTTTGATAAAAAAACAATGTTTATTTAATTTTACAATATCTATTCTACATTATAGAAACATGTCAAAATATAAACAAAATATTTGTCATCTTAATTACAAATTTATATTATATACACTAATAGGATATCATTCTGTATGTATACAATGTCAATACTATCTCATAAACGGCTGGATAAAATGACCACTAATTTATGAGGATGGTACTAAACTGAAAAAAAATCCCTTAAAGGCAAGGAGCGATGCTTTTAGTAATATGATAAAGTAGAGATATTACGGATATTTTTTACATGGATAATAAATTATCCTGTATGTTTGGATTTTTATATCAGAAAGTAAAATAATATTTATAATTATCTGGTGAAATTATTTACAACACTCTCATTCATTTACATATCAATAGAGAGAGGATCAATATTGTCAGCTCTCATCTGGATAGAGAGAGGATCCTCTTCAAATATTTCTTCTTCTTTAATTTCTTCCTTGATATAAACTTCTTCACATTTAATTAAACTAATAGATACAGAAGTTGGAACTGTATTATTAAAGGTTTTCATCTTTTCTAAATGTCCAGGGGATTTTTTATGTCCTGATAAATTTGAACTAGAGGTATAATGCTTGTTACAAAGTTTACATGAGTATGGCTTCTCACCTGTATGGATCCTTTTGTGTACATTTAAGTCACTACTCTTATAGAAATATTTTTCACATTGATCACATGCGAATGGTTTCTCACCAGTATGAGTCCTTTTGTGAGTCGTCAAATCACTATTTTGACGAAATCTTTTTTCACATTGATCACAAGAGTATGGTTTTTCACCAGTGTGGATCCTTTTATGTCTAGTCAAATCACTCTTACGAGAAAATGTCTTTTTACATTGATCACAGGAAACCAAAAATATGTGTCTCCTTTTGTGTTCAGTTAGATGACTATCATGCTTAAAAGCCTTTTCACATTGATCACATGAGAATATCTTCTCACCTGTATGGATCCTTTTATGTACAGTCAAATTACTAATTTGAGAAAATGTCTTTTCACACTGATCACATGAGAATGGTTTTTCACTATTATGAATTCTTTTATGGGCAGTCAAGTTACTAATTTGAGAAAATGTCTTTTCACATTGATCACATGAGTATGGTTTTTCACCCGTATGGATCCTTTTGTGTTTAGTCAAATCACTACTATCAGAAAATTTCTTTTCACATTGATCACATGAGAATGGCTTTTCACCTTTATGAATCCTTTTATGGACAGTCAAGTTACTAATAGTTGTAAAGGTCTTTTCACATTGATCACATGAGAATGGTTTCTCTCCAGTATGAACCCTCATATGAACAACCAAGTAAGATTTCTGTGTAAAATTCTTGTCACAAATATCACAGGTATTCATGATGGTATACCTTCTCGTAATCTCCTAAAATAATATTTTTACTGATAAGAATACAAAATTTAGTTTTTTCAATATTTTCAAATAAAAACAACATTCAGGTTAAAACTGAAACAATGATAACAATTTCCATAGAAGCAAAGCAAGAAAAAACAGATGCCGACGGCCAAACAATAAAGAATTTTAAAAGTCATATCCAAATTGTTGTCAATAAAGCTAAATAATGTTGAAAGAAGAAACGACCTTTCTAGCAACAATTTTAAAGATCCTTTACTTGTTGTAAAAGGAACCATCAGGACAATTCTGAAATGCATAAATTCACGATAAGAGCTAGTGTTATGTATGTGTATACAGACAAATGTAAAAAGCTTTGATATTAAAAAATGTAGAAAGTAATATACAAGGATAACAACATTAAGAAAAGTATTATAACATGGAATGACAGTATTAAATTTGTGTGCAGAGGTTGATATGGTTTTATAACCCAACCATCCCCCCCCGCCTTCATATTTAGTTTTTATAATTATTTTTTATAATAATTAGCAACTCCTCCTACTTTAATTGTTCTAAATAAATGATAAATGGGCGGAGTTAGAATTTAATATTTGAGGCAGCATCTATAAAATGGGGGATTTCAAAGTTTGAGGTATGTAAATACCCCTTTACCCCCAACCTAAGACGTTTATGATTTAAGGCGGTAAATATAAATAAATACATAAACACAGAACTAAAAAAAAATTTATACAAGAAAAACATTGATGACAACATCTATAAAAGCAAAGCTCAAATTAACTAGACTAGCAGAAAAATCCAGGAATCTAAAGGGATAAGACAATAGCCAATAAATTGATGTACATTCCCTTTGATGATGCACATAATTACCCGTCCCGTGGATTAAAATTAGTGGTTGAAGCAATTGAACACTTAACTTAACCCTTAACTGTGTGTGAAAGATAAAGAGCCCAAACTGCTTGACTTTTTAAGTGTGGGTATGAGAAATAACAGAGAGTTGAAATTTTTTTGAAGATCTCCATCCTGGCGGGCACAGGATGCCAGCAAACCTGTCATGGTCATCCAGGTAAAGAGAAAAAATATTTTTTTGACTAAAACAAAGCATTTTATCTTACCAAAATACTAAAATATCCTCTAGTAGTACATCCTCATATTAAATACAGGTGTTTAAGTCAATTTTAGGTTCCAGGTATGATCCTGCAGGTCCTGATCCTCCAGGTCTCCAGAAATCTTTAAAAGGCTCCTGTGGCCGCAATTTTTGACTTAGAGACTTAAAATTTCAAACTTAAGCTTTTCTTATATGTCTACATAACGTAATAAAATTTCATAAAGATCCGCCGCCGTTTTCCCGCCGACTGCCGACTGCGGCGGCTGGCAGCTGCCAAGTACAGCTGCGGCCGCTGAAATTTATATTTTGATATTTCAAATATAAAATTTACATAAAGATAAACATTTTCTGCAAAAAAATTTTTATTCTAGCTTCAAAATCAAAAAATTACAGCCGTTTGAAATTTTTAAGTAAAAAAGGACCTAAAAACAAAGGTTGTTAAATAAAAGGGTGAAGGAAGCGAAAATTGACCTTCACTTCCTTAAGATCGGAAATTTATCATAACACAGGGGACTTGCAAAAAAAAATTTAGCCCTCTAGCTCTAATAGGAACTGAGATAATAAGGGGGGGGGGGGGGGCGTTGAACGCCCCCCCCCCCCGACTGATTAAGGTGCGGCAAGGGGCCCGACTGTAAGGGGTTAATAAATCAACCAATCAAAATTTACTAGTGTCCCCAAAGTTGTTAAGCAAACGAATAAGAAAACGTAAATTATAAAACTTTGGGGACCTCTGAGAAAAATCTGCAATCTATCTTTGATAAGAGCTAAGGATAGGTATATTTCTTATAAAAATTTAAAACAGAGTAGTACAGACGAATACAGACTAATACATCAAGTGATATATAGAGTAGGTGCTAAATTAGGAAATTGACAGCGAGTTATTTACAAAACAAGTATGACAACATCAATAAAAGCGAAGCTCTTAAACGGTAGGACAAATGCACTTTAACACATTAAGAATGTAAGAATATTAATGTATAAGTCTAAACAAAATTGTAATTAAATTTGTTACAAAGCAGCATAATTACAAGATAAAAACTTGATACTAGAGATGATTCTAAAATGACAATATGAATGAAAAGAGCAAACCATGGACTGGCCCTATCTATAGAAAAGCTTCGCTTCTAAGAATCAGCATTGAATTGCATAAGATAGATGCTCAAACTTGATTATAGAGATACTTCGCTCATAATATTGTAATTTGTTGTCCTAGGAATCAGTATTCCAAAATTCAGATGTATACAACATAAATTTTTTATGTCAGAAAGATTAAAATCATAATGTTTTAAATGGACGTACAGACATTCTGGTAATGATTATACAGTTGCTACGCTACAGGAATACCCATACAATGTTTGAAATTAAAGGGCAATTTTAACGTGTAGAAATTAACGACAGAGCTGATCGTTACGGATGGACGGGCTGACCATAAATATAGAAAATCTTCGCAGTTAAATAATAAATATATAAATACCTTATAATAAAAATAAGATCTGTAAAATGGTTTCTCTCTGTTCACAGTGAAAGTTAGTTGCTGACTGACAATGATACTTTTGTCAACCTAAATCATAAACATTATCTAACCCTTGTTATATTATACTAAATCTCCGCCCATTTACTCAAATATGATGCTAAATGCGCGGACTCCTCCCACTTCCCATGAGAAACTGGACAAGCAATTATTTTTGTTAAAAGGTAATGTTATCTTATAATGATTAAAGATTCTGGCGGCAAATTATTATCTATCATGCATTATTTGATGATATACATTTTTAAAATATAAGTATTTTATTTTGTCAACATATAATATCAATGTAATTTAGCGGCTGTGACATAATAAATGTGAACTTAATTCGGACAGATGGTCAAAATTATCGAAATGCTTTGCACATAAAATATGATAAGAAATTAGAGTACCTTTCATGAGTTTATTCCACAATCAAAATTCCTCTGTGGATTTCTTTCTGTTTACTGTGAATGTTAGTTGTTGACTGAAATTTATTCTGTTATAAACCTAAACTATAAAAAATCATTAACTATTATTTTTATATAAAAATAAGAAAGTCTCCGCCCATTTACTTAAATATGATACTCAACGCAGACTCCTCCTACTTTTAATAATTCTGGCGGCAAATTATTGTCTATTTGTATGAAATAGCTTTTAAAATGTACACGTGTCAATTTATGTTGTATTATTGCTGTATCATTAGACGGACTGATGGACATACAAATGGCAGAATTCGGATGGTTGTAGTGTACAAGGTTGATTGATAGATTTTATAAATGTATTTTTAAAAGCAAAGCACATAATTACCCCTTCTGTATATTAAAATTTGTGGTTGAAACATTCAACTTAATGAATCAATCAATCAAAATTCACTAGTATCTCCAAAGTTGTTAAGCAAACGAATAAGAAAACGTAACTATAAAACTTCTGAGAAAAGAAGGAAAAGACATATTTCTTATAAAAATTTGAAACAGAGCAGTACAGACAGACCAACACATCAAGTGATATATATAGAGTAGGTGTGATATTAAGAATGTCAGAACTGAATAAGCAGAATATAGAGGTATAAGTCTAAACAAAATAATAAGTAAATTTGTTGCAAAGCTGCAAAATTACAAGATAAGAACTTGATTATAGAGATAATTCCTTATAATATTGTACCTTAGTATTAGTATTTAAAAATCAGATGAGTAGGATAGTTATAACACATAAAAAATCAACATGTTTTAAAGGTTTGAGATAGATTATCTATCACCACAAAAAAATCCTCAATAAATTTTTCTTCTAGAAATTTAATATATCTCAGAGCATTACCAACAGACATACGGACCATGAAAATTAAATATTAAAATAGGGAATCTTTACAAACAAACCAAAAATCAACAGTCTAACATAAATAGCAGCCGAGAAATTCACAGTTAAATTGTTAAAAACCGGAATATATTCTTTGCTATTTTTTATAATAGTTTAACTTGTAGATCAGAATAGTAAGTGGGCATCTAAACTAATACAGGGATAGGTAGATTGTGCTAAAATTCTGTAAAGGTGTGAGTTTTAAGGCTTAAAAACAGTAGAAGAAATGGTAATATTCACTAAATATAAATATATAATTTTTTTTTGTCTATGGTTCTATTCAATAAGGAATACACATTTTTAGTGAATATTATCGTTCTACTACTGTTTTTAAGCCTTAAAACTTACACCTTTACGGAATTTTAGCAAAACCTACCTTATATAAATACCTTATAATATAAAGTAGATCTGTATAATGAATTTCTCTCTGTTTTCTTTGATTGTTAGTTGCTGACTGATTATGATTCAATTATCAACCTAAATCATAAACCATAGTCTTGCTTTAAAAATAAAACTGCACAAAATCTCCGCCCATTTACTTAAATATGATGCTCAATGCGCGGACTCCTCGTACTTTTAATCAGAAATAATAGTTTAACTAGTTTCATATAGATCAGAATAGTAAAAGAAAGGGTTTAAATAACTGTATGTTTAATGTTCATAGGGTGTTGACCCTATTACGACTTTCAATTAAGTCTTTGAATATCAGCCAATAGCATCGGGAATAATAACACAGCTAAGTTGCTATAAAAGAGGAAATAGACATTTGCTATCAGAATAAATATTTCCCCACCACTTGAACCAGAAAGTTACCAGTTATACATCTTAACATATACATTTATTGATCAGATAACAAATCTAACCCTAACTATTTCTGTAGTAAAGAACAAAAGAACTATAAATACCTTATGATATTAAGTAGATCTGTATTATGGATTTCTCTCTGTTCACTTTGAAAGTTAGTTACTGACTGACAATGATACAATTATTAACCTAAATCATAAACAATAGTTATATTCATTAAAATTAACTAAATCTCCGCCCATTTACTTATATATGAATATGATGCTCAATGCGAGGACTCCTCCCACTTTTAATTAGAAACTGAACAAGCAAATATGATATGGTGTTATTTTAGATAAAGATAATGGCGACAAATTCAGGGAGGGAGGAGACATTGAGATGATTATTACACTAGTCCCCAAGGTTTTATAATTATGTTTTCTTATTCATTTGACCAACAACTTTGGGGATTATAAAATCATTCCGATTGGTGGGTATATTAAGTTTAGTGTCCAAACGTTACAACCAAAAATTTATATATACATAAGGGGTAATTTTGTGTATTAACATTCGGGGTGTACATCAAATTAACGGCCATTGTCTTATCCCCTTATATCCCCAATTATCTAAAAACATAACTAACACCATCTAGCGGCGAAATTTTTTTTGTAAATAGCTGATTTTAACATAGTATAAAATTTTGACTAAGAACCAAGGATCTAAAGGAATAAGAAAATGGCCAATAAATTTATGTACATCCCCAATGAAGAAACACAAAATTACCTCTTCTTTTGTTTAAAATAAGTGGTTAAAACTTTTGGACGCTCAACTGAATGAACCAACCAATCAAATTCAGTAAAAGTCTGCAAAGTTCTTAAGCCTACGAATAAAAAATATATTATAAAACTTTGGGGACTAGTGTAATAAACAGCCCAAAGTTCCCTCCTTCCCTGATCGGAAACCAGTGTCATGTAAACCAGGGTGGGAGAGGACATTGGGCTGTAAATTACACTGGTACCCAAAGTTTTGTAACAACTTTATCATCCATTTTCTTATCCCTTGAAATCTCTAGATGTTAAACTTAACTTTAGTAACAACCAGCTGCTTGGCCCCTAGCTTTTAGAGGATGGTGGATGTGGGTCAGAAAAATAGCTCAAAACTACCCCAAAACGTTTATAAAGTACAATAAAGGCGTGAAAATTGAATTAGCTGTACTCATCATATTGTGACAAAATGATGAAGTACCTATTCTCATAAAAGTAAAAATTCATTAAATATTTGAGAAATACTGTAACAAAGAAAAATACTGAGTCAGCAAAAAAGATATTTTGTTCAAATATCTTAAATTCAAGTAAGTAGCTCAGTAATAAAATAAAAATATACTTGTGTCATAGGAGTTCTTTGTAAGGTGAAAATCTAAAACAAAATCTCAAATGATTCCATATTGTCTGATCCTGCGAGAAATTGTGAAAAACAATTCTGGACAATTAATGAAAGTTATCACATTTACCTGATTTATGTTAGCTTTTTATTCAAATAAATGAAGGCTGCAAGAATTTTCATCTTTATTCATTATCTGAAAAAAATCAAAAGGTACAAAAATGATAAGTTTTGATTTGTAAAATAGAAAAAAATTTAAAACCAAATAACCTTAAATAACCAGCAAAAGTAGAAAAATAATATATACAGATTTTATAAAGATAAAGTGTTGGGAGGGGGGAAGTTTTGAAACCTTCACTTACTCCGTGATTATTAGGCTAGGTAATAAAGTAATACAACCTAAAGATAAAGTTTACAGATTTTATAAAGTACCTTAAGTAAGGATTGGGAAGGGAGGGGGAGTTTTGCCCCTTTCACTTACTATGTAATAATGAAAGACAATATAACCTAAAAGTAAAGTTTTATCCAAATGAACTATAGTTTAACATTTATATCAAGCCTAATAATGACGGAGTAAGTGAAAGTGGCAAAACTCTTCTTTGTTATTTACATTAAAAATTATAGAATATTTACAAAAGTAGGTATTTCACATAAGAAAACCAATTTTGGGTATTATAATATCAATAGAATCTTTCATCTGAATTTCATCTTCTATTTCCTGTTTTATAATTTTTCTTCAACATTCTCAGCCTCCATGTTGATAGAGAGAGGATCCTCATCAAGAGTTTCTTCTTCCTTTATCTCTAGTTTAACATCAGCTTCACCACAATCAACAAAACTGGTAGAAGCAGAAGGTGGAACTGAATTCTTATAAGATTCTAACTTCTTGAGATGTCCAGCGGATTTGTTATGTCTTAACAGGTTTGAACTATCATTATAAGTTCTTGCACATGTATTACAAGAGTATGACTTCTCTCCTGTATGAATCCTCTTATGTACATATAATGCACTTTGATGAGAGAAAGCCTTTTGACATGTATCACATGAGTATGGCTTCTCTCCTGTATGGATTCTCCTATGTTCAGTTAATAAACTTTGTCGTGAGAAAGTCTTCACACATGTATCACAGGAGTATGGCTTCTCTCCTGTATGACTCCTCTTATGTACAGTTAACTCTTTATCTGTACGGAAAGTTTTACCACATGTATCGCAAGAGTATGGCTTCACTCCTGTATGTATCTTCTTATGTTCAGTTAATGCACTTTGTCGTGAGAAGGTCTTTCCACATGTATCACAGGAGTAAGGCTTCTCTCCTGTATGAATCCTCTTATGGTCATTTAAATGACATTGTTGCAAGAAAGCCTTTTCACATGTATCACATTTGAAAAGCTTCTCTCCTGTATGAAGTCTCATATGTCTTGTTAAACTACCCTTTGTAGAGAATTCCTTACAGCAGATTTGACACTTGTTCATGATGGATTTAATTGTTCTTGCACCTGGAATAAATAAAATCTAATGTAATACCTATGTAGAATTAAATATTATAATTTCAATCCTTTTTTTATGAATAATTTCCAATACTGATTATTGTAATAGCTACTCTATAATTAAGGTGTGTCCTTACGTCTTTCAATGAATTGTTAAAAGTACTCAATGAGAACTCATCATCTCACAACCATATCTTATATAATATAGCTACTCTATATGTAAGGTGTGTCCGTCACTATCTAGGTAAAAATATTCCAGATGAACTCTATGAAAATTCTCCTCTTACATCAAATTCTTATCCAACTTTCTCTTCTATCCACTTACATGTACATGTACATAACTATAGTATTATTACCCGATCTACTTTTCATGTTTTATCAAATGTCCATCTTCAGCTTTTATTTAAAATACATACTATATAGAAAACAACCATCCCAAACCTCAACTGTTTGAATAATATTTTGATTACAGAAAACTAATTTATTTACTTTTATGATAAACAGATAGACATCGTACATCTTTAATACTAATACTCAAAAGATTCTGCTACATAAGATTTGTAATATAGAGAACTAACTTACTTTACTTTGCTACACTCAAATTTCTCGTGTTTTCTTTCTGTATTTAATCTCAGAGTCTCATTTCATTTAATATTCAGTCTGAAAATAAATATAATAATAATTTTACAAGTAACACAATTCTAATAACAAGATCTGATTAATTGAAAATAAGAAAATGAGAAATAATAAAAATTAGAGATGGTAGACAGACCTTGCTCAATAGGATAGAAAAAAAATGTATAAAAAGAAACAATTTCTATACAATTTAGTTGAAATATATTCAATTTTTAAAATTTTATCTCAATTAGTATTCCTCAATTTTAGGTTAGGGTAAATTAGTTATGTATATGTACAAGGTAGCCCCACAGCTGTTAGGGCAACATAGATTTTTGTTTAAACAATAAAGCAAACAAAGTATATAAGATACTATCTATTTACACATTTTTACAAATAAATTTTTTTTACAAAGAATTGTGATTTTGTCTTTAAAATTGATTTTGGAAAAGTAATTGTGAGTGTTACTAAATTTTATTTAAATTGATCAATTAGAATTAATCCTGTCTCGCTAAATAAACATTTGTATCTAATGACAATTAAAGGTTTATATTTTATGATGAACAATATCAATAGTATCAATTATATCTTCATCATAATTCTGTTCACAAGAAAGAGGATCTTCTATTTCATGTTTAATATTTTCCTCAATATTGTCAGCTCTCATCTGGATAGAGAGAGGATCTTCATCAAATATTTCTTCTTCTTTAATTTCTTCCTTGATATAAACTTCTTCACATCTAATTAAACTAATAGATACAGAAGGTTAGGTTGAACTGTATTATTACTGCTTTTCATCATTTCTAAATGTCCAGTGGATTTATTATGGGTTGATAACAAGGAACTATAGGCATAATGTTTGTCACAAAGTTTACATGAGTATGGCTTCTCACCTGTATGGATCCTTTTGTGCTGAGTCAAATGGCTAATTTGAGAAAATGTCTTTTTACAATGATCACATGAGTATGGCTTTTCTCCTGTATGAATTCTTTTATGGGCAGTCAAGTGACCACTAGTTGTAAATGACTTTCCACATTGATCACATGAGTATGGTTTCTCTCCCGTATGAACCCTCCTATGAACAACAAAGTGAGATTTCTGTTTGAAATTCTGAATCATGGAAAGAAAACGAAGTTGCCGGTTTTATCGTATTTTCACAGTAGCTTTTGAAGGGTTATTTTAGGTTAGGTTAGGTTAAGTAAATGTTAATGATTGCCCCGCAGGGTTAGAAAATATGCCCCGCAGGGCTAGAGCCCCCCGCAGGGGCTAGAAATAGGAGAAAGGCTACTGTGAAAAAATGACGAAACCGGAAACTTCGTTTTCTTTCCATGATCCGAAATTCTTTTTACAAATATCACAGGTATTCATGTTGGTATATCCTCTCTCAATCTCCTGAAATCATTTTTATGGATTATTATTACAACACAAAATATTTCCAGATTAAATTTTTTTAAAAAGGTAAACATAAAACTTCCATAGAATCTTTACAAACAAAAAATCAGCAGTCTATCTTGAATATCAACTTGTATGTTCACATTTACCTCACTACCTTTCTTTTAAACAGACTGATTAATTTCTATGAGCATATATGTATATTTCTGATTTGGAGGAGTGCAGAAAGAGGTTGTTGGGGGAATGGAAGTATTGCAAAATAAAGGGTGGTGAATACCCTTTAAAGTGAGGATTGATAAATTATCCTAAATATAAGGAGGTAAGAAAAAAACTAGTTTGTTTTATTTATCACTTTATATGTCAAAGGAAGATTTTTTTAAATTCTTAGCATTATGATTAGAAAAGAAAAGACCCCTCTTGAAGTCTGTATTAAAACCCTTAAGCAGGGTTGTCATTTTGGGCGGGCGGTTTTGGGCCGCCCAATATAAGGTCCTTTTGGGCAGTATTGGGCACCCCCCTTTTAGGGGGAGATAAAAAGGGGAGGGGGTTAAAAAGAGGGGGGGCGGGCCTATTTTTTGGATGATATCCTTATACTAAAATAACAGGATGTGTGTCTGTTTGTTTGTGTGTCTGTGTGTTTGTACCAAAGGATCTCGCTAACCGCTGAACCGATCGGGTTCTCCTGAACAGGGTAGCTTCTCATAGGTTCTGGGAAGGTTTATAACTATTTTGGGGGAGGGTACCACCACCCTGCTAAGAGAAATCGCCCCTACAAAAAATACACTCCCCCAAAACCTTTTTAAATTTTTTAAAATTGTTTAAACTAAAAATAAAAATGGGGTGAGGAAACCCACCCACCCCCCCCCCCAAAAAAAAAAAAATTATTCCCCCCCCCCAATTTTTTAAAACTTTTTTTCAAATCTAATATAATAATTGGATTATCAAATTTAACTCTCCCCTCCTCGAGTGCCCCTAGAGGCCTCTAGGGCCGTAGCCGCTAGTTAACTATATAAATTAGTAAGCTTTTTTGTATCTAAAAGATTTCGCTAACTGCTGAACCGATAGGGTTCTCCTTTCCAGTGAAGCTTTTATAGGTCCTGAGATAGTTTTAGGCTATAATAAGTCTAGGTATGGTTTTAGGCTATTTTATATCCTTTTTATATGCTTTTTACGACATTTGCCCAAAAAGGGTGCCCAAAACCACTTTTAGGCGCCCAAAACCCTTTTGGGCAATTGGGCCGCCCAATATCAAAAAAAGTGCCCAATTCGACAAACCTGCCCTTAAGGCTCACAACCCCCTCGATTTTGGCTTAAGAAAGGTATCAAAAATCGTAAGAGGGGTATCAAAAATAGTTTAAACAATGTTGAATTGCATGTAGATCAGAAAACAGACCTAACCCTAACTAATTCTGTAGAAATAACTTAAAGCACAAAAAAATATAAATACCTTATAATTTAAGGTAGATCTGTGTAATAGATTTCTCTCTGTTCACTGTGAATGTTAGTTGCTAGCTGACAATGATTAAATTATCAACCTAAAAAATAAACAATAGTTAGCTCTTGTTTTATAGAAATAATTCACACCAAATCTCCGCTCATTTACTTAATTCTGTTGTTCAACAAGGCTCCTCCTTCTTAAAATTAGAAGCTGAGTTAGAAAATGTTTCAGTAAAGGGGGATTATAAGAATAAATTATGGCGGGAATTATTATCATATTATAGATCAAAAAAGCGTTAGCCGTTACTTTTCGAACTTTTTGTTCGATTTAGGGAAAATAGACCTACCAAGGATTATTCATGCAAAATTTAAGATCAAAATTCGAATTCTAAGTACCTACCATTGATTACGAGATGGTTGCATTAACCCCCCCCCCCCCCCTTCTTTAAAACCAAGATGGAAATGTAAGTTATTATCAAAAGGTTGTAAAATATAAATGTACCAGACATCAAACAAAAATAATGGTAAATAGTTATACAGTAATATTTATGGAAACTTTCACACAGACAGGTGGACAAAAAGACGGTAGAAAACCTGAATTATAAAATACTTAGCTTTGCATACTTAAAATCAAAGACTTTAGAAATACATAGGTATATCCATACAAGGGTTAAATTGTTCACAGCTGTGAAATATTTTTTTTCTTATTTAAAAAGGTATTAATGATTAATTTCTATCAGGAGTAATGAACATATCAATTACTAATTTAGAGGTGTTGCACAGTTGGATGCGAAGCACTTCGTCTAGGGGGGGGGGGGCATTTTGATTATATATACTAATTTTAAACAAGGGCGTTTTAAGGGGTGGGATTATTTGATTATGGGCCTTCTAGTCCTTATCCCTTCTTCCACATCTCTTCCCCCATCCCTATTTCCCATTTATATCCCCCTCTCTCCCCCCCATCTCTTCTTCCCCATCCCTTCTTCCCCATCCCTTCTCCCACCCTGCAATGACCGAAGGGAAGGGAGCTAGAAAGCATCTTCGAAAAAAAAGTACAGAAGATAATTTAACCTTCCCCCCCCCCCCCACCACAAAACATCTTTTATGGGTGGAAGGGGATGTTATAAAATCTCAGCAGGAAGGATGAATAACCCCATTAAAAAAAATTTGGGGGGGGGGGGGGGGAGATAAAAACACTCATTTTGGAAATAATTTACCAAAAATTAACCTAATATGTAAAACTGATTTTAAATATTTCTTTATTGTATGACAACAAGGATGACAACATCTTTAAGTAGCAAAGCACAAAAAATCGTTAGTAAGATTTTTTTTTAATCTTATAATCCACAAAAAAAATTATCATACCATAAAAACCAAAGATATAAAGAACTATGTAAAAAATAAAAAAAAATAATTGCCCTTTCATCTACAGATATAAAAATCTCTTAGAAATATGGAAAACTTTGGGGTATAGTCTCTTTTGTGGCAACGCCTCTTAAGGGGCATTTCGTCGTATACCCGAAATTTAAAAGATACAAAAATAGCCAAAAACGTCCTGAAAAGCAGTCCGACCTTCATGAATTTTTAATAGTTAATTATACTCCATAGTGATGGAAATGTTAACATTACGTTTTAGCCTTCTATCTTTAATTGCAGTTGAAAAAATCACATTTCCCCCTTAGCATTACGTACTGACAGCCAAAGTGAATTATAGAGAAGCTAAAAAGTTATATCAACATATCCTACCCTCTTTAAATGACACTTTAAAACTCTGTTAATTTTTAATTAAAGGACGCCTGCAAGAAATACCACGCTTTAACTGCTGAAAGACTGCCATAAGTAGACCCAATACCCCAAATTTAAAGCCTTCAGCTTCTGTACCAAAAAAGTTCTAGGCATTTCAAAATAGCATTTTATGTACAATGAAATTTTTGAAAGATTTCCAATGCTCATAAAAGAAAAAACAATATTAAATTACGTCGCCTAGACACAAAATTATAACCTTATCTTTATCAGAAACTTAAGTTGCCGGTAACTGATTACATTTTTACAACAAAAACACCACATTTCTTAGTCAAAATCTATGAAAAAAATTCGATTAAAAATGCATTTTTAAACAAAAATCATAGCGGAAACAAAGGGGGAAACTAATACAATCTCAGCTGTGATTAGTTGTTAAGCTGATTCAGCCTTCTGATTGGCTACAGTACAATCGGTACAACACAAGTTAAACCTTTTTTTTTATGATTTTGACTATAAAAATGGGTATTTTTATTGTAATAATATAATTAGTTACTGGAAACCTAAATTTATGACAAAAATAAGCTTATAATTTTGTTTCCAGGCTACGTAGTTTAATTTCAAAGTTTTCAACATGAGCATTGCAATTCTTTCAAAATTTTCATTTTACATAAAATGTCATTTTAAAATGCCTAGAACTTTTTTGGTACAGAAGCTGAAGGCTTCAAATTTGGGGTATTGGGTCTACTTATGGCAGTCTTTCAGCAGTTAAAGCGTGGTATTTCTTGCAGGCTTCCTTTAAGTGGTGTTTCCAATGATTTACAAGGGCAGTGTGTGAAGCACACCTAAAAATATTTACTCCCCCTTTGAACTAAAATCAATTAAAGACAACAAGAGTGGCGTATTTTATCAAGTTAGGAATATAAAGTGTAGTTAGTTTTAAGGGTTTTTAATGAAAATTGCCATAAAAAAAATATGTCTCTTTGTAAGGGTATATACACAAAAAAAATGATAAACTTATCCTGAAAATAATATGACATCATATATAGTTATTCATTTAGACAGACATACAGTGTTGAGGAAAAGGCTTAGATAAATATCAACGCTGGTTCTTTTTTATATAAAATAACTTTTTGATTAAATATTTGTTGTTTACACATGTTTTTATAGAAATAAAAACAAAATATACAATGTGATGAAAAGCAGAAACCATTTGGAAGGGCGCAAAGCGCAAATTTTTTTTCTTAATATGCAGGGAGGGAGGGGTTTTTGGGCTATTTATTACACTAGTCCCCAATATTTCATATAAAATTTTCTTATTCGTTGGCTCAACAACTTTGGGGACTTTAATGGAATTTTGATTTGTTGGTTAATTAAGTCGAGTTTCCATACATTTCATCCACTAATTGTATATTATATAAGGGGTAATTTTGTGTATCATCATTGGGGATGTACAAAATTTCTTTGGTAAAAAGTTTATATTATACAAAATAAAATTCTTCCTATTACCTGGTTTGTTATGTTCAGTGAAAAAAGATTATAACCTAATTTCTACACTAATTAAAAAATTTGGTAAGATTAAATGAATAGTAACTGTCTGTTTGGCGCGAAGGGCCAAAATTTTTTTTTTGAGTATTTTGTAATCTTTTTTTTTTGAAACTGGGATAGTTTTGCTTTTTGTAGGGTAGGGGGCAAAAAGGGGCATTTTTGTTGACCAGGGGGGGGCAAAATGGGGCATTTTTCAACATTTAGGGGGGGGGGGCAGGGGGGGCGATGGCTAGGGGGGGGCAGGGGGGGCGTTTTGGTCGCTAGGGGGGGGCGATTGCCCCAAATGCCCCCTTCGGTTCGCACGCCACTGGTGTTGCAGAAAGGAGCTGTCGGGGGGTGATATGGCAAAATTAAGGGTGGCGGATACCCCATACACCCTCTAAAATATTCCAGAGGGGAGTCAAGGTAATTTTAAAATAGTTAATTGATCAAATAACATATCTGAAGGAATGACGTGGAGTGCAAAAAAAATATAAATACCTTATAATAAAAAGTACTGTATATTGTAATTCACTCTGTTCACTGTGAATATTAGTTGCTGACTGACCTAAAATACAAATACTATATAACTCCTTGTTTTTCAAAATAAAGCTTAACCAAATCTCCGCCCATTTACTTAATCAAGATGCTTAATCCTCCCCTTTTCAATCAGAATCTGGACAAGCCAATGTTTTTTTTTTTTATAAAGGGCGTGGAGTTAATTTAAAGAAAATTCTGGTGGCAAATTATTGTCGAGATAAATGAGAAATTTAAATAGGTTCAAGAAAAGATTTGGATTAATAAAAATTATGAAAAATTATCATAAAGCACTCTATAATGTTTGGAATTATATTATAGTAGGAACAATTTCCCTTTTAAAATTCGGGTTGTGACCCGTCAAAACAATTAGAAGGTAATCCCCCCCCCCCCCCCATAGTTTACCCCAGGTATAAAACTTATTTATGCGCTATTTACCCCAACCAATTTTAAATTACCCCCTCTTAAAAAAAGCTTGGATGTCATTGACAAGCATTTAAATCTGCAAGGGTTTACAGACCCTTACTTGGCTAAATATTAATATAGACAAAGATCTCGTAAACAGCTACAATAATTGGGGAAGTTTAGCATTAACCAAAAAATCGCTGTTTAGCTATTAGGATTGAAGGTAAAAGGAGTTGTTACTCCACCCAAGAGACCATCTATATTTGGATACAACCTTTAGTAATAAAATAAGGATGATAACATCCATAAAATCAAAGCTCTAAATTCAAAAGAAAGGACAAACAAATTTTTTTTGGATTTGATTATAAAGATGCCTTGCTTACAATAATGTGATTTGTTGTCCTAGAAATCATTGTTCCAGGATATACATCAAAATAACATACAAACATTTTTTGACAGAAAAAAAAAAAAAATCTGAAATTTTTCATGGTATGCAGGGACTTTCTTGTAACGATTATAGAGTTTCTACGATTCCTGAATCTTACCTTTATAGAAATCAACCAGCAAAGTTAAAAAGAACAATTCAGACATTACGGACACATATACAGACGGACGGACGGAGGTACAGACTGACCGACCCTAATTATAGAAATATTTAGTAATAAAATGAATAACCTGTGTGTTTGTAAACAAAATTAGTAGAAAACTTGTTTCTTATTGATATCTATACGCTGTGCATTTTTGTGTTTGTTGTAGATTAATCTGAAAATAATATATTTACATTAGACAATTATTTTATTTATACAACAAGATGAATAAACAAATTAATAAGTCCATAGGTATACTGGAAAACAATAAAATCATTCATGTAAATAATCATTTATATACATTTAAAGTTCTAATTCAAATAAAATGAAGATAGGATAAATGTGGAGATCCTGTAAAACCAAGTGTAAAGTAAATATATTTATAATTTAGAAACACCATAGAAAAATTTAATATTCACAATTTCGCATATTAATTGAAATAAACACAATAGCTATTTATAAATGAATGAAAAATTGCAACAAATAAATTAAAATGCAGATTTTTAATGTGAAAAATAAGATTTAGATTTTTGTTTGAATTTAGCATTAATCTTTTCTCTCTAAATAAATATTGGTAATCTATGACAAATTAATTTTTATATTTCTATTTTATGATGAACAATATCAATAGTATCAATTATATCTTCATCATAATTCTGTTGACAAGAAAGAGGATCTTCTATTTCATGTTTCATATTTTCCTCAATATTGTCAGCTCTCATCTGGATAGAGAGAGGATCCTCTTCAAATATTTCTTCTTCTTTAATTTCTTCTTTAACATCAACTTCTTCACATTTAATTAAACTAATAGATACAGAAGTTGGAACTGTATTATAGCTTTTCATCATTTCTAAATGTCCAGGGGATTTATTATGTCTTGATAACTCTGAACTAAAGGTAAAATGTTTGTCACAAAGTTTACATGAGTATGGTTTCTCACCAGTATGAAGTCTTTTATGGACAGTCAATGAACTTTTATCAGAGAAAGTCTTTTCACATTGATCACAAGAGTATGGCTTCTCACCCGAATGGGCCCTTTTGTGCTGAGTCAAATGGTTAGTTTGAGAAAATGTCTTTCCACATTGATCACATGAGTATGGTTTCTCACCTGTATGGATTCTTTTATGTCGATTCAAGTAAGTACTAATTGTAAATGTCTTTTCACATTGATCACATGAGAATGGTTTCTCACCTGTATGTATTCTTTTGTGCTGAGTCAATTCACCACTTTGTTTGAATGTCTTTTCACATTGATCACAAGAGTATGGTTTCTCACCAGTATGAACCCTCATATGAACAACCAGGTGAGATTTCCTCGTAAAATTTTTGTTACAAATATCACAGGTATTCATGATGGTATATCCTGAAATCTCAATCTCCTGAAATTATTTCTATAATTAAAGAAACAAAATATAGTTGTACAGAAATTTCTAGGAAAGGATAAATATCCATTAAACACTAAAAAGTGTATAAAACTATGAATAAAAAAGAAATTTGTGGCATTTCAGTGATCTTACGGCGAAAGTGAAATGGATATAATAGTTGCATGAAGTGCATTTAACAAGTTTTAGCACTTAGAGTAGTGAACCTATAAATGCCTATTCTTGTAGAATTTGATAATATTGGTTAGCAATGAAGATAATAGAAAAGAAAAATTAACCAGGCGGTTTTTGTTTTAAAAACAAGAAATTTTCAAAGAAATGATTGCAAGCATGAAATAAAATAATACTGTCTAACACATATAATTTTGTAATACAATAAATAACAAACAATTCGTCAAATAGTCGTCATTCTGTTTGTGTATATGTATGTGTATGTGTATGTAGCCTTGATTCTCTGAAGTTAGGAATCAGATGCACAAGGAGATTGAAGGTGAGAATCCTTTGACCAATCCTAGATTGGTAAGCTTCGCGCACAGCTGAGTGTATTCTATGTTACATTACAAGCTGACCCGCAATTCTCATGGAAGCTACTCAATTATTACATCACCCTGGCCTAGAGTTTTTGGCAGGTGTTCCATATTAAGCCACCCTAATCAATGGCACTCTCATATGGATGAGGAGCATGGACGAGGGAAAGCATGATTACAGTTGCTTGATAGGTAGGATCCTAACTTCCTACAAATCTCCCTCCTTACAACCTAAGGGCATCTCATTCTGTTTGTGTGACAGCCATATGAGTTGCGTATATCACAAGAATATGATTTTCTTGATATTTTTTTTAAAACTGCATTGTAGGAAATCAAAATTATTTCAAATATAGATGTAGTTTGGACAGGATAAAATATGAGGTTCACTAAATTCAAGTTTAAATGCATTTAAAGTTAATGTTTTTATATATTTTGTCCGTTTTCATTAGTATTGTGCACAGATATTGATTTGGTTATATAGCTCCTTTCCTTTTATGTTTAACCTACTCTATACATTATAAAGGGGGGGGGGCGTAATGACATAAGCTCTTAAACCGTGAGCAAAATGGTCTAAATATTGAGCTAGACCCTTCAAACTTGGTATATAAGCCTAGTCCTACAGGTATTACATCTAAATGGCAAAAAAATCCAAAAATTTTTATTTTTAGGTTAGGTTAGGTAAGAAAAACCCTGCGGAAATGGGGTTTTTAGGCTTTTTTTGGTCTATTTTGATGTGGAAACTTGCCTTAAATTGTTTTTTCTTAGGGTTTTAACTTAAATACACTGTATCTATTCATATGGACTTTATTTAAGATGATTCAGCAAGTCGTGGACCGACCCCAGGGGGCTAGGTGGGTGGCCCGCAGGGGTTAAGTTCATTTTTCCCAATATATTTGTTGTGTTACATCAAATTATAGGTTTTTTAGGTCAAGGAACTCAAATTCAGAGCTAAAATAACCATTAGACTAATCTGAAGCTAGCCCCAGCGGGCTAGGTTGGTGGCCCGCAGGGGTTAAGTGCATTTTTTCTAATATATATCTTGTTATATATCAAACTATAGGTTTTTTAGGTCAAGAAACTCAAATTCTGAGCGAAAATTAGCATTAGACTGACCTGAAGCTAACCCCCCCGGGCTAGGTTGGTTTTCTGCAGGGCTTAAGAGCATTTACCTAACCTAACCTAGAAACTTACTTATATTTTTACAGGTTTCTTTCTTGAATAAACTGTGTCTATTAATGAAGACTTTATTTAAGATGATCCAGCAAGTCGGGGACCGACCCCAGCGGGCTAGGTGGGTGGCCCGCAGGGGTTAAGTGCATTTTCCCCAATATATACGATGTGATACATCAAATGATATGTTTTTTAGGTCAACGAACTCAAATTCAGAGCTAAAATAAGCATTAGAATAATCTGAAGCTAACCCCAGCAGGCTAGCTGGGTTGCTCACAGGGCTTAAGTGCATTTTACCTAAACTAACCTAGAAACTTACATTTATTATTTTTTTTAGGTTTTTTTTCTAGAATAAACTGTCCATTCATGAGGACCTTATGAATAAACTGTGTCTATTAATGAAGACTTTTATAAGATGATCCAGCAAGTCGGGGACCGACCCCAGCGGGCTAGGTGGGTGGCCCGCAGGGGTTAAGTGCATTTTCCCCAATATATATGTTGTGATAAATCCAATTATAGGTTTTTTAGGTCAAAGAACTCAAATTCAGAGCTGAAATAAGCATTAGACTAACCCCAGCGGGCTAGATAGGTAGCCCACAGGGCTTAAGTGCATTTTACCTAACCTAACCTAGAAACTTACGTTTAATATTATTTTTTCAAATAAACTGTCCATTCATGAGGACCTTATTTCAGATGATCCAGCAAGTCGAAGACCGACCCCAGCGGGCTAGGTGGGTGTCCCTCAGGGGTTAAATGCATTTTTTTTAAAAGTATGTGTTGTCATACATCCAACTATAGGTTTTTAAGGTCAAGAAACTCAAATTTACAGCTAATAAAAGCATCAGACTAATCTGAAGCTAGCCCCAGCGGGCTAGGTGGGTTGCCTGCAAGTCTTAAGTGCATTTTACCTAACCTAACCTAGAACCTTACTTGTTTTTTTATGTTTTTTTTCTGGAATAAACTGTGTCTATTTATTAGAACATTATTTAAGATTTAAGACCCCAGCAGGCTAGGTGCGTGGCCCGCAGGGGTTAAGTGCATTTTTAGTTGTCATACATAAAATTATAGGTTTTTTAGATCCAGAAATTCAAAGGGGTAGTTTCACAAAATGCATTTGAACTTAATTTAGTGAACTGCATATTTTTTCCTGGTTAATTGGTTAAACTACATTTATATGGCATATAATTGAAAGAATTTAAATTTTGATAGTACAATGTTAGCGGTGGAAGAATTTAATATGCTAATAGGATACAATTTTTTAATTTAATGTATACCACATACCACGAAAAAACTAGCATCAGGTTGCTATTATGTGTTTTTAGCTCCAAATTGACTTAAAAAACCTATAGTTTGATGTATAACAACACATAATTTGGAAAATTTACCCCTGCAGGCCACCCACCTAATCCGCGGGGGTTAGCCTTAGGTCATTCTAATGCTTAAAATAGCTCTGAATTTGAGTTTCTTGACATAAAAAACCTATGATTTAATGTATGACAACACATACTTTAGAAAAAATGCACTACACCCCTGTGGGCCACCCACCTAGCCCGCTGGGGTCGTTCCCCAACTTGCTGGATTATCTAAAATAATGTCCTCATTAATAGACACAGTTTATTCAAGGAAAAAACCAAAAAAGAATAAGTAAGTTTCTAGGTTAGGTTAGGTAAAATGCACATAAGCCCTGTGGAAAATCTACCTAGCCCGCAGGGGTTAGCTTCAGGTAAGTCTTATGCCAATTTTAGCTCAGATTTTGAGTTTCTTGACCTTAAAAACCTTTATTTTGATATATAACAAGATCTATATTGGAAATAATGCATTTAACCCCTGTGGGCCACCAACCTAGCCCGCTGGGGCTAGTTTCAGATTAGTCTTATGCTAATTCTAGCTCTGAATTTGAGTTAACTGACCTAAAAAACTTATAATTTGATGTATCGCAACATATATATTGGAAAAAATGCACTTAACCCCTGCGGGCCACCCACCTAGCCCGCTGGGGTCGGTCCCCGACTTGCTGGATCATCTTAAATAAAGTCCTCATTAATAGACACAGTTTATTCAAGAAAAAAACCTGTGAAAATATAAGTAAGTTTCTAGGTTAGGTTAGGTAAATGCTCTTAAACCCTGCAGAAAACCAACCTAGCCCGGGGGGGTTAGCTTCAAGTCAGTCTAATGCTAATTTTCGCTCAGAATTTGAGTTTCTTGACCTAAAAAACCTATAGTTTGATATATAACAAGATATATATTAGAAAAAATGCACTTAACCCCTGCGGGCCACCAACCTAGCCCGCTGGGGCTAGCTTCAGATTAGTCTAATGCTTATTTTAGCTCTGAATTGAGTTCCTTGACCTAAAAAACCTATAATTTGATGTATCACAACAAATATATTGGGAAAAATGAACTTAACCCCTGCGGGCCACCCACCTAGCCCCCTGGGGTCGGTCCCCGACTTGCTGAATCATCTTAAATAATGTCCATATGAATAGATACAGTGTATTTAAGTTAAAACCCTAAGAAAAAACAATTTAAGGCAAGTTTCCACATCAAAATAGACCAAAAAAAGCCTAAAAACCCCATTTCCGCAGGGTTTTTCTTACCTAACCTAACCTAAAAATAAAAATTTTTGGATTTTTTTGCCATTTAGATGTAAGACCTATAGGACTAAGCTTATATACCAAGTTTGAAGGGTCTAGCTCAATATTTAGACCATTTTGCTCACGGTTTAAGAGCTTATGTCATTACGCCCCCCCCCCCTTAATGAAAAATGGGCGGAGTAATATTTCAATAATTTTAGCGATGAATACAAAGAAATGTCATTACAGAAAAAAAGTGATTGATGACATCATCTATAAAACAACCTCAACAAAACAAGATGTCAGAAAATTCACACAAAACTTCAGCACTCTCTCTTTGATAAAAGCTGAGAAGATGCATATTTCTCAGCAAGTGAGGGAACGATGGACTGTTTATTAAACTAGTTCCCAAAGTTTCAAAGTAACGTTTTATATTTCGTTGGCTTAACAACTTTTGGGGACTTTTACTGAATTTTGTTTGGTTTTATTATTAAGTTGAGTGTTTAATAGTTTCAGCCACTAATTTGAATCTAAAAGAGGTGTAATTTTATGATTCATTATTGGAGACCAATTTATTAGTCATTGTCTTATCCCTGTATATATCTTATAAAAATTTGAAACAGAGCAGTACAGACAGACCAAGAAATCAAGTGATATTTAGAGTAGTTGTGATATTTGGAAATGGTCGGTAAATTATTTACAAAATAAGAATGAAAACATCCATAAAAGTGAAGCTCTGAAACGTTAGGACAAAGGAACATTAAAACTTGTAGAGCGTCAGGATAAGCTAATTTAATGTATAAGTCTAAACAAAATTATAAGTAAATTTGTTGCAAAACTATTAAATTATAGGATACTATTTAATGGACATACTTACAAATTTAGGACTTGATTATAGAGATGATTTCTTATAATATTGTACATTGTTGTAATAGGAATCAGTATTACAAAAATCAGTGGAATAGGATATTTATATTATATAAAAATGTTTTGCCAAAAAGGTAAATCTAACTACTACAGGAATCATCATACCAAGTTTGAAATTGAAAGGACAATTCTAACATGTCAATTAATGGAAAGAGCTTACAATTCCAGACAGAGGTACGGACGGACCGACCTTAAATTATAGAAAAACTTTGCTTTAAAACATCAGCATTGAATAGCATAAGAGAATGAGTCTGGAGTAATGACATAAAGCACAAAATATATATGTAAATACCTTATGATATAAAGTAGATCTGTATAATGGATTTCTTAATGTTCACTTTGGATGTTAGTTGCTGACTGACGTAGATAAAATTATAAACCTAAAATATAAACAATAGCTATTAGTTAACTTTTGTTATATAAAAATAACCTCACAAATTCTCCGCCCATTTACTTAAATATGCGCGGACTCCTCCCACTTTCGATCAGAAACTGGACAAGTAAAACTTTTGTTGTAGGGTGGTGATAACATTTAAACAAAAATTCTGGCGGCAAATTATTGTTTATTAATCATTATTACATGAGTAGGTTTTTAAATGTTATTCTGTTATTACATTAAATTAATGTATTATAGATGCTAAAAAAGAACAAATGTACAGACCAATGCAAAGGACAAAAATAATATAGATTTGCTTTGCACAGAAAATATAAGAAATTAAGTTACCTTTCATGAGTTTATGCCTCTGCGGATTTCTCTCTGTTCACTGTGAAAGTTAATTGCTGACTGTCATTGATTCAATTATCAATCTAAAATTAAAACATAAGTTAACTCTTGTTGAATATTAAAACATCACAAAATCTCCGCCCATTTACTTAATTAAGATGCTGAACGCGGACTTCTCCCTTTTTCAATCAGAAAATGGACAAGCAAATGTTTTTTTTATTAAATGAGTGGAGTTTTTTTAAAGAAATTCTGGCGGCAAATTATTGTTTGGATAAATGAGAAACTTTAATAGATTTGGATTAATAAAAGTGACATGAAAAATTGTCATCTAAATTGAATGGATATCATAGGTAAGTTTGTTAAGGAGTAAAACTCCCCCCCCCCCTCAAAAAAGCACTATATAATGGTTGGAATTATATTAGATTATACCAATCCCCCCTCCTCCTTGAAATCCCTCAAAAACATTTGCTGGCCCTTGGTTTTAACAAATAAGAAGGCACAATTTCCCTTTTAAAAACTGCACTGGTTATAAACCGTCACTAATAAATTAGGGGGTAATCAGCCCCCTTCCCCAGTTTACCAAAGTGATAAAACTATTTTATAGGCCATTTACCCCAACCAATTTTAAATTACTCCCCCTCCCCCCCTAAAAAAGTCTTGGATGTCCTTGACAAGTAATTAAATCTTCAAGGATTTACAGCCACTTAATTGTCTAAATATAAATCACAAAGATCTCGTAAACAGCTACAATAATCAGGAAAGTTGGCCAAAAATATCGCTTTTAAGCTTTTAGGATGGTGAAGGAAGTTGTTAATCTACCTAAGAGAAATAAAATAAGGATGATAACATCCAGAAAAGCAAAGCTCTAAACTCAAAAGATAGTACAAACGAGTGTCAGAACATAAATATGTAAGTATAAATAAAATTGAACATAAATTAGTTTCAATATTGCTTAAATACAGGATACAGTATAGAACATATTTAATTGTTTGGATTAAAAAAAAAAAGACGCCTAGCTAACAATAATGTAATTGCTACAATAATGATTATATAGTTACTATGCTTCCTAAATCGTGCCTAACTGTTATAGCTTTCATAATGCAAAGTTAAAAAGAACAATTCTAACATGTCTAAATTAAAGAGTTTACCATTACAGACATAAGTACAGACGGAAGGACGGAGGTACAGACTGACTGACTCTAATTATAGAAATATTTAGTAATAAAGGAATAACCTGTGTTTTTGTAAACAATATTACTTTAAAACTTCTTTCTCGTATTCATTCGAATCCGGTGGATAGGAACCGGTTCTCATCCATACGAAAAAACTATGTCTAGCATCGTATTATATCCAGCTTTCTACGAATATAGAAATGTACAATCATAAGATTAAAACCAGTTTTTTAGCCGGAGCCTTCGGCACCTCGGGGCTAAAAAAACTAGTTTTAATCTCATAATTGTACTTTCTATATCCGCGGAAAGCCGTTTATAATACGATGCGAGAAATAACTATTCTTATTGATATCTATACTCTGTGCATTTTTTGTTTGTTATAAATTAATCTGAAAATAATATATTTACATTAGACAATTATTTTATTTACACTACAAGATAAATAAACAAATCAATAATGCGTTTTCATACCAAAAACATAAAAATAAGGTTTCATTAATTTTACATTATTTATTGTCGTCAAAATTAAAACAAAATATTTGTCATTATCAATAAATTAATTCTAAGTTAAAATACAAATAGCTTATTATATACACTTATAGGATGTCTTTCTGGATGTATGTATGCATGGTCAATACTATCTCATAAACGGCTGGATAAACAGTTCACTAATTTAGAAAGTTTTATTAAACTAAGAATCTTTAAATCCATATAAGCAAGGGGCGATGCTTTTAGTCATATGATAAAGTAGAGATGTTACGGATATTTTTTTACATGTAGTAAATTATGTTGTCAGGAAGAAATTCTCTGATGAAATAATTTACAACACTCTCATTCATTTACATTTAAATAGAGAGAGGATCAATATTGAGAGGATCCTCTTCAAATATTTCTTCTTCTTTAATTTCTTCCTTGATATAAACTTCTTTACATTCAATTAAACTAATAGATACAGAAGTTGGAACTGTATTATTACAGCTTTTCATCATTTCTAAATGCCCAGGGGATTTTTTATGCCTTGATAACTCTGAACTAGAGATATAATGTTTGTCACAAAGTTCACATGAATATGGTTTCTCGCCTGTATGGACCCTTTTGTGCTGAGTCAAATGGCTAATTTGTGAAAATGTCTTTTCACATTGATCACAAGAGTAAGGTTTCTCACCAGTATGAATCCTTTTATGGACAGTCAATTCACTATTTCTGTTAAAAGTCTTTCCACATTGATCACATGAATATGGCTTTTCACCTGTATGGATCCTTTTATGGACAGTCAATTCACTATTTTGTGAATATGTCTTTTCACATTGATCACATGAGAATGATTTCTCTCCAGTATGAATCCTTTTGTGCTTAGTCAAACTACTACCAGTTGTAAATGTCTTTTCACATTGATCACATGAGTATGGCTTCTCACCTGTATGGATATTTTTGTGTCTAATCAAATTACTATTATAAGTGAAAGACTTTTGGCATTGATCACATGAGAATGGTTTCTCACCTGTATGAACCCTCATATGAACAACCAAGTTAGATTTATTTGTAAAATTCTTATTACAAATATCACAGGTATTCATGCTGGTATATCCTCTCTCAATCTCCTGAAATATTATTTTTGTTAATTAAAACACAAAATACAAAATGAAACAAGGATAACAACTTTCATAGAAGCAAAGCAAGAAAAAACAGACGCCGACGGCCAAAAAAACAATAAAGAATTTTAAATTCCATATCCAAGTTGTTGTCAATAAAGCTAAATAATTTTAGAAGAACAAACAACCTTTCTAGCAACAATTTTACAGATCCTTTACTTATTGTTAAAGAAATCATCTGATATGCCTAAATTTATGCTAAGAGCTAGTGTTATAGACGTAAATACAGACAAATGTGAAAAAGCTTTGCTATTAAAAATTGTAGAAAGAAAGTAATAGACAAGGATGACAACATTTATAAAAGCAAAGCTGACAAACATGGAGTGACAGCATTTATATAAATTGTGCACAGAAAACTCAAGAAAAGATAATGTCAGATAAATTCAGAGATCTAAAGGGATAAAAAAATTCTAAATAAATTGATTTGCATCCCCTATAATGATGCACATAATTACCCCTTCTGTAGATTAAAATTAGTGGTTAAAACGATTGAACACTATGGACGTCAGAACTGAATAAGCAGTTGCTACACTTTCTGAATCATATCACAAGTATTCTAGCTACTTATAAAAGCGGGAAGTTTGTAAATATTTTACTCAACACACTAAATCGTTACAATTTTCATGAGAAATACGCATTTTATAAGGCATACAAAACGCTCTAATTTTCGTTCTATTTAACGTAATTTTGTAATTTTTTTTGCTGGTTATTTCATTTTACATATACTTTTATCATTTTATCAAAAAAAAATTTATCTTTTTTCATCATTTTTTGGAGAAATTAATGCTTAAACTAAGGGTATCTTTAAACGCAAAATTGACGCACTTAGAATTAAAAATGCGTATTGAGTACAAAGGGGGGATAATTTCAAGACATGCATGTTCCAAAGATATCTTTTTTTCCATAAAATTTTAATGTTTAGTCCAGCGGAGATTACCCTGAAAATCATATATCAATTTAGGAAGATAATTTTTGTAGAATAGTTACTGAATTTACATTTTTATGTACTCTGAAAGTATAGTTAAGATCAAAGGCGTGCAAAAGGTTGGTGTAGGGGTTGTTTACACCACCCTTGTAAAATTAAGGGGGATGGATACACCTCCCTAGGTGTCCACCCATGTCCACCCTCTTGACAAGAGCCTACACCCTCAGATACACCCCTCTATAAATTCCAAGGGGGAGTAAAGGAAATAAATTTACACCCCTTAAAATAAAGTAGGGATGGGGGTGTTTAAGGAGGGTGTATTTAAGCAAGTCACTGATTCAGATAATTCTATGCTATCTATTTTTAGGTAAATTAATTACCAGACTTTACTAAAAAAATCTTGCAATATTCTGTACAACTGTACTGTACAACTTTTAATTAGTAAATTGAGACATGAGGAAACTCTCATACATATGTAGGGGGGGGGGGGGGAGTTAATGCAACCATCCCATAATCAATTAATCCAAATTTTGTTATGAAAATTGGCATGTGTAATCCTTAGTAGGTCTGTTTTTCAAAATTTAACAAAAAGTTAAGCTTAGGGGGGGGGGGGTTAAGGCAACCATCACGTTACAATGCACAAATGGCACCTAGATTTCGAGTTTCATTACAAAACTTGGCATGAGTAATCCTTGGTAGATCTTTTTTCCCAAAATGGAAAAAATGTTGGAAAAGTAATGTCTAATGGCTGTTTAGCCATTTTTGGGCTATTTTCAGGGCAAGTCCAGCAATAATTACGTAGGAATCATCCATTAGGGATAGGTTTTAATGGGTGTTGAGCTGAAAAATACTACCAAAAATAGTGGCAGCTGGGTAAAGGCTTATAAGGATATAAAAAATTGAACATTTCCATGGAATTAAACTTTTCTTAATTAACATTATAACTTTATGTCATGGACATATTACTAAAAACACTTTTTTAATTTCTAGATTTCGCTGTCATAACAGCTGAAAACTGCCAAAAATGGCTGAGAACAGCTGTCAACAGCCAAAAGTATATATTGTAGATTAAATCATCCCGCCATGGAAAAATTTTGAAAAAGTTTTTGCCCCCAGTAAAAATGTGGTTGATTTAAGCAAAAAAATGACCCATGCTAAATATTTTTTTCTGTGATGCAATAATTGTGACCTCACGAGCACTTCAAAGTTTTTGAAATCTGCAAAAAGAATGTTTTTTTAGTTCTTTTGTGTGATCTCAATTTTAAAGATTATTACAAAATTTCAATTCTAGTATGTAAATATAAACCTGAAATTTACCAAAAAAATGGAGCAGTCTCAATTATAACATATGAAGGTGTAGCAAGAAATCTGCAAAGTCAAATTCCATTTTTGCAGTTTTTCTTACCTAACTTAAAAAAATTTTAATTTTGTTTTTCTTTTAGATGTAGTAACTACTGGACCAGGCAGTTACAAAATTTTAGCTCAATATATATCAATTTTGCTCACCTTCCAGCACCAAACCCCACTTTATTGATAAATAGACCATTAATTTTATTTGGGGTTTCCCTAAGAGTTTTTACACAGATAGTGTTCATATTTATAGTAAATTATGGCCTCAAATATTGTATTATTTATGTATGCAATTTTAAATTTGGAAGATGTGACATGTCTAGGGTAGGTTTTTTCAAAAACATACTTTTGCTTTAATGTATGTTAAATTATACCAATAACCATATTTTAATTTTCAGTACCACCAACTTCCCAGCTAGAACTGGCTGAAAACAGCTGGGAGGGGCCATTAGTATGATAAGTAGATAGGGCTTTTGATGTACCTAAGGGTAGGTATTTATGGGTGCTGAGCTCAAAAATACCACAAAAAATTCATTTGGCAGCTTGCTAATGGCCGCAGCTCAGCTGGGAGCAGCCAAGAGTAGAATGAGTAGATAGGGCTTGTGACATGTCTCTAGGTAGGTTTTTAACAGTTTGTGTAACAGCCCCAGCTGCCAAATGGATGGACCCCCACTATTTATAGTAGTATTTTTGAGCTCAGTACCAATAAAAACCTACCCCTAGACATGTCAAGCCCTATATATATACTCTTCATACTCTTAGCCGCTCCCAGCCATTTTCAGCCAGTTCTAGCAGCTGGTACAAGAAATTTTAAAAATGGATATTTAAAGCAAAAATATGTTTCAAAAAGTTGATTCCTATGAAATTAATGATAGTTTCGCCCTGAATATACCCCAAAATAGGCTAAATGACTGAGCCGCCAGCTGCACTTTTCCAACTTTTTGTTCCATTTTGGGAAAATAGATGTACCAAGGATTACTCATGCCAAGTTTTGTAACGAAATTCGAATTCTAAGTGCAATTTGTGCATTGATTACGAGATGGTTGCATTAAGCCCCCCCCCCTCCCCCTTAAACTTGAGTTAATTCCTTTAATGATCTTGATAGATATATGTTTATAACTTTTACTATATTTTACAATAGTTTTTAAAGTTAATGTTGGGAGGGAGATATATCCCAATCCTCTTTTTATAAAAAAAAATTAAAATGTAATAAATTTCTTATGTAAAGTAGTTTTGGTAAAATCTTAATAAAATCGCCCTTGATTTTAGTTAAAGGGGGCTGTTAAAAGTCATAAGTGGGGTGTCAACAAATTTAGTTGTTAATAAATTAATGGAATATAACCTGATATTATAAATTTGAAAAATATTTTTGATGTACAAAGAGATTAAAGGAACATGTATTACACTTTTCTTCATACAAGAAATTGAATCATTTTTTATTTGTTTTTCAAACACAAGGTTATTTGTGTATCTCTTGGTACAAGATACCACCATATTATTATTAGTTAAATCTAATTTTTTATAAATTAAGTGAATAAGTCTGTTAGACCAAGGAGGGTAGAAACTCAGCAGATAGACAGACAGATGGGCAAGAAGAATTATCAAAGTTTTACTAAAATAGACAATTAATTAGATAAAATCCAATAGAGAACCTGTGAATGATCAGACAGACAGAGGGACAGACAGACAGGCGGACAGACAGAGGGACAGGTAAATAGTAACAGACATTAACAAATTACAATTAGGCTATGCTAGATGATTCATTGAAATCCAAAAGAGAGGCAGTTAGACAGATAGACAGACAAGTGGTGGGACAGACAGACAAAAGGACAGACAGACAGAGGGACAGACAGACAAATGGGTATTGCCTAAAACAGTTTGGCTGCTATATGAATCATTAAAACCCACCGTAGAAAAGAAATTTACATTAGTTTCTTATTGCGATACTAAACGCCCCCCCCCCCCCTCCCCCACTCAAAGGGGTATATTATTTCTTAAAATCAATAAGTGACTTTTCAGCTTAGTAAAATTGAATGTACTTTTTATTTCATCAATTTATCTTAAATAGAACGAAAGTTATAATCATTTTATTGTCTACAAGAAAAATGCTTTTTTACACATTTACGTGCTTAAATAACTAAGATATTTTATCAACAAGGTATATTTCACTAATTTGAAACTATGAAAACTATGGTCTATTCTATTTTTATTTTTCTTATCGGAATTGCGCATTTTGTATTGAACTACTCTATCTCTACAATCTTTGATTAGTTGTTGGACCTCTAATTTATATTGTTCTGAGTATAGATTTAAATTATCATTCAACACATACTGAAAAACATTTTCGGTCGGATCCTTAAATTCACCATCCATTATTCCATCTAAAGAATTAAATTGAATATTATATGGTGACAATTTTTCATTTAAAAAGGGGATTTTATTTAGCATTGCGCAACTTATAGACAAGATATGACTAAGATCTAATGTAGTATATTTTTCTCTATAAATTCGCAACATTTCATTTGTGGTACGGACGGCGCGTTCGATAAATCCACGTGATTTAGATTTAAGGATTGAGCTGTTAAGAACTTTAATATTAAGATTATTAAAATAACTCATTATTAACTTGCTTTTGTAAATTGAAGCATTGTCGCTAATAAATGAAGCAGGTATGTCATGAACTGAGAAGTAGTTACTCAGGCAGTTCATAATAGCTCTAGATGTTTTAGATTGAAGAATATATATACTAGTATACGTTGAGTAAACGTCTTTAATTATTAGCAATGCTTTAGGGTCTTGTTTTCTAACCTTATTTTCAAAGGTAGGTAGCTCGAGAAGGTCAGAATAAATGAGCTTATTAGGAGAATTAATGGAGTTATTAAAGGTAGATCCTTCTTTTAGGCGCAAAGAGTTTGGCTTATTCTGAATACAAAGTAGGCAGTTAGCAGTTAGATTATCACAAATGAGTTTTGCTAATTTTCTGTTATTGAAATAATAATAATTGTTTACATAATTCCAGAGCCTTTGATTTCCCATATGCATCAGCGAGTAATGGATAAAGCAAATGTAAGGTAAATATAGTATTTGAGGTAGCAAAATTTTACCATCTATAAATTTTATTGTATGAGGGAGGGAATCAGGGCAGTTTTTTTCTGCCAGTTGTAGTTTTATAAAATTTGGCGTAGACAAATACTCTTTAAATTTATCTGAAAAGTATTTTCCTACGTTGGGAAATTTAGTATGTACTTTTTTTACTGAATAACCTTCTTTTTCATTGCTATTATTACCCAAAATTGGAAATTCTGATATAGTTAGGTAATCATCCGTATAATAAGGCTTAACACTATTATTAAAAGTTGAAATTTCTATTGGACAGAGGCGTGACCAAACATCAGCCAAATTTTGTTTGTCTGTTACATGTATGAAATATAACGCCGTACCTTTATACCAGAAGTATAATTTATTAGCTAAATTATCAATTTTGACATTTCGTGATGAAAACTTATGTCTTGTTAATACTCCTTTGACTACCATTGAATCTAACAAAAGGTAAGTGCATTTGTTAGTAATTTGAGGTTCATAATATCTTAGGCTAGCATATACACTAAAAATTTCTAGATATGCTATACCTTGTTTTTCTAGACAACCTAAGGGAATCGCTTTAGAGTAAAAGCTAACTATTTTAACCAAATGTTTGTTCATTTCATATGTGTTATTTTTAATGATATTTATAAAATAGTCTTTAAATTCTGATAATGTCATAAGATTAGGTCCGAAGCGTAGCACAGTTTTTTTACAGAGAATGTTGGGTGTTTTTACATTCAATCCATAAATTAAGGAATCATGGAGTAAGAAACATATATCTTCGCTATAATTTCCGATTTTAATTGTACTACAGGGTGTAGAAAATACTATATTTGTTTTAAACATTTTTGTACACCCATATAATAGGTAATACAAAATATGATCATTGTTAATCAAAAAATCAGTATTTAATTGCTGAATTGTTTTACAGAAAACTTCCTTATGTAGCGTAGACAAACATTCCTTTTTATTGGTATAAGGCATGAACTCTACAAAATCGTAATCATAGAGATTTAGGATGGTATATAAGTGTGTCATGGCGCTAGTAAAATCTTCTGGAAAAGATCTATGATTAAGTTTTCTTGCTGTTTTAAAAATACTTTCTATAATGTTTTCATTTAAACATATATATTCTGTATCTTTAGGATAGGGATGAATAATATTGGGATCAATTTTGTGCGAATTAATAGGGAATTTTTTAACGCATTCTGACATATTGACATTCAGCAGTACTGATCCTATACTATAATGTGACGCGTCTGTTAGTAAGACGTTAACGCTGTTTTCACTAGGGACATCAATAAACCTTTCGGTTTTTGATAATAATTCTTTAATTTTAGAAAAAGCTAGTTTAGCTTCTGAATCATAAATAAAAGGGTTTAATTTTTTATATAATAGATTACATTGTTCATGAACAGAAAGGGGAAAAATAGATCTATAGTAATTTATTTTGCCTAACAAGCTTTGCATTTTTTTCAAAGAATCAGGTTCCCCTAAAGTTGTTATTTCATTAAGTTTTTTATCAGGACAAAGGATTTTTCTATTCTTAATTTTATACCCAAGAATATGAATTTCATCTGAACTATCTAAATCAAAAGCAAGTGTACATTTAGAAGTTGAAATTTTTACTCCTATCAGGTGTAACCTGTTTAAAAGTTTTTCTATTTCTAAAATATGATTTTGTAATTCTTCCTCTGATTCAGAATATAAGATAATATCATCCATAAAAATAAGTAAATTTTGAATAAAATCTAATTGACCATTTTTGTCTAAGTGCAAGTATTTTTGCATGGTCTGAACGAGGTAGGACGGTGTTTGGCAGAATCCTGTAAGAGCGCGTTTCATTATGTATGCTGCTTTCTCTGTCAAAACATTCATCGCCCCAGAATCCATGCTTTCTTTGTCTACCTGAATGCTATAAAAGCATTTTTTCAGGTCAATTGTGGTTATATATTTAGATTTTTTAATGATTGGGCTTAACAGATTTTTGTAATCAGGGAGTGCGGCACTTGTTCCCCCAAAAGCAGCTTCATTGCTGTATTTGGCATCTATTATGATGCGAGGTAATTCTGACTTATCTTCGCTGCGGCTAGGGACAGTAAAGACAGGGTTGCCAAATGATAAGTGTGGGGGAGCTATCTCAGCATACCCATTTTGAAGAAGTAGATCAAAGAATTTATCGACAGCTTCTCTGTCTGTTGCTTTAAGGCTATAAGGCTTTGTATTACGATATACAGGGCTGGATAATTTTACTGACATTTTGGGTATAAAAGATTCATTGAGGGATCCGCAATCAAAGGTATGCTTTGAATAAACTTGCAGATCATAAATTAAATTAGCTATTCTTGATTTAACCTTTTCAAATTGGCATGTAATTGAATCTTTTATATCTTGTACTGTAGACAACTTTGTTTCTAAAACATCTGAGATGTTAAGTCCGATGTCTAAATCATTTTGGAAAGATTGAAAAAACTCATTTTCATCTATTACATTTGGGGATGGTTTAACCTCTTTTTTTATTGTTTTATCTATTTTATTAATAGTTGTATATTTGTCAGTATACAATACCAAAATATGGGAAATTAAGTTATTTAGCAAAATGGTTTTATTCAAGAATAACAGCATTTGTTTTGATATAAAATTTAGGGGTAAGATTGTCATAATATCATCCAAAGTAAATTTAATATTTATCAAAGCTATCCAGAATTGTGTATAAAGATAGGCTAATAATGGAAAAATAGAATTAAAGCAATTCTTTGAAATAATTTTTTCAAAAATAAAAATGGCATTATTTTTATTATTATTATTACAAAGTTGTTTTTGCTTTTCTATTAATGTAATAGAGGAAATTTTGTGACTAACTGGGATATTTAGTTTATTGGTAGCGGTGATATAAATATCATTATTTTCTTTAAAAGTTTGCTTGTATAGCAGAGGGCTAGAAAAACTGTTTTTAATTTCATAAGAAGTGTTTTGTTTGTTATTGACAATCTTTCCTACTATTAGTTTTTCTTCAAACGGAAGAAACGTTAAATGGTCGTTAACTTTAACTTTAGGGGCTAATTTTCTGTTGTACTCCAGCCTGGCACTGTTTATGCTATCGTCATATACTATTGTAACACAGGCTGCCTTAATAAAATCCCTACCTAATAAGAAGCAATTATCAATAACATTGTCAGTTACTAGGACGTCCAAGACTATATCACCATAATTTGGGAGATAAAAAGGGATTCTGAATAAACCATAACATTTTATATCATGGCCAGTTACTGACTGAAGGGTATTTTTAGCCTTTTTATAAAAATATTCCTTATAATTAGGGATTAAGTGTTCTAAATACTCACGGGATACGAGATTAGAACCTGCACCACTGTCAATTTCGAACAGTAGTTTTGTATTGTTATGATAAATTTCAAAAATATAAGGCTCTAAACCAGTTCTATGATCCACTTGTTTAATGTAATCTTTTGAGTTTTTCGGCGCTTTTATTAGGTTACTATAAATACGCTTTAAAGGGCCGCTAAAATGTGCAGGTTTAAATCTAATTTTGGAAGATTTGTATTTCCTGTTCAATTTCGATTTTTTAAATTTATTAGGAATAGTATATGTTAATTTACTAATTATTTTTAGTTTATACAGTGGGAACAAGCCTAACATTAAACTACTGGCGCATATTATATTAACACATAAAGCAAAAATATATATTGCTAATTCAGGGTTTAATGAGCAGACGCATAGTAGGAAAGGTATTAGATAATATAAACCTGTTTGAGAAATAAATTTAAAATTAATTATAATATTCCAAAGGTTAGAACACATAAAAGATGTCTTTCCTATAAACTTTGACAGGGAAGGTTGTATATAATTCTTTGTAAGATAAGAATTTTTATTAAAGGGAACATTTGTAGTAGTATATTTCACATTTAAATCATCTTTTTCCATAAAAAGTGTTTGTTTTGTCAATACATTACTATTTTCTGTTATATTTGTATTTATTAATTTAGATACATTTGTAATAGACGCGGTTTGATTAGATAAAATATCTGTATTGGCGATATTGTTATCGTTATTTTCGACAAGGACGGATTTATTTAACATAATATCTGTATTGGCAATATTTTTATCGTTGTTTATAATTAAACCAGATTCCATATCTGTGGTGACGATATGATTCTCCATACAATCTGTAATAGGTTTTTTGTTATATTTGTTATTAATATCTTCATTATCATCAGAAGAGGAAGAAGAAAGATATTCAGTATCATAAGCATTAAGTTTTTTGCAACGTTTTCTTATGTGTTTACTTCGGATCTTTTTAACTTCTCTAAAAAATTATTCTTTACACAAGCATCTACAGGGTGATTATACATATAAAATCCAGCATCTTGACAATTGGGACAAGCAATTGGAATAGGTTTCACATTAGGGAAGTTTGGACATTTAGTGTCAGTGTGAGCCTTATCTCTACAAAGGAGACAAAATTTTATTTTCACATTCTGAAGATTTGCTACTCTAAGGCTATCATTAGGGTTAAAAATACATTGACTATTTTTATGTCCTATCCTTTTGCAAATATCGCATTTTAGGGAAGCTTTATTTTGATAGCTGTTTAACTTAAAAACATTCTGAGGGCCATAATTGCATTCATCATCACTTAGGTGATCGTAAAGATCTTCTGCGCAAATGTCTACCTGCTCCCAGTCTACATCGACCCTTTTAACGACGTTTTTATGTACTCTAGACTCTTTAGAAAGAAAACTGTCGATCGAAGCTTCATGTGTGCGCAAAAAATTTTCGAAAGCCGCAAGGGTAATTTGGCCATTTTGAATGGCAGCGGTTGAATTGAGAAAATGACGTAAGCCGTAAGGGATGTACTTGTATACCGCACTAATAATTCTCCTATTTTTTTCTTTTTCAGAAATTATAGCATCAGAAATATTTTCTATATATCTTTTGTATTCATACAAAATAGACATAATGGATTTAGAAGAAGGTTTAAATTTTGCAAAATTTTCATCGATGTCTAGCATATTTGTAATAGACCCATTGAGAAGACGATTAAGTTTATTCAAATATTCGCTAGTAGGGAGATCTAATGGGTTACCCCCAGCCATTTCCAATTTTTCTTTGATTTCCTTAGATATGGACATGTGAATTAACATATTGTATTCACATGGACTGAAGTCCGAAAGATCAAAACTATCCAACTGATTTAAAAAAGCTTTAAGCCCTACTGTTTCTATGGACATCAATTGACGATGGATAACCCTTTGTTTTTGGAAAAGTTTATCTGCATTATACGTGTTTTTTCTATTTGCTAAGAAAGGGGGCTCAAGGTTGTTAAAGGTGTTACACTTTAAATGAGGGGCGTTGTAAGTATTCTCACTGTTTTGTGCTTTAAAGATTTGTTTAATTTGTTGGCTAGTTTGATCTAATAGTAATTCTTTGTTTATTCTATCCAACCCTTTAGCCTTATTTATATGGTCCTCTATTGAAGAGAGAAGTTCCCTAGCATGAATTGTGGATAATCCCGTAGGAGATAAATCTCGTTGGTTTGACCTGTAGACGGGAATATCAGTTGTAGCGTAGCGATAATTCTGAGGGCCAAAACTAAGTATAGGGTTTAGGCTAGGAGGGGGTTGGCTAAAATCATTCCTTATTGCATTACTAGAACCAACCTGCATGTTGGATATGTCACTTGCCATTTTGTTAAGACTACTTACCATTTCTCCCATATTATTTTTTAAAGCATTTAATTGATCTTCATTATTAGAATTGGAGTTTTGGGAATTAACTGGTGGAGTAGGGGCCGAAGGGACTAATAAAGGTGCTCTAGGTGTGTTTCTTACAAATCTTCGTCCGAAAGTTCTCCATCTATCCCTCATTCCTATAGAACCTTCGTCATCGCTGACGTCATAATCTCTGTTCCTATCCATGACTTATTAAAAGCAGTATTTAGCCTTAAATATTTATATGGATTTAGGGACGAATTCAAAACGGATATTTTTGTTAAAAATATATATTTATAATAACTGACAAAATTTAACATACAATTATAGCAGTATGACGCTATGTGTAATATGTAAAAAATCGTACAGAATTATATAAATTGAATTAGTTTAACAATAACTTTTACAAACAATTATAGCAGTGTGATGCTATAGTACAATATACAGGTTAAAAATATATATTTATAATAACTGACAAAATTTAACATACAATTATAGCAGTATGACGCTATGTGTAATATGTAAAAAATCGTACAGAATTATATAAATTGAATTAGTTTAACAATAACTTTTACAAACAATTATAGCAGTGTGATGCTATAGTACAATATACAGGTTAGGTTATAAAAGGGATTTGTGACTTTAGATATGGTATATTAATTGAATTAGTTTAACAATAACTTTTACAAACAATTATAGCAGTGTGATGCTATATTATAATGTGTAAAGGTTAGGTTATAAAAGGGATTTGTGACTTTAGATATTATATATATACTAAAATGAGTCTTTTTGTGAGGGACTGAGTAAGGACAGTACCCCGCGGGAAAAAAAATAAATTTTTATATAAAATGAATATATAAAAATTGAATAAAACTTACCGGTTCGAAAAAGTCGACGGTGGCTAAGCCTCCATTTTACACATTTACGTGCTTAAATAACTAAGATATTTTATCAACAAGGTATATTTCACTAATTTGGCATTTAAACTAGAATATATATATGGTTAAACTTTGAGTGTGTTAAAAAGACTGGCTTCTTCTACAGGTAGTTTGTGCTTCCTTCTTGTCTGGTTGTCCGCACGCGCAGTGTGCATGGTTGTGGTTTATATTTTTCGGAGGTGTTACAAAAGTTGTAACAGCTTTGAGTAAAAATCAACATAATTGTCAGTAAAAACGTCATATTTATGCATATTTACACAGTAAATAAATTTTAAAATTGTATTCTATTGTAATGAATTACTTAAGGGGGTTGTATGAATTATCAAAAACCTAAAAAAAAACTAATTTGGTTAAATTAGTCCAAGTAATGATTGATTTAGTACAGTACGTATGAATAAGTTGTCAATTTCCTATCAGAGCCTTTGTGATATCTAACTACTACAGGAATAACCATACCAAGTTTGGAAAAGAAATGACAATTCTAACATGACTAACTTAATTAAAAGAGCTTACCATTCCGGACAGAGATACGGATGGACCGACCTTATTTATAGAAAAGCTTCGCTTTCAAGCAGCAGCATTGAATAGCATAAGAGAATGAGTCTGCAGTAATGACTTAAAGCACAATAATATATAAATACCTTATAATATAAAGTAGATCTGTATAATGGATTTCTCTTACTGTGAACTGTTTACTGTGAACGTTAGTTGGTGACTGACAATGATTCAATTATCAACCTAAATCATAAACAATGATTAACTTTTGTTTATTAATAAAACTACTTAAAATCTCCGCCCCTTTACTTAAATATGATGCTCAATGCGCGGACTCCTCCCACTTTTTATCAGAAACTGAACAAGAAAATATGAATGATGTTATTTTAAATAAAGATAATGGCGGGAAAAGGGAGGGAGGAGACATTGAGCTGATTATTACACTAGTCCCCAAGGTTTTATAATTACGTTATCTTGTTCGTTTGATTAACAACTTTGGGGACTATAAATGCATCCAAAATTGATATCTTCAGAAGGGGTAATTTTATGTATTAACATTTGGGATATACATCAAATTATCGGCCATTGTCTTATACCTTTCAATCCCTGATTTTAATGTGTATAAAGTGACAGTCAACAATATTATTAAAACAATATACCCTTACATCCTTATAATAAAGTAACAGGATGTCTGTTCCAAAGGATCTCGCTAACCGCTGAACCGATGTGATTCTCCTTAACAGGGTAGATTCTCATAGGCCCTGGGAGGGTTAATAGTTAATTTGAAGGAGGGTACAACCACCCTCCCCAGAGAAATTGCTAAAAGTAAAATAAAAACGCCGCCATGCAGATATTTTTGATAATTATCTAAAAACATAACTAACAGTTTGACGTGTCCATAGAGGCATCTTGGGTAGTAGCCGCTAGTAGTTAAAAAAGATTATATTATAGAAAGAGATATATTGATCTTACCATAATATTTTTTTTTTATTTTCTACTATGACAGAATTTATGCAAGTTATCATGTTTAAGTAAAAAAGGACCTAAAAACAAATGTTGCTAAATAAAAGGGTAAAGGAAGCGAAAACTGACTTTGACTCACTTACATTTGGAAATTCATCAAACAGGGGACAGTCACAATTTTTAGCCCTCTAGATCTAATCGGAACTGATATAATAGGGGTAGGAGCGTTGTATGCCCCCCCCCCCCCCCCCGCCACCGACCGATAAAGGTGCGGCAAGGGGCCCGACTGTTGAGGGTTAATTAAGGTAATCACATTTACCTAATTTATCTTAGCTATTTATTCAAATAAAGGCTGGAAGAATTATACTTTCATTTCATTATTATCCGTTATCTGAAAAAATATCAAAGGAAATAAAAAAATTATAAGTTTTGATTTGCAAAATAGAAAAAATACTTTTAACCAAATAATCTTAAATAACCAGAAGAAAAATAATATATACAGATTTAAAAAAAAAAAAAAGTGTTGGGAGGGGGGGAGGAGTTCTGCCACTTTTTACTTACTCCATGATTATTTGGCTAGGTAATAATGTAATATAACCTAAAGATAAAGTTTTATCCGAAGTAACCCATAGTCTAATATTAATATCAATCCTCATAATGACAGAGTAAGTGAAAGTTTCCCCCCCCCCCGCTTTAATATTTACAATAAAAATAATACAATATTTACAAAATTTGGTATATCACATAAGAAAAAAAATTGTTTATTATTATATTTAAATTTTATGTTCTACGATATCAATACAATTTTTATCCTCAATTTCTTCTCCTTCTATTTCCTGTTTAATAGTTTCTTCAACATTCTCATCCTCCATGTTGATAGAGAGAGGATCCTCATCAAGAGATATTTCTTCTTTTATTTCTTGCTTAATATCAGCTTTACAATCAACAAAACTGGTAGAAGCAATGGGTGGAACTGTATTCTTTAATTCTAATTTCTTGAGATGTCCAACTGATTTATTATGTATTGCCAAGTTTGACCTATAGGAAAAAGATTTTTTGCATAGTTCACAAGAGTGAGTTAACTTTTGATTCTCAGAAGATTCTAACTTTTTGATATGTCCAGCTGATTTTTTATGTTTTGATATGCTAGAGCTATTGTAATAAGATTTCTGGCACATTTCACAAGAGAATGGCATCTCACCTGTATGGATCATCTTATGTACAATTAAATGTCTTTGTTGTGAGAAAGTCTTTTCACATGTATCACAAGAGTATGGCTTTTCTCCTGTATGGATCCTCTTGTGGACAGTTAGCTCACTAATTGTACAGAAAGCTTTTTCACATGTATCACAAGAGTATGGCTTTTCTCCTGTATGGATCCTTTTATGTACAATTAAATGACTTGTTTGTGAGAAAGTCTTTCCACATTTATCACAGGAGTATGGCTTCTCTCCTGTATGAATCCTCTTGTGGACAGTTAAATTAGTTTGTAGTGAGAAAGCCTTTTCACATGTATCACAAGAGTATGGCTTTACTTCTGTATGGATTCTCATATGGTTATCCAAATTACTTTTAGATTTGAAAGACTTTTCACATGTGTAACAATAGTATGGTTTTTCTTCTATATGGGCCCTCTTGTGTTTAGTTAATTCACTTTTACAATTGAAAGCTTTTTCGCATGTATCACAAGAATATGGCTTTACTCCTGTATGGCTTGAATTATGGAGAGTCATCTCATAATTTGTATGGAAAGTTTCTTTACATATTCCACATTTGAATATTTTCTCATCTGTGTTTGGAACCTTCAAGTGATCTGTCTGTGAGAAAGTCTTTTCACATAAATCACAAATAAACAGTTTTTCTCCTTCAAAAATTCTCATATGTAATGTCGAGTTCCCCTTGGAAGAGATTTTCCTCTTGCAAAGACCACACTTGTCCATTGTGTTTTTTTTGTTCTTGCACCTGAAATAAAAAAATTTTCGGGAAAATTTATTTTCTATATTACAAAGAACTAATTAAAAATGGATTTATTAGGATTATAACTTTTTAGAATTTAAATTTTTCTAATGTACGGATTAGAACAGGTAAAATAAAATCAGAATACTACCATTTACATATTTCATAGTAAATAAACCAAATTATCAAAAAAAATATAAATTGCCTATTTAATATTAATATGTATATGATGACTTGTTGTTAGTTAAAACTTTTTAGAGCATGTCCACAGCAAGAAACAGTTTGATATATATAAAGATGGAACAAAATTAGAATAATCAACAAAAAAAATTTATATGCCTCTGACAGATGACAGTATTAAATATTAAATGGTTGGAGGATTCTAAAACTGTAAGTGTGACATTTATAAATATATGTTACATTTAGATGCCAAGTGACAGATGCCAAGTTCCTATGCCAAGATACCTATGACAAGTTAAAGATGCCAAGCAGCTAGATGTTAGGAGTGCTGTGCATGGCCAAGAAGAAGTTGACGGGGAAGGAGAGCTTCTTCTTAATAAATTAACAGATGCCAAGTTTATTTATTTGTTTGTTCATTTATGTTAAAAGATGCCAAGAATATAATTGTTGATCTTATTCTGTGTTTAACTTTATTTATTTATTTGTTATTTGGTCTAAATTAATATTGCAGAATAAGATATGTTTCTGGGCTTAAATTATGTCTAATATAGTTTCAGAATAGAGATGATATGTTTGTTCTTGTAGAATGTGCAACACCTGTCATTTATCACTGCGCTACCAGCTAAGGTCTATTTTTACAATGGTAGCAAAGTCATAAATTCGACTACGGCGCTGTCTTGACATTTATACTTGAAAAGCATCTCTCTTTAATTCTCTTGAAGTGAAATAGACATTCCCAGAGGGAAAAGTATTGATTGAGAGTCTCGAGTAGAGCAACAATAACGATATCAAACAGTTGCCCGATATCAAAACTGAAGGGGATAGAGGTCCTTAAATAAATCCTAGTTGGGGTTACTCCTAGAGGGAGAGGAACCTGCTCGATAAAGGTCTTGAGCAGAATAGTAATAACGATATCAAACAGTCGCCCGATATCAAAACAGAAGGAGATACAAATATTTGTATATTTTTGTCCTAGTTGGGATCACTACTAGAGGGAGAAAGTTCACATTATCAAGCGTTTCTAAATAATTAATCAAAAACGATATCAAGCAGCCTGCCCTATACCAAAACTGACTGAAGTTTTTTTTTTATATATATTCCATCAAGATATTGTCATAAGTAGAACAACAATAACGATAACAAACAGGGTTGCCCGATATCAAAACAGTAAGAGGCCGAGGTCTAATTAAAAGGAGAAGGAGAAGTATAAAAACACAAAAACGCTTCCAGTAGAATAACAATAAAGATATCAAACAGTAAGCCCTATATCAAAACAGTAAAAGTTTTTTTTTTTTCAACAGCTTATTATCCTAAATAATAATCAGGGTTGCCAGATATCAAGCTGGAAGTGGAAGAAGACACAGAGGTAAACCCAGGGGTAAGTCCCCCAGGGGGGTCAAACAAAGGTGAAGGGGATTTGACCGATACCAAAACCGTAAGTAACAACCAAATATTGCCCGATAACAAAACTGTAATGGATAAGCAAATATTACCTGATAACAAAACTGTAACGGATATGCAAATATTGCCCGATAACAAAACGGAAAAACAACAATTAAGCCCAGAGACAAAAATGGCAGAACAAAAAGGAGAGAGAGAAAAATGGACAGGATATGGGAAGAGATTGAATATTCCGTACATTGAAGACTACCAATCCTTTGATTTATGGACTAAAATGATCCATGCATGGAGTAAAACCACTCACATCCCACTAAAAGAACAAGGATTTGTCCTAGTACAAGATTTGCCCCTAAAAAGCGAACGTTATGGCGCCACCCTGCGGGAAGATGTAATGAAAGAGTGTCCACCCGACAAACTAATTGAGGACGAGAAGGGTGTCACAAAAATTATAGAGTTTTTAAAGGGAAGATTTTGGGTAGATACAGAACAAGATGTTTATGACACCCATGATAAACTAAAAACAATACACAGGCGCAAGGGACAACCGCTGAACGAATATATCATCGAATTTGACAAACTGATGAAAAAGGCCGAGCAATTAAAGATTCGTCCAATGGGAAAAGAAATGGATATGTGTTTGGCAATGGATTTAATATCAACCTCAGACTTGAATCCATATGAAAGAATGCTCATAAAATCGGTAACATGCGTAACAAGTGACGACGGGAAAAGATATGAAACCGTTAAATCGAAAATGCGTGAAAATTCTTGGGCAAAACGGCGATAAAAATATACCAAATAATGATAATAATGTCTTACTAACACAAAATAATTCAAACGGAGAAGACGACATTCAAAATAACCCTACAGACGAAGCATATCTAGCTAGGGGATGGAAACCGCCGCCAAAGCAAAACAACCGATACCAAAATAATTCCCGTAACCGATACCAAAATAAATATAAAGGGAATAATGCACAACAAAGCAACAATAGAAACAAATTTTTAATAAAGACCAAACCACAAAATCCATAAGCAAAGATGGCAAACCATTGCAATGTTTAGGTTGCAAAGCTATTACACATCTAATAGCAGACTGTCCGGATGTAGACAAGCAGCAAAACAAAAAGTACAAGGAGGTGCTTCTAGTTAACAAAGAATCAGAACAAGAAGAAAGATACCTACTTGAGATATCTTCAGCTGATGAAGAACAAGAAGAAGGAGGCGAAGCATTTTGCTCAGTCTATTGTTCAGATAACAAGGAGGACCTGAGTAGCTTTACAGCAGAAGCCCTTAATAAGGCTGCGCTGGACACATGCTGTACTTCTAGTTTCTGTGGAGAAAAGTGGATGAAAGTGTACATGGATGCCTTAGATGATGAAATGAAGAAGAAAATAGTTGGTCCAATGAAAAGCAACAAGCACTTTTTATTTGGCAACCAAGGAAGAATGAAATCCACAGCCAAGTATTCCATACCAGTAAAAATAGGAGGAGAAGATAACATGATAACTGTTATATAACTGACATACCAATGTTACTTTCAAAAGGAGAAATGAAGAAACTAGGAATGGCTTTAGATATCAAGAATGATAAAGGATTTATCAATGGAAAGCCGCTGATTCTTACAACGACAAATGCAGGTCATTATGTTGTTGATTTACTACAAAGTAAAGAAGAACTAGAAGAAGTTTGTATTGCTGAACTAGATGACAATGTGGAACAAACTCAGATGAAAGCTCTAATGAAAATTCATCATCAATTCGGTCATAGACCGAAAGTTCAGTTTGTGACAATTCTGAAGGAAGCTGGGAAATGGCAAGAGAAATTTTTCAAGATGATTGATAAGATAATGGATAGCTGTGAGGGGTGTATATTGAGGAAGAGGTGTCCAGACAGACCAGCAGTAGCACCACCCATGGCAAATGATTTCAGCCAAGTACTAGGAATGGATCTAAAAGTATGGGACAAAGATAAAAACATATATGTCCTGTATATGATAGACATGTTTAGCAGATTTCAAGTGGCAACAGTGATCAGAAGCAAACAAGCCTCTGAAATTGTCAAGCTTTTACAACAAAGTGGCTACCAACATTTGGTAGAGTTGACAAAATTCTCACTGACAATGGTGGAGAGTTCAATAATGATAAAATGAGAGAGGTAGCCAGCCTTCTCAACATCGAACTGCTCACCACTGGTGCCAATTCGCCCTGGCAAAACGGGACCATTGAAAAGAATCATGGGACCACCGATGGTGTAGCACACGCAACCATGAGAGACTTTCCAGACATGCCTTTGGAAGTAGCTCTGGCATGGGCTGTAAATGCAGTGAACTCTTTGTCAAGTGTGAGAGGATTCTCGCCACACCAGATAGTATTTGGAAGATCAATCAAACTTCCAAACATTCTAGAGGATCCACCACCAACATGGGAAGAGCCACAAAAGAGCAAAGAGATGATGGATACTCTCAATGCTATACATGCTACAAGAGTTGAATACATGAAATCAGAGAGATGTGAGCGTATAAGAAGAGCGTTGAAAGCTAAAATCAGAATCAATGACACACTCTATGAGAAAGGAGATATAGTATATTTCAAGAAAGAAGGAGAAGAAACTTGGAGAGGGCCCGCCAAAGTAGTTTTTCAAGACAGCAAGGTAATCTTCATCAGAATTGGCTCAATCTACTACAGAGTGAGTGCCAATCGTCTAATAAAAGCTGGTGAAGGATTGACAAAAGATATCAAAGAGAAGGAAAGTCAGGAAGAGCTAAAAGATAAGCAGGAAGAAAGGAATGAACCGCTTAATGTCAGAACAACTAGACAAAGCATTCCTGAAAGAACACATGAGGAACCAGACTGGCATAGACTGACATTGCCAGAGAAACAGCAAGACAAGAATGACAGGAGCACAGAAATAAACATAGGAGGTGAAGAAGAGCTTGAAGCTCCAATTACAATAGAACAAGAGGATCAAGGTGAAATGGAACAAACTGAGACAGAACAGGAAACACAACAAGACCTACCAAGTGAACAGACAGATAACAACAGAGAGACCAATAGAAAAGGTCGAAAGAGGAGAAAAGTGAATCAAAAACCTACTCCTGAGATAAACGAAGATGGCACAATCAGGAATGCAGCAGCAATTCTCAAAAGGAATGATAGAATTGAAATATTTGAGAATGGAAAGTGGGAGAAAGGTATGATTCTAGGACACGGAGGAAAAGTAGGTGGTAAACACAGTGGATGGTGCAACATTCAATTAGATAATGGACAGACCTTCCATGATGAGGTATCAAGGAGAGAAATCAGGTACGAGAACAACCAAGAAGATGATAACATTGAAGAAGATGAAGATGTCATGCTGGTTGTTAAGTTAGACGATGGCAGGACGATAGAAATGCCAGACATAGCAAATCGAAAGATAAGACTGGAAAATGAGGAAGAAGAAATTGCTCTACTAGTTATAGAAGATATTCTTGCAGTAATGGTACCTAGAGAACAATGTGATTCACCAGAATGTATGACAGCAAAGCTAGAAGAACTAGCTAAGTTACAAGCCTTTGATACCTACACTGTAGTTGATGATGAAGGACAGGACAGGATAACAACAACCTGGGTTCTAACAGAGAAAGGAACAGAGAAAAGAGCAAGACTTACAGCACGAGGGTTTCAAGAAGATGGTACATTTCCAACCGACAGCCCTACAGTACAAAAACATTCAATGAAATTGTTGCAAACATGAGTAATAAATTATGGCTTTTGAACAAATGCCTGTATGGTCTTAAGGATGCCAGTAGGAAATGGTATTTGAAAGTTGTTGAGAAATTGAAGCAACTAGGATTCAAGACCAGCTGTTATGATTCAGGTATGTTCTTTTTGACCAAAGATGGTAAGCTGATTGGAATTGTTGCCTTGCATGTGGATGATTTCTTACACACTGGTAATGATTTTTTTAACAGAGTCATTATGCCACAAGTTCTTGCATGTTTCAAAGTAGGAAAATCTGAATCCAGAGAATTCATGTACACAGGATTTTATCTGAAACAGTCAGAACAAGGTGTGAGAATTGATCAGGACAAATATGTCAAAAATGTAAAGATTCCAGTGGTAGATTTACAACAGCTGAAAGATCGTAAACGTGAAATGACACAGGATGAGCTGACTCTGTTGAGACAATTGACAGGAATTGTAAACTGGGCAGCAAGAGCCACAAGGCCAGACTTATGCTTTGAAATGATTGATTTATCAACAAAGTTCAAAGGAGGCGTGGTTGATGATCTGATAAAAGCTAAAAATGTTGCTGCAAGACTAAAGAAGTTTGAGATGTCAATTATGATTTCCAATCTGGGAGACTTGAAAGACTGTGAAATAATAGTCTACACTGATGCGGCATTCAGAAATCTGAATGATAACACGGACAGCTGTGGAGGATATCTGATCTTTCTAGCAAACATGAAGACTGGTAAAGTTGCACCCCTAGAATGGAAGAGTGGAAAATTGAAAAGAAAAGTTCATAGCACATTGGGAGCAGAGACACAGGCACTGTACAGTGGGTTAGACGCTGCTGTTGGCCTAAAGCTACTTTTATCAGAACTATACGATGGTGCATTGAACTTGGAAGTCAAAGCTGTTACTGACAACCTCTCATGCAGAACCTCGATATATTCAGAGTCTGAGGTCACGGAGAGACAGTTGAGAGGCGATATTGCTGTGATCAAGCAAATGATCGAGACTGGCAAAGTGAAAGAGATTCGCTGGGTGAAAGGTGAGGACATGCTAGCTGATCAATTGACAAAAAGAGGCGTAAACAAAATACCTCTTATGGAGGTGTTACAGACAGGTGAGCTTCCAAAAGAGACACTTAGGTTGATTAGAGACTAAATCAACCAGCAAACAATTGGTCACATGACCAAAACCGATATCAAGCATTGTACATAAAAACAATTAGCTGTAGATAATATTGTAACTATAAAAATACCAAAAAACTAGAAAAACCCAAAAACAACACAAAAATTCAACAAAAATTCCACAAAAACACATAAAAAATAGATCAAACCAACAAAAACAAAACAAAAATCATGAAAAATCCACCAAAAAGAATATAATATTATACGATTATTACAAGTATATACAATTCGTGTAAATTTTTCTCACAATGTACATGCTGGGATAAAGTACAAAATTGGCAACAAGTATTGTAAGAGTGTTGGCAGCTTATCCGAAAACGAGAGAACGAGCCGGGAAAACAACGGACGCGGCATTCACCACAATTTGCGCAACGAGCCCGCAAATAAAACGTGAAACTATCTACGTCAATTTTTTTTATATAAAACTCAAGATTTTTCGATAATTCCCTGCAGAAATAGTGAAATTAATGTATAAACTCATAAATTACTCAATAGTTCCTACGTGTGAAATATTCGTATTGTTTTCTGTCGAAGAAATTAGGTCATTTTTTGAATGACGCATATATCAAAATTTGTAGTTTTTTTTTGGCCTATGTAATATAATTTAAAAAGGCACAGATACCAAAACAGTTATTTTTTTCTACAAATCACTTTTATTTCCAAGCCCGAATCAACAATTTTCATCATTTTAAATGAGTTATATTGTCTTCCAACCATAATTAACCAAATATTATTAGTAGCGAAGCTACTCTATAATTCGAAATGTCCGTCCGTCCGTCCGTCTGTCCGTCCGTCCGTCTGTCCGTGTAAGACAGAATAGGGGAAACGTGATTTTCTCGGCTCCTATTAAAGATAGACAGCTGAAATTTTTTGACAGCATTTCCATTATTAAGGAGCACAATTAACTATAAAACATCAAGGGCGGTCGGACCCCTTTTTAGCAGGTTTTAGGCTATTTTTGTATGTTTCACATTTTTCTCAATATCTTCAGTGTTTATGGTCCGATTTTCAAAATTTTTTCAGTTATTGATATCAAAATTAAATTTCCTGTCGTTTACAGAAAACAACCATGACGGCCACACTGCCATTTTGCAGGTTTTAGGCTATTTTTGTATTTTTCACATTTCCACCATATCTTCAGTGTTTATGGTCCAATTTTCAAAATTTTTTCAGTTATAGATATGAGAATTTAATTTCCCGTCGTTTAAAGAAAACATCCATGACGGCCAGACTGCCTTTTTGCAGGTTTTAGGCTATTTTTGTATTTATCACATTATTCTCCATATCTTCAGTGTTTATGGTCCGATTTTCAAAATTTTTTCAGTTATAGATATCAAAATTAAATTTCCCGTCGTTTAAAGAAAACAACCATGGCGGTCAGACTGCCTTTTATCAGGTTTTTGGCTATTTTTATATGTTTTAAATATTTCCCCATATATTTGGTGTTTTTGGTCCAATTTTCAAACTTTTTTGGGATAAATACACTTAAAATCTACTTTTACGTATTTCCATCCACGATTTTTTGTGCTTCGCTACTTATGGATGTTGTCATCCTTGTTTGAATTTCAGAATTAATCATGCCAAATCAACCAAGATTCAATCGCAAAGATGTCGACATCATTTTCTCATCTTTTAAGATGTTCGGCGACATCTGGGACGAGGAGAGGCTGGGGAAGAAATGGATATCCCTAGCTGATAAGTCCATGGATGAAATGACGGAAATTATCATCTCTACCGTCAAAGATCAAACAACAAGGAAGAACATCATAGTGCAAAACTATCAAAAATTTGTTGGAGGAAGCAATCACAACAAAATAAAGGATCATCTTTTAAGGATCAAGGCTGAAGTGGAGGCTCAAAGGGCCAACAAATTAAGCTTCAGCACCGCTTTTTTTGTGCCAAATCACATCGCTGTATGGGATAAGGTGGGTGAATTCAATCAGCTTGTTCACCAATTGTGTGATGAGATGGGAGTCACGCGCGTTAACTTGCACCGCGCGGTAATAGCACAAATGTCTCCAACCGATAGATCTCTGCGTGTTCGTGCTTCTAGTTAGGCAGAAAATCAGCTTTGTTTTGGACTGGGAAGCAACCCCAGCTACGAAGCGTGTCAAAAGATTGCGAATACTGTGATAACGGTGTTTGACAAGGCTTTCTGTGAACAGAACCTGGCTAACAACCCTAAGAGCAGGCCTCCAACGGTGAAGATTCCACCATGTCTCTCGGTAACTCCGGGATTCTGCGACGTGGCATTCATGAGGCAGTTGCTTGTGGACAAGATGATCATTAAAACCAAAAAGAAATCATCAAATGACGCCAGGCTGAAACATTCAGAGCAACGTGCACAGGGATGGAGGGATTGGCACATATACAAGCTTCATGGATCTCTGGACAGGTTACACTGAGAAGGAGGGAGCCCTTTTGGCGCACAGGATGATGCTAAAGAAGGGAGGAGAACCCAGATGAATGGGTGACTGACAGGAATGTTGTAATTATCAACCCAATGATAAACAACAATAAGTCAGCTCAGGCCAATCAAGAAGCCAAAGATGCCAAGGACAATGATGACAAGGATGATTATGATGAACATCAGATCAATGATGTTCACCTGGAGGCAGAGCCACAAAAACAAAACAAAACAGTTTATAATGAAGATGAACAACTTGCTGTGGCTTTAAACAAAGTTGACATGTTGGAGAGACAATTAGAGATATGTCAAGAAAAGGTTAAGGCATACAAGAAGACAATTGATGGCAAAGAAGCTCTGGTCCATAAGGAGAAAGCAGCGGCGAAATATTGGAGACAGCAGTCTGAATTCAATAAGACTGAGAGGAGTCAAGCCGTGGATCAGAATTGCAAATTGAGAATGGAGGTGAATAGCGCCACCAAGGAATTAGAGCGCATAACGTCAGAGTACGAATACCTACGTAACCTCTATGAAAGTCAACTTCCATTCAGAGTGAAAGTCACCAGGCATTTCCAGGACACTGAAGACAATAGTGATCCCGATGGAGAAGTAGAAGAATGTTAACAACATCTCTACAAAGAAACAAAAGAAGACTGAATTTATATTAGTGTGACATTTATAAATATATGTTACATTTAGATGCCAAGTGACAGATGCCAAGTTCCTATGCCAAGATACCTATGACAAGTTAAAGATGCCAAGCAGCTAGATGTTAGGAGTGCTGTGCATGGCCAAGAAGAAGTTGACGGGGAAGGAGAGCTTCTTCTTAATAAATTAACAGATGCCAAGTTTATTTATTTGTTTGTTCATTTATGTTAAAAGATGCCAAGAATATAATTGTTGATCTTATTCTGTGTTTAACTTTATTTATTTATTTGTTATTTGGTCTAAATTAATATTGCAGAATAAGATATGTTTCTGGGCTTAAATTATGTCTAATATAGTTTCAGAATAGAGATGATATGTTTGTTCTTGTAGAATGTGCAACACCTGTCATTTATCACTGCGCTACCAGCTAAGGTCTATTTTTACATAAGAACCTTTCATAAACCTTTCATAGAGCCATTCTTATAGAAACCTTTCATCTCAGATAACCTACGGGATCACTACAATACTTAATAACTACAATGTGTCCAAATACCTCTTTTTATTTGTGATATTTCTATTATTCCATGTAATCAAATTTCATTTTTGTGTTCTGAAAATATAAAAAAAAAATCAAGAAATAAAATGATATGTACAGTAAACAAACAAGAATTACAGATTTACACAGATAGATAACTTTAACATCCTTTAACTTTAACTTTAATCAATTAAAAAATGTGAAAAAAATTCTGGTTTATAAAAACAACTTAGTAGGTAAGTAATATTTTGGCTTTTTTAAATATACTGAAAATTGATCTTTCTTATGAAATTAAATTTTATTTTTGGATAAAATTAATGCTATCATAGAGTTAATCATATTCAATCTTATGTTCCACAATTTCAATACTATTAATATAATTAGCATCATGATTCTGTTCACAAGAAGGAGAATCTTTATTCTGACTTTCTTCTGCTTCTATTTCCTGTTTTATAGTTTCTTCGACATTCTCAGCCTCTATGTTGATAGACAAAGGATCTTCATCAAGAGTTTCTTCTTCTTTTATTTCTAGCTTAATATCAGCTTCACCACAATCAACAAAACTGATATTAGCTGAATGTGGAACTGTAATTTTAGTAGTTTTTAAATTTTTGAGATGTCCTGCTGTTTTATAATGCGTTGACAGGCATGATTTATCATAAAAAGATTTCTAGCATAATTTACAAGAGTTTGGCCTTTTTTCTGTATGGATCATCTTGTGGACAGTTAATTGAATTGGATTCTCACCTGTTTCTTCAACATTCTAAGCCTCCATGTTGATAGAGATGGGAAACCCATCAAGAGTTTCTTCATCTTTTATTTTCAGTTTTTCAGTAGATTTCAACTTGTTGAGATGTCGAGCTGTTCCATTGTGATATGACAGATTGGATCCTGATGTAAAATATGTTTGGCATAGTACACAAGAGTATGGTGTATGGATCCTCTTATGGAGAGTTAGATCCCTATTTGTATGGAATGATTGTCCACATGTATTACATTTGAATGCACTATTCAAATGCACTATTAAATTACTCTTTGAAGAGAATTCCTTGAAGCAGATATGACACTTGTTCATGATGGATTATTAATTGTTCTTGCACCTGAAATAAAAATATATTGAATGTAACACCTGTGTAGAACTGAAAATTTTCATAATTTTTAATAATCATTTTAAATACTGATTTTAGTATAACAGCTAGTCTATCATTAAGGTTCGTCTGTCACTATGTAGATAAAAGTATACAAGATGTATTTTTTGATAACTTTCTCCTTACAACTATATCTTATTTAGCTACTCTATATGTAGATTATGTATGTCACTATCTAGGTAAAACTATACCAGATGTACTCTATGAAAACTCTCCTCTTACATCTAAATTTACCTCACTTTCTCTGCCATCCACTCACATAAACATGACTATAGTATTAATACCCAATCTACTTTTGATGTTTTATTCAATGTCCATCTTCAGCTTTTATTTATAATACAGATTATAGAAAACAACCATCATAAACCCCAACTGTTTAAATAATAATTTGATTACAGAAAACTAATTCACTTTTATGACAGACAGATAGACAATGACATTCTTTATCTTTAATATTGATATTCTAAAGATTCTGCTACATAATATTTGTAATATAGAAATCTAACTTACTTTACTTTGCTAAACTCAAATTACTATTTTTTTTCTTGTCTTTTTCTTTCTTTTTATTAAATCAGTCTCAATTCATTTTATATTCAGTCTGAAAATAAATATAATACCTAATGATTTTACATGTAACACAATTTTAATAGTGAGATCTAATTAATCAAATATCAGAAAATAAATTAGGGAACAAAAGTTACATAATTTAGTTAAAATATAATTATTTTTTACAATTTTGTATTATTTAGTACTCTGCAAACTTAGGTTAGGTTAAAATGAATTGGGATAAGGTAGTCCCGCAGAATTAGGGCAACACAGATTTATGTTTAAACAATAAAGGAAACAAAGGCTTCTCTCCTGTATGGATCCTCTTGTGGACAGTTAAACTATTACTTGTTAGGAAAGCTTTATCACATGTATCACATTTGAATGGCTTCTCTCCTGTATGAATTCTCTTATGTGCTGTTAAATTGCTTTTTGTAGAGAATTCCTTGCAACAGCTATGACACTTGTTCATAATGAATTATTAATTGTTCTTGCACCTGGAATAAATAATATTTAATGTAATACAATTTTATAATTGGATTAATAATTACACTTTGATTATTTTTTTGTAATTGTATGACTATATCATTACCGCTTCTCTTTGAAGGTTGTTTCCGTAGGTCTGTCAATATTTACTTTATGAAAACTCTCTCCTTACATCCATATCTTAACTAGTATCGCTACTCTATATATGTAGGGTAGGGTGTGTCCATGATATGTAAGTAAAAGTATTCCAAATATGCGGTGCTGTTTTATTTAATGCTATGGACAAAATTATCTTTGTACTTGTTAAAAACTAACTTACTTCAATTTTCTGAACTGGGACTATGCGTGGTTTGTTTCTCTTTATGTTGACTTCAGTTTCAAATATTATTTTTTTTTGTCTGAATATAAAAAAAAATCATTATATCATATGTAGCAGAAGTCTAATAATGAGATATAACTAAATATAAGTGGTGCCATATATAAAATACCAATGTAAAATAATATTCTTGTTATTTATGCTTGCAATTATCTTTATAAAATGGGAAACTTAAAAATCACAAATTAACCATTTTTATGTGTATCTTCAAAACTGTCTAATAAAAGTTAATTTTCTTTCAAAATTTCTTAAAAAGTAAAAACATATTATTGCGATAGCTAATACATAAGGTCTTTTATTACTGACAGACAAATATATCTGTTCTCCCAAAACATTTTTAAAGACATTGAGCTGATTTTTTAATGAAAACTTTTTTCACATACCTCAACTAAGTAGACACTACATATTTCATTATGGCACTTTCCTACCTCTTAAATATTATGATATAAAATAATATTTTTACTATAGAAAACTCATTCACTTTTATTACAGACAGACAGACATCCTACATCATTAATACTGAGATTCTCAAGAATCTAACACAATATTTGTTGTATAGAAACATTACTTACTTTACTTTGCTAAACTCAAATTGCTAGTATTTTTTCTTTGTCTTTTTCTTTATTTTTATTAAATTGTCTCAATTCATTTTATATTCAGTCTGAAAATAAATATAATAATAATTTTACACATAACACAATTCTAATAATAAGATCTAATTAATTGAATGAATAATTACAACAAATTCGAAATTTTGGTTCATTCATTTATAAAACATTTTTATTTCTGTCCACTTAAACAAATTCTTCACTCTCAATTCCTTCTTCTTCCTTTATTTCCTCTTTTATAATTACTTCCACACTCTCAGCCTTCATGTTTATAAAGATAGGATCCTCATCAAGCCTTTCTTCTTCTTTTATCTCAAGTTTTACATCAGCTTCACCACAATCAACAAAACTGGTAGAAGCAGAAGGCGTGACTATATTCCAACTTGGTTTATGGTTTAAATCATTTTGTTGTAACATCTTTTCACATGTAAAACAAGTGTATATCTTCTTTCCTGTTTGACTTCTATGCTTGACAATTAACGAACTAGTTGTACGAAAACCTTTTTTACATGTATCACAAGAGTATGGCTTAACCCATTTGTGGGTCCTCTTATGTTGAGTTAAATCACCCTTTGAACGGAAAGCCTTTTCACATGTATCACAAGAGTATGGTTTTTCACCTGTATGGATTCTTTTGTGTTTTGTTAAGGAACTATTAACTGAAAATGCCTTTTCACAAAAATCACATTTGAATGGCTTCTCACATGTATGTGGCACGATTTCAATCTGGGTAGTAGTGGCAAAAACTGCCACAGGTTCGCTTCCAACACAAAGTTGTTTACCACCATAGGTTTGATTCTCTACAGATGCCTAAATCAAAAATAACTCCATGGCCTGAAATGACGCAACACTTTTAAAAATATCTAGATATAGCATATGTTATACAATTGAGTAATTTGTTTAAAAGGCAATTTAACAGTAAGGGGGGAGGCGGAAGTGACACTTTTTGAAACCAAAACTAAAAGTCAAAGAAAATCAGTTAAATAAAAAGTTACAACTCAGAGATTTGGCATGACTGTTGCCATTTCCCGCCGAATTTTTTTCTGCCTTTTTTCACAATTTTCAATCATCTGAGAGAAACTTTTTTTTTCATACAAATTTCCCATATACTTTCACTTGACACGTAATATTTGACACTTACAATTTATTTTAATATTAACATGTTTGAAAGTGTCATGTGAAAATATAAGGGAAATTTGTATAATTTTTTTTGTATCTCAGATGATTGAAAATGGTTTAATTTGGCGAATAAAGGCAAAAAAAAACAAATTCGGCGGGAAACGGCGGTTTTCAGCGAGAGCGTCGGTTCCGCCGCCGTTTCTTCACAGTTCCATATGCATTAAAAAGGGGGAGTTTCACAAAATGCATTTCAATTTAAATATAGTGATAGAATTGTCATATCATAAAAAAGTGATAAAAGAGTAAAAAATCAACATGGAAGTACGAACTTAACTGTTATAAGAATCACTATGTAAAGTTTGAAAAAATAGGACAATTCTAACATGTATAAATTAACAAAAACAGCTATCCATTACGGATGGACCGACTCTAATTACAAAAAAAGCTTTGCTTTTAAAATAATTACCCATGAGAAATGGTCACTACATAGAAATGAATTAGTGTTAGGTTTCCACTCTGGTCCTCTATCCACAGCCTCTATCCACCTGTATGTGTAATTAGCAGGAAAGTTATGTAATATTACACCATCTCCTGTAGTCTTTCCACATCCAAAGACCGCACATTTTCGAAGCCTAGGCATTGTCTGAAATCATTGTTGAATGAAAGTTAAAATGCATGTTGTGAATTTACATCTTTAAATTCAAAATACATCCCAATAGAAAGTCTTTTCTCTACTCAATAAACTATGGCCTCACTTCAATTCCTAACCCAATAACTAAAGAGTGTCCAAAGACCTGTTTTAATTTGTGATATAATCAAATTTCCTGTTCTGAAAATATAAAAAATAATCAAGAAATAAAACAAAATGTACAGAAAACAAACAAGAATTACAGATTTACACAGAGAGATTACTTTACAATCCTTATCAAATCAATATAAAAATTTGTTAGAAAATAGATTTAGTAGAAAAAAGTTCCTAGCAAATAATATATAACAATTTAATTTACTGAAAATTGATCTTTCTTATCAAATGTCATTATATTTACAGACAAAAAAATTTCAAAATCCTGTAGGAAATTAAATAGAGTGAGAAAAATCCTTGTTTATGTAACAAAGGAAAAATATATCTATGTAAGTAATAGATTGTCTTTTTATATACAACAATTTAATTGATTGAAAATTGTTCTTTTAATCAACTGACATTATATCGTTAATCATATTCAATTTTATGTTCGAATATGTCAATGTTGTTTGTCATTTTCTCATCAGAATTCTGTTTACAAGAAAGAGAATCTTTATCCTGACTTTCTTCTTCTCCTATTTCCTGTTCTATAGTTTCTTCGACATTCTCAGCCTCCATGTTAATAGAGAGAGGATCTTCATCTAAAGTGTCTTCTTTTTTTATCTCTAGTTTAACATGAGCTTCACCACAATCAACAAAATTGGTAGAAGTAGAGGGTAAAACTGTATTCATAGATACGTGAAACATCTCAAGATGTGAAGCTGTTCTGTTGTGCAATGACAAGTCTGAATTAGAGCAAAATGATTTTTGGCACACTAGAATTGTTTCTCTCCTATGTGAAACATTTTGTGTGTCGTCAAATGGTTTAGCTGTGAGAATGTTTTTTCACATAAATCGCAAGAGTATGATTTTTCACATGCTGCGTATGGCATCTCACCAGGATGGTTCCTCTTATGAAGAGTTAAATTACTACTTGAACTGAATGCTGTTACACATGTATCACAAGAGTATGGCTTCTCACCTGTATGGATCCTCTTGTGCTTTTTCAAGTCACTATTAATTGAAAATGCCTTTTCACAAAAATCACATTTGAATGGCATCTTTCCTGTATGGATCCTCTTATGAAGAGTTAATGCACTTTGTTGTGAGAAAGCTTTTTTACATATATCACATTTAAATGGCTTCTCTCCTGTATGAATCCTCTTATGAACAGTTAATTCAGCTTTTGTACGGAAAGATTTTTCACATAAATCACATTTAAATGGCTTCACACCTGTATGTATTCTCATATGAACTTTTAAAATACCCTTTGTAGAGAATTTCTTGCAGCTGATATGACACTTGTTCATGATGGATTCTTAATTGTGCTTGCACCTGGAATAAATAATGTTTATTGTAATACTAGTGTAGATTTAAAGATAATAATTCCAATTTATCATTATTTTTGAAGAATTTCATTTTTGAATTTATCCCCCAAAATCCCTGGATGTCACCAGCTTTACTAAATCTAAGAAAGAAAAAAGAAATGTTATTAAGACAAAAATTTAAAGATAAAACCGTTGATAGCAATAGAAAATTTGTCATTGCAAATAATTTTTATAAATCTGCAGTTAGGAAAGCCAAAAAAGAGTACTATTTTTCAAAAAACTGGACAGGAATACCCCATTCTGCTTAATAAGTTTTCACTCTCAACTGGTGTTAATGTTTCAATGTCCAACAATCTGATATTAAATTGAATAGCTTCTATGGATGTTTAAAAACTTGTTTTTATATTTAAAAAAAAAACTAACTTGCTTTGATTTGCTACTTGTCTTTTCTGTATCTTTATGTTTCTACTGCCTTTAGTTTTATAAACTAGAGTCTTATTTCATTTTACATTCAGTCTGAAAATAAATTAAATGAGTTATTAACCAACACAATCTTTACCATAATTGGATATTTACATCACAAGATATTACATAATCAAGAGATAGATCATCATAAATACCGAGTTCATTTTTTTGGCATGGGTTAAAAGGATCTTAAGCATTAGACAGACATTGTTTTACTTTGTATTAAGGATTAGCTTCCTATTTTCAGAAAATGTGACATAAATAACATTTGAATAGCTTCACACCTGTATGGATCTGCTTTTTTATTATAATTTAATTGCTACAATCATCAAGAAGTATTTTCAAATAAACCAATTTTGAATTGTTCCACACCTCTAAAAATGTATTTACAAAACTCCTTTATATGATAATACCCTCAATTAAAACCAGAGGCTAAACCTGAAGATGTATAGGCTTGGTCTGCTTATTGAAAATAACAAGCTGACAAATACTGCAGCTGTTCTGTATTCAGAGGTAATTGAAAAAACAAGGTTGCAGAATTACAGTGTCTGCATGTTCAAATAAAATATGACTATTTTTTTTCATTTTTATGACTAAAAAACGTACCTACCTACAATTTTAGACATTGAATCCAAAGGTAAAAGTCAAAGGAACTCAATAAGTAAAGAGTTACAACTCTGAGATTAGGCAAAGCAGTTACTTTAAAGAGGTACAATTTAAGAATTGTGTAGTAATGGAACCGCCGCTCCCGCCAAAAACTGCTATTTCCAACCGAGTTTTTTTTTTGCCATTACTTGCCAAATTAGAAAATTTTCAATCATCTGCGCTAAACTTTTGTTTTCATGAGAATTTCCCTAATGGTACTTAACACTTGTAATGTTTCAAACATGTCAATATTTGAATATTTACTATTGCAATTATAGAAACTACTTATAAAAGCTGGCTGGGAAAAGTAGAGTAAAAATGTATTTGTAAATGTAAATTGCAACTTTTTATATCATTAGAAAAATAAGAAAAAACCATCCTAAGAGAATTATACATATTCATTGAAAAGTACAATCATTTAGACCAGCAATTTCCAAAATATTAAGCTTCAGACAAAAGGCGTTACTAATTTATGTGTGAGGATTTATAAGTAACAGACCAAAACCTATGTTTTTATCTAGGCCGACCTCAAATGACCAAGGGAGGGCTCTTCTACCAATCATAAGCATCCAGTGATCCTAGACCAAGAATCTTATTTTATTCAGTCTATATAAAAATATATTTGTGTGCATTTTATCTTGTTTATTTGATAATCTTATTATTATGTACCTATGAAAGCTTTAATACATTCCAGAGTGTTTTAGTCTATTCTGGGGTTTTATTTATTATCCAACTTTGTGAATTTTACAGAAACATGAGATGCTGCTGTCTACCTGGGTAAATCAATGGTTACACATGCTTTATTTTTTAGCAATACGAACAAGGACAACAATGTCAATAGTAGCGAATTTCCATACAATAATAGAGAAAGATTTGAAGAATATGACAGATACCATAACAGACCAAGTAATACATACAATAGACCAAGCGAAGCGCATTATGACAGAAACAGCAACAAGGATAGCAACTTTTATAGTAGCGCTGCAAATAACAGCAGATATAACAGAGAGGACACGTACGGTGGTGCCAGATCTAACCGACCAAGACAAGGATTAAGCATTTATAAAGACAATCCTCTACAATTAAGATACATTTATGAGGATAATCCTAGACAAAGACAAGGATTTTTTGAGGATAATAGACAGAGAATGTATGACAGACCAGATCCATGCAGAGAACAGAGATATGATTATGGAAGAAACACAATGCCAATTCCACCTATACTACTATTTTTAAGCCTTAAAACACACACCTTTACGAATTTTACCAAAAACCCTCCCTCTCTTTGTTCTCATATGCTTTCAGCCTAACAATTCATATTGGCCAAATTACGCAAAATTTGATCTTAACAGAAAGACATATATTCTTTATTACTTTGGCAATGAACACTCAATTTCTTCATTGAATGACTGAATATCATTTTAGGATGTTTTTTTTGCAAAATAAATAAAAATTTAAGAGTATACAGTTTTCAAAATAAAATCTTAGTCACCTTTTTTATACTAGGGACTTATTGGTTCAATGAAGATTACAAGAATTCTACTTTTTCAGTTCTTTTTTTTTATCTGAAAAATAATAAAAATAATGTAAGACACAATAAGATAAATATATTGTTCCCCATTCAATAGGAGAAGAATCAAAATAGTAAAATAAGGTTGATACAAAGTTAGATTTTACAGAAATTGTACAAGAGCATTATAAAATACAAGAACTCATATAGGTATTTAAATAATTTAAATTCAATAATAAAAAGTAAAAAAAAACATTATAAACATGATTGATATACATGATACTGATTCTTAAATTATTAGAAAACCAATTGTTCATAAAATTAATGATTTGATATTGAGATAAGGACAGAAATAATGTATTAATAGAAACAGTATTTACATGATTTAGTTGAAATATAATAATTTTTTACAATATTATATTATTTAGTATTCCTCAAACTATTAGAATAGGGTGGAAAACCCCACCACACCCCTGTGATAAAAATCCCCTCCTCCCTAATTTAAAAAAAAAATTACAATAGAATGATTCTATATAGGATGAAAACTTCCCAATACCTCTTGATAAAATACATTTACAACAAATTCCAAAACTAGGTTTATTCATAGACAACATAGACAATACATAAACAATTCTTATATTTGATAGGTTCCAACTACATTCCAACAAAAAACATACCTATAGTCTTTTATAGAGATTCCTTCAATAAAAAACTGAATCATTTCAGTCGTAAAAGAAGTCTTTTTACATGGACAGACAGACAAAAAATATATGTAAAACCACCTATTTAAAATGTATATAATTATAAATAACATTTTTTCAATGTATCATGATTTTTTCGTTAGAATTGATTTTGGAAAAGCAATATTAATTACACATTACTTAATCTTAAATACAAACATAGTACAGCTCTTGCTAAAAGACAACAAATTCGCAATTTAAGTTCATTCATTTAACAAACATTTTTTTGTATCTACTTAAAAAGATTCTTCACTCTCAATTCCTTCTTTCTCCTTTATTTCCTCTTTTATAATTACTTCCACACTCTCAGCCTCCATCTTTATAGATATAGGATCCTCATCAAGAGTTTCTTCTTCTTTTATCTCTAGTTTTACACCAGTTTCACCACAATCAACAAAACTGGTAGAAGCTGTTGGTGGAACTGTTTTCTTAGCAGATTCTACCTTTTTGAGATGTCCTGCTGATTTTTTATGTCTTTTCAGGTCTAAACTTAAATTATAAGATTTCTGACATAATTCACAAGAGTATGGTTTCTCACCTGTGTGGATCCTCTTATGTACAATCAAGTTGCTATGTTTTGAGAAAGCCTTATCACAGGTATCACATGAGTATGGCTTCTCTCCAGTATGAATCCTCTTATGTTCAGCCAATGCACTTTGTTGTGAGAAAGCCTTATCACAGGTACCACAAGAGAATGGTTTCTCTCCTATATGGATCCTTTTATGGACATTTAATTGAGAATTTGTACGGAAAGCTTTTTCACATATATAACAAGAGAAAGGTTTCTCACCTGTGTGGGTCATCTTATGAACAGTTAAATCACCATTTATACGGAATTCTTTCTCACATGTATCACATGAATATGGTTTTTCTCCTGTATGGATCCTCTTATGTTCAGCTACTGCATCTTGTCGCGAGAAAGCCTTTTCACATATATCACAAGAGTATGGCTTTTCTCCTGTATGGATCCTCTTGTGGACAGTTAAACTATTACTTGTTAGGAAAGCTTTATCACATGTATCACATTTGCATGGCTTCTACTATTGTAGAATTGGAATGATAATTCCACTTTTATTATTTTTTTGTATTTGTATGACTTTCTTATTACAGCTTCTCTTTATTTAAGGTTGTTTCGAAGGTCTGTCACTATGTATTTAGTACTATATGAAAATTTTCCTCCTAACATCCACATCTAATTTAGTATAGCTATGTATGTAGTGTGTGTCCGTTGATATGTATATGGTAAAACTATTCCAGATATACTCTATGAAAACTCCCCTTCAACATCCATATCCTTGTAACTTTTAACTTACTTTAATTTATTGAACAGAGACTAGGCGTGGTTTGTTTCGCTTTCTGTTGAATTCAGTTTCAAATCCTATTTCTTTTTATTTTTTGTCTGAAAATAAACAAAATTATTAATTTATAAGTAGTAGAAGTCTAATAATGAGATCTAAATGAATATAAGTTGTGCCTCAATGTTCATTATTTACTTCTCTGAGAAATACTAAAGGGGCGTCGTAGCTCAGATGTAACCCACCGAGTTACGGTGGTGACAGTTCGAGATTCCATGTGGCAACTTGAATTTCTTCTTATTGACTAGTTTGGATACTTAATTATCCCAGCTCCTCTGCAGAGAGCATTTTTCATAACGGTGACTTAATTTGGGGCACCTTGAGACAGCAGGTCAATTACTTGTACAAGTACTTGAACGTGGAACTTAGATGTCATTAATACCTTTTTAATATTAAAAGTATAAAAAAATAAAATCTCCTATGAATAACTTTTATCTTTTGTGACTCAATCTTTTATATTCTTTCCTCGAAAAAGTTCTGTTCACAAGATGGTTTCTTTTTTTTTGGTATGGACAGTTGTATGAAGAGCATTTAACGAGTTAGGTACTTGGAGTAGTGAACCATGAACTATTTTAATAGAATATGATAATTATATAAATAATAAATATAAATATATAATATAATATGATAATTGGCAATAAAGATATTTAAAGTGATCGCGAATTTAATTTTTCAAAATGCATTTTCGTTTACCTTTTCGTATTTTTAAAGTAATTTTCAAAGTATGATGCCTTAAAAGTTCAACTAAGTTAGAAAAAAATCAGTTTATAATGCAAAGAGTATTTCCACATGAAAATAATGTTAAAATTCGAGCATCAATTAAACTAAGAGAAAATAAACCATTTCTTCGCTTGCAGATAAAAACAAAAAAAATGATACTTAGAAAATATTTTTGTAATATATCTTTATTAATATTTGTCTTCAAACTTTCTTTAAAATGTAATGAAAAAGTTTGGTTTATTTTAAAAAATCATTAACCAAATACCGCTGTGTTTATGCAGATATAGTGACCAAAGAAAAATTGTTTAAATCTCTAGAATCAATAACATTTAAGAATTCATTTGTTTAAAAACCAAAGATCTATTATATTTGCTTTACACTTACAGCAAAAAGTTGAGTCATTTTAATAAAATATTTTCATAAAAACGACCATTCTTTTGTTCTCCCGATCATCGGAAACAAACCAAATTTTCCCAACAAAATTTACTATATTTAATCCCTAGATATCCAAAATATATTTTTTAATTTAAATTTTTGTAAAGCCTAAAATTTATATCTTTATAATTCTAATAAATGTTTTTTTACTTGTTTTTGACAAAACTTTAATTTTAAAAGAAAATTGAGATATAAAATGAAAATCCAGGGCCCAAGGACTTTATTTACATTATAAACCATATGGGCATTTGTTATTGTTATTTGTTTGTACACGCGTCTGCAAAAAGTTGAAAATTTATCTAAAAACATTTCAAGGCTTAAGTTTAAAAATAAAATTCCTTAAAACTGTCCCTGGGCCTGTGTTAAACTTCCCTTCAAAGGAGAACTTAAAATAGGTTTAATAAAAATTTATAAGCTTCCGACAAAAAAAACTTATTTCTTATTTAGTATTTAGTAGGATTATTATAATATAAAATGATGGTTGTATGCAATGTATTCTTTTACCACGGCTTCTAAGAAAACTTTTTATGATACTCCGTATAAATAACGGGAGAATGTATTCTATAACCCTAAGTACACTTTTATAAGAAAATGCTGAAACCAATTTCGTCAAATCGAGATATTTTTGGGGGAGAGTGAGTGTAACGGGATGACACATAAAACTTTAAATAAATATTCAATATTTAACAAAACTACAATTTGATTTTAGAAACAAAATGAAAATGTACGACGTTTTAGCCAAGAATGAAAATCCCTTTCGAGGTACATTTTTTATTGATTAATCATATCAAATTAACTAACTATTTACGTTGCGCATCTGACATAGCAGCAGTGGGAACCATTTTTAATGTCTTTAGTTATGACGCAGTGTCGGACCGAGATTCGAACCTATTACCTTCTCAACGACGAGCAGTTGCGCTACGTGTTGAGCCACGGTTGCGGGTTATTTACGTCAAACATGTTTAAAATGAATTGACAAAACCTCTTATTTAGTGGCGTGCACAGGCTTTTTTTTAGGTTCTGAGCTTATTTTTAGAGATATTGAGATGATTTTTTTTTCAGAAAACTTTTTTAACATAACCAAACTAAGTAATCATCACAAATTTCATTTTGGGACTTTCCTTCTAGTGGCTAGTGGAGCAAAAGACCCCCAAACACTAAAACTTTGAGTTTTGAGCTTATATTTAAATATATCAACCTGTTTTTTAAAGTAAACTTTTCCAACATAACCGTACTAAGTAATCATTACAAATTTCATTTTGGGACTTTCCTTCTAGGGGCTAATGGAGCAAATACCCCCAAACACTAAAAATTTAGGTTCTGAGCTTATTTTTAGAGATATTGAGATGATTTTTCTTCAGAAACCTTTTTAAAAATAACCAAACTAAGTAATCATTACAGATTTCATCTCAATATCTCTAAAAATAAGCTCAGAACTTAAATTTTTAGTGTTTGGGGAGTCTTTTGCCCCACTAGCCCCTAGAGGGAAAGTCCCAAAATTCAATTTTGAGACCATTGTCAAGGAGCGAAGGTGTATCCGTCCACCTTAGTTTTTTTAGGGAGTGTATCCATCCAACTTTATTTAAAATCGGCCCAAAATTGACATTTATGTTGTTTTCAAACTATATAAATAATATTATTTTTTTGTTTAGATGATGTCGTTGACTGTGATTTCATAAAACAAACTGAAGCTTATTATTCAAAATCTAGAAGAAATAAAAACACAGTGAGAAGTTGGAAGTGTCACTTTTTGAAAAACAAACTTTTACATCTTACATTTCTTAGTTTCAAGTAGCAATTGCATGCCTATGCTTTCGGTAAATTTTGAATTTTATTAAATCATTAAATTCATTTATGAACAAGAGCAATTAATTTTAAGCACATTTCTTTTTCAGTTAAATATACTAAGTTTCTTTTCAATATAGGTAAAGGGGGGGGGGGGAATGTGGTGACTCATACCACGACCGCCACCGTTTTATTAAAAGATACCTAAAAAAATGATCCCTAACAAAAAAAATTTGGCGAGCTTTGGGCGCAATTTCCCTACTAAATATTTCATAATTAGCTAGGTACCTTTATATAATTATTAAATTACCCCCCCCCCCCAAAAAAAATTTTAACCCGGGGGTAAGTTTTTTTTTTGGGGGGGGGGGGGGGTTGAAAATATTTACCCCTGCCATCAGATTTCAGCAGGGGATAATTACCCCCCTCCCCAAGAAAATTTTACCACCGTGGTAAAATTTTGGGGGGGTAAACAAATTTTGCGGAACACTCCGCGCACAATTAACCCCCCCCCCCAAACCAAATTACCCCCCTTACAAAATATTTACCACCCCAAAATAAAAAAGCTTGGACGCCCCTGCAAATATCTCTAAAACTAAGGGAGTAGCACCCAAAATAAAATTACTGGTATGTCGTGGCATGAGTAACCACATTCCCCCCCCCCCCCTTTAACAAAACAAGGATGACAACATATATAAAAGCGAAGCTCAAAAATGAACATTAACATTAATATGTCAGTTTCAATTCTTAAAGAGCAAGTTATTAATTGTATGTATAGGACATACTTACATTTTTATGACTTGACTGTAAAGAACCTCCTCTTAAAACAATGTACCTTGTTGTCATGGGAATTGTTAAGATGCTAAGAGCTATCCATTACAAAGAGCTTCGTTATTGAAATTTTTTTTTAAAAAGTTTACACTAAAGATGATTTAATTCTTTAATTGATACTAACTTTTGTGATTTATTTGTTATAGATGTATTATGTACTTATATTGGTTGATTTTTTGCAGAGATTTATGTATACATATTGAACTAAGCAAAACTAAATTAATGATCATTTTTTACTTTGTCAAGCCTATATGTTATTAACTAGCAGCTACGCCCCCTAGAGGCCTCTAGTGGCACTTTAGATGTTTTTGTTTGCTAAAGTCTCTATGTTACCTCTTTATTCTTAAGTCTCCCATAAATTAAAAAAAAATTCGATTTTTTTGTCATTTCTCTTGGGAGGGTGGTTGTACCCTTTCCCAAAATAGTTATAAACCTTCCCAGAACCCATAAGAATCTACCATGTTAAGGAGAACCCGATCGGTTCAGCGGTTAGCGAGATCTTTTGGTACAGACACACAGAAAACAAACAGACAAACATCCTGTTACTTTAGTATAAGGATTACTCAGAGAGAGAGAAGAGACTATTGACTGATTATTACACTAGTCCCCGTCATTTTTAAATTATGTTTTCTTATTTGTTAGTTTACCAACTTTGGGGACATTAGTGAATTTTAATTGACTGGTTCATATAGTTGCGTGTTCAAATGATTTAATCACTAATTTTAACCTACAGAAGGGATAATTTTGTGTATCATCATTGGGAATTTTCATCAATTTATCGGACATTGTCTCTTATATCTTTCTTTCATATGTATTTCAGTTAAGTCGATTCCCTTTTTCTAGTAAATCCTTATAATAAAGTAACAGAATGTTTGTCTGTGTGTTTGTATGTTTGTACTCAAGAATCTCGCTAACCACTGAACTGATGGGGTTCTCCTTAGCTAGGTAGGTTTTTAACTATTTTGGGGGAGTGTACCACCACCCTCCCAAGAGAAATAAATCAAAATTTTTATTTTAAGTATAGAGACTCCTACGTATCATTGCGAGGTATCGTATAAAGATACTCTTGCGCTACATATCGTAGAAACGCAACAAAAAACCAAACATTTAAAGGGCCACTAGAGGCTTCTAGGGGCGTAGCCGCTAGTATTTCAATAATTCATTATGACCACGTTTGCTATTTTTTTTTATTTATGTTGTAATTCGTGTCATTCTATCTATTTAAAACATTAATGCAATGTTAAATGGCTTTCATCATATTTTTTTGTTCTATTTTTATCGTAGTTTTTTAAATCTAATTTTTATCTCCAGAAACAATATCAGTACTTATATATAAAAAAGTTTTAAAACACTTTACAGTAAAAACTAATTTCTTAAAATTTCTATGGATTTGATCTTACTTTTAATTTCACCTGAAAATATCATTGAATGACTCCTTTAAATTTTGTAAACCCTAAGCTTTTGTAATTGATTATGTTTGTATTTTTAGTGAAGATTAAAATTCCTTTTATATACATATATATTGCATTTTTGTGTTTTGTTCAATAAAATACTTAATTTGGAAAAGACTTCTTGGTCTATACATTCTATACGTCAAGTTTAATATGTTGGATTAAACCTATCCAACTTCTAACTTATTAGACGTTAATAATAAGGATGAAAATGTCCATAAGCAGCATAGAAAAACAAGGCCGGATGAACATCCATAAAAGTGAAGCTCTAAAAATCACAAAGGAAGGAAAAACGAACAATAACTCTGAACAGAACATCAATTGCTAAGACGAAACAAAATATTTCTTAAAGGGGGAATTCCGTAAAAGTGTGTTTTAAGACATTAAAATATGAGTAGAACTCTAAAATTTGGCATTGTAGTTGCTATAATGTGGTTTAAAGTTGATTTTTAAAAAAAACGGCGGTGGAATCACTACTCCTGCCAAAAACTGCAAAAAAAATTCCGCATTTCTCGAAAAATTAGACAATTTTGAATTATTTGGGAGTTGGGACATGTTTCTAAAATTAAAATCAAAGAAATCAAGTGTCTGGTAAAATCCTTAAAGGTTATGTGTTAAAAGTTAAAAACAGTAGTAGAACGATAAAAATGTATGTTAACTTTAAAAAAAAAATTTGTCTATAGTTCTCTTCAATAAGAAATACACATATTTTGTGAATATTATCGTTCTACTACTATTTTTAAGCCTTAAAACTAGGGTTAAGACGGATATCCGGTGAGGCCGGATACCGGATATTAAAACTATCCGGCCGGATATCCGGCAATATAATATCTTATATTTTATAACAAAAATTTCTGCTTTTTTAATTATAAATGGCTGTAATTTTCCTATTATTAAAGCTATAAGAACAATCTTTTCTGAATATGTTTATCTTTATGTAAATTTTATATTAGAAATCTCAAAACATAAATTTTGGCGGGGGCAGCAGTTCTTGGCAGCTGCCAGCCTCAAACTGGTGGTCGGCAGGTAAACAGCAATGGATTTTATGAAATTGTAATGGCATGAAGACATTTAAAAAACCTAAATATAAAATTTGAAGTGTGTAAGTCAAAAATTGCTGTCACAGGAACCGTTTAAAGATTTCTGGAGACCTGGAGGTTCTTGACTTGCAGGACTATACCTAGAACCTGAAATCGACTTGAACACCTATATTTCATATGAGGATGTACGACTATAGAATATTTAAGTATTTGATAACATGAAATGCTTTGTTTAAGTAAAAAAGAAGTTTTTACTTTTTACCTGAATGACCTTGCCAGGTTTGCTGGCATCCTGTGCCCGCCAGGAAGGAGGTATTCAAAAAATTCCAACTCTCAGTTATGTGTCATACCCATATTTCGAAAGTCATTTAGTTATAGCCCTCTACCTTTTATACAGAGAAAATTCACAGAGGGGGGGGGGGAGGGTATGCATTCAATGCCACCTCCCCGCCCATCCTCCAACAGGGGTTAATATTACAGATTGAGGGTAGTAATAGTTTATTAGATTAATTGCTTAGAAGAAAGATCATTGAATAGTTACATAATTTTTAAGTTTTAACCTGAATCCTTATAATAAAGTAACAGGATGGCAGTTTTGCCGCCATTGTTTCTTTTTTTAAAACGCCAGAAATCTAATTTTAATAACTATAACTGAAAAATTCTTGAAAATTGGACCATAAACACCAAAGATATGGGTAAAAATGTGAAAAATATAAAAATAGTCAAAAACCTGCAAAAAGGCAGTCTGACTGTCATTGTTGTTTTCTTCAAACCACAGGAAATTTAATTTTGATATCTTTAACTGAAAAAATTTCAGAAATCGGACCATAAACACTAAAGATATGGGGAAGATTTGGAAAATATAAAAAATAGCCAAAAACCTGCTAAAAAGCAGTCCGACCGCCATTGATGTTTTTTAGTTAATTGTGCTCCTTAATGATGGGAATGTGGTTTAAAAATTTCAGCTCTCTATCTTTTATAGGAGCCGAGAAAATCACGTTTCCTCCAATTCATTAATTACGGACAGATGGACGGACATTGTGAATTATAGAGTAGCTTCGCTACTTAAAATGGTTATTAAATACAACTCCCCCCCTCAAGTGCCCCTAGAGGCCTCTAAGGGCGTAGCCGCCAGTAATTTGGCCGGATATTCGGTAGTTTGCCGGATATCCGGCGTTGGCCGGATACCGGAATTTGAAATCGGCCGGATATCCGGTATCCGGCCAAAAAACTATCCGGCCCAACCCTACTTAAAACACACACCTTTACAGATTCTACCAGAAACCTACCCCTCTCTTATTCTTTGGGTAATTTAGCAAGAAAAAGCAAACACAAATTTTGTAGGGAATACTGTTTTTTTTTTGCCGCCAGCAAGGTTTTGCCGCCATTTCTTCACAGTTTTATATAGTACCATATTAGAGCAACTGTCGTAACAAATTTTAGAGTTCTACTCCTATTTTAAAGTCTTAAAACACACACCTTTACGGAATTTCGTGAAAAATAAAGACTTTTTGGTAAAGATTATATAGTTGCTACGCTTTTTAGATTGTACCTAACGGTTATAGGAATCATCATGCAAACTTTGAAATCAATAGGACAATTCTAACATGAGTAGATAAACGAAGAACAGAGCTTACTGTCATGGACAGGAGGACAAACCCTAATTATAGAAAAGCCTCGCTTATCTGAAATAAATTATACATAAATTCTTAGCAAAATTTCGTGAATCCTATTACATATAGTAGTCAGGTTTTGTTGTCTATTACAAGGGATCTCACTAACCGCTGAACAGATTCGGTTCTCCTTTACAATTTAGCTTCTCGTAGGTCCTGGGATGGCTTATATTTTTTTTGGAGGAGTGTATTACTACCCACCAAAGATAAATCGCTCCTAGAAAAAATGACAACCAACCAAATATTTTTTTTTAAATTTTCATGAAAATTAATGGAGGGGGTAGACTAATCCTAACTCTCCACAAGGGCCCCTAGAGGCCTCTAGGCATAGCTGCTAGTACAAGGTAAAATGATAGGACAAACTTTGATTTTAAGGATTTGATTACAGATTCCTTGCTTATGTCCTGTCTTAAGAATCTTAATTCAAAAAAAATTTATGAATAGAATAGGTAGGTAATTATATCACAAAAAAGTTGTTGTCAAAAAAGTTTTATAACAGCATGTAGGGACTTTCTGGTAACAATTAGAGAGTTTTTATGCTTCCTAAAACGTACCTAACTGATATAGGAATCAGCATGCAAAGTTTTAAATCAACAAGACAGTTATGACATATCTAAATTTATTAAAAGAGCTAACCATTACAGACAAACAGATGGAGTGACTCTAAATATAGAAAAGCTTCGCTTTGTTTCTTTTTAAAACAGTACAAACTATCTCCACATGTCATAGGAATCTTCACTGCAAATTTTTGATTAAACTTCAACAGCAGGCGAGAAAATCACATTTCCACAATGAAGTAATGGACAGACAAATTATAAATTAGCTACTTCTAAAATCGAATAATAATAAGCAAACAACATAAGGAAATATTTAATAATCAAAAAAAAGGGATAGTTCCACGAAATTTATTTTTTTAAATCATTGAACTTGTACTTACAAGAGGTAAAACTGTTAAGACTTTTAACTAATCCCTTAAACAAAAATGGACATTTCTTATTATAGAGTAACTTTGCTACTTAAAAATTATACATCACAAAAAGTAAATATCATAAAAACAAGTCAATCTGTTAAGTGCATTTTATATTTTAATTTCAACTAGGTATTCAACAATCCAAAAATACAATAAATATTATAAAAAAAATTTATTTCATTTCTTATTTCTTCTTCTCAACAAAAGATTGTTAACTTCTCAACACCTGAAAAAAAATTAATAAAGAAAATTTCTATACATGTCTGTTTGAAAAGATCTCGCTAACCGAAAAGGATTCTTTTAAATCGAAGCTTATAAAAGTCCAGGAAAGGTTGTTAAAAATTCTAATGAAATAAAAACCCAAACAAGACACATATACATCAAAATACCATTCACAGATATAATTCTACATTTGTTAACTACCTAGAATTACTGGAAATTGTTCGATTTAGGCAAAAAAGACCTACCAAGGATTACTCATGCAAAAGTTTAGATCGAAATTCGAATTTTAAGTGCCATTTGCTCACTGATTAGGAGATGGTTGCATTAACCCCCCCTTTACTCATATTTATAAGAAACCAATTAATATTCGGTGGATTAGAACCGGCTCTTCCATATGTCTAGCAATTTAAGGTCCGATTTAATAGCTGCAGAAATCGGTATGGGGATTCTTTAATTACTCATAAGTAAATTTCTTCCTAGCCCTTGCAGGGCCTAAACCCTGCGGGGCTAATGTAACCTTTGTTTAACATTCACGAAATTTAATATACTTATGAAGGGTATTTCAAGTTTTTAAAGTTAAAAAACATTATTATATACATATGATATTCATTTATCATTAGCCTCCGCCCAACCAAATAAAAATGTGACAACATCCATAAAAGCGAAGCTCTGAAACGGTAGAATAAACAAACATTTACACTTGTAGAGTGTAAGAAATGAAATAAAATTTTCTTAAATACTGCTTAAATACAGGATTATGTTTAAGGAAACATAAAAATTATGTTATATAATAGCCTAAATAACATGCCTAAATTAACGAAAAAGGCTATCTGTAACGGACGGGGCCCTGATTATAGAAAAGCTTAGCTTTTAAGAGGGGGAGAAGTTCCTGTACTTGATTGAGTTTGGTTGGTATCTTACCTGTTATTGTGATGCCATAATGTTTTGTAGTTGTTGTTGCTGAGCCATTTTATTTTGTTGTTGAATCTGCATTTGTGTCCTCTTGCTCCTTGGATATTAAAATTATTAATCCTTATTATAAAGTAACAGGATGTTTGTGTGTTTGTATGTTTGTACCGTAGGATCTCGCTAACCGCTTAACCGATTGGGTTATCCTTAACAGAGTATCTTCTCAGAGGTCCCAGGAAGATTCATAATTAATTTGGGGGAGGATACCAACACCCTCCCAAGAGAAAACACAATAAATCAATTTTCTTTTCTTGAATAGAGACTCCTACGTAACATTGCGAAGTATCGTATTTTTTTTTTAAACACCAAACATTTAAAGTGCCACTAGAGGCCTCTAGGGGCGTAGCCGCAAGTCCTTTTATAAAGTATTAAGAGTTTTTATGTCTGTAACTTAAGGTGTCAATAACTACTTAACAGATGGAGTTCTCCCTTTCAAGGAGGCTTCACATAGGCCTCGGGATGGTTTTATATTTTTTTCTGCCCTTCCCTACTCCTTCAAATGTAAAGCCCCTAGAGGCTAGGGGCACAGCCACTAGTCTTTGTGTGTGTTTGTATCACAGAATCTTGTTTACTGCTAAAACGATTATAGTTCTCCTTTATAGTAATGCTTGGCAAAGGTCATAGGAAGGTTTTAACCATTTTGAAGGTTTAAGTAAAAGGAAAAAATGACCCTCATGAAAAAAAAATCTTGTCAAGATCTTGCTTACTACTGAACCGATAGAGTTAAAGTTGACAGATATATAACAGCATTTTGAATTCAGAAATTTTATTAATACTAACCTTTAACAGTTTTTGAATAAACAGACTTCTGTCTTGCAGGTTCATGTTTAGCAGCATCTGCTTTTGATGTTGAGTCAGCTGAATGGTATGCCTCTGTAGCTGGACAGTCTGGCCCCATTGACCAGTTAGGTTAGGTATTATCAATCCCCTATAAAAAAAAATAGTATTCATCTTAACAATCCTTAATTTAAGAAAAATAATTACCACTATTGGTATTTTTTGTACAAATCCTCTAGAATACAGGTTAAGGCAATGACCGATCAATTGATGTACCTTCCAATGATTATCCACAAAATTATCTCTTCTGTACATTACAATTAGTGGTTAAAACGTTTGGACATTTAACTTGAACCAGCCATTCAACAAAATTACCTAAGGTGATTGAGCTAATGAATAGGAAAACACTGTTATAAAACTTTGGGAACTAATGTAATAAAAAGCCCAATGTCCACTCCCTCCCTGTCTAGAATAAGATTCAGTGACCGACCCTAATTATAGAAAAGTTATGCTTTTAAAAATCTTGATTTAATATTTAGATAGCTAGGTACGCTTTACCTCTATATAATCATTACGTAAGTAAGCCTACATATAAACATAATCATAACTCAAATTACCAGGTGGTATTGGGCTGTAAATTATACGTGTAAAAAATTATGAGAACGCTCTCATTCATTGCAAGAAAAATTTTGGTACTTAAAATGATTTTTATTGGCTGGTAAAAAATGCAGTGTCCAAACTTTTCCACGTAATTGAGATGCACATCAGATCATTTTCCATACTTTAATTAAATCAACTTCTATAAGTTGATAAAAGACAAAAGCAATCAACAAATGCATCCCTTGAAATCCTTATAAAAAAGTAACAGGATGTCTGTGTTAGTACTGAAGGATTTCGCTAACCACTGAACCGATTAGGTTCTCCTTAACAGGGTAGCTTCTCATAGGTACCAGGAAGGTTTATAACTATTTATTTTGGGGTGGGTACCATCACACTCCCGAAAGAAATCTCAAAAAATCAACAACAAAAAAATTTGACTTAGAGACTTGAAAGCAACAGACAATAATTACACATTTAAAATATAAAAAAAAAACATTTAAAGTGCCACTAGAGGCATCTAGGTTACGTAGCCACTATCCTCATAATAAAGTAACAGGATGTTTGTCTGTCTGTTTGTTTGTGTTTGTACCGAAGGATTTCGATAACCACTGAACCGATCAGGTCTCCTTTACAGGGTAGCTTCTCATAGGTCCTAAGAAGGTTTAGGGGAGGATACCATTTTTATCAATTAATTTCTTTCAACTAAAATTATACATTTCCCCTAAAAAATTTCCCCCAAAATCTAAATAAGTTGGGTTATTAAATTAACTCCCCCCTCCTCAGTGGCCTCTAGGGGGTGTAGCCGTCGTTATTATATATATATTCCAATAAAATTACCTTTAAACAAGATTTTATTACTCTTTGTTTGACATATTTGCATTTTATTTATCTGAAATATACAAAGTTGGATAAAACATATGAAAACGGATTATATCGACTATCAATAAAAAAGTAAGGCTTAACCAATCTGAAGCCTATAGGGGGCATTTAAGGTGAGTGTGAAAATTTTTAAAAATATACTTTATTTGTGAGGGATGTTTTTTTTTGGTACCTATAAGAAGCTTCACTGGAAAGGAGAACCTTGGTGGTTCAGAGGTTTACTAGATCCATAGCTAAAGATAACAAAGCTTACTACTTCTTATAATAGTATAGGATATTGTATAATACATTGTTTTTTTAGAAAGCTAAAACTTAGTTATAAATAGAGGGGTCGACCTTTAATGTAGAAAAACCTTGCTTTTAATTTATTAATAATAATAATAAAATGATTTGTGTTTAAATTAAATTGTTTCTAAAAAACGTTTAAATGCATAACTATTTCAACCACCTCTCGACAAACAGACTAGCTACAGCTGTGTGTTTGTTTTGTTTCGTTTTGTTACACACACACAAATTTGCTTTCCTTCTCCCTTTCTGAATGGTGCCGAGATTTCTCAATTTTATGTATTCTATCAAAATATTAACTAATTGCATTTATTTAATTTGTTAGTGGTTATATTATTTAATCATATAATACAAAGCAAATAACTGACTTCAAATTATTTTTAACATCATATATCTATGGATATGTAGATATTTTTAAAAATTTTAAAATAAATGAAAAATTGAAAATCCAGGGTCCATAATCAAAAATGTTTTTTGGTATTTTTTTCCATATATGGATATATTTTTCCGATCATCGGGAGAATTTTTAATCACCCCTAGAAAGCTATATACAACCTATTTTGGTTAGTTTAATATGTATGTAACAAAACCTTACATATTTTACTATGTATCCACGAGTAAACTTCAAGAAAAATAAGTGTTATTTGCTAATTAGATAGGTTTTAAGATATGTATAATAAAACACACAAAAAAAATCAATGTTTTAATGTGTGAAAATTAATTTTTTTAAATTTTGATAATTTTTTAAATGTGAAGTATATAGGACTTAATTCTTTTAAAAATACTCTTAAAAAACATTAATCTGTAACATATATCATCTATTTTCCAGCTTCGTGATCACTTTAAATGAAAAATTAATTTTTATCTGGCAGTTTTTGAGGTACACCCAAAAACGTATATTTTTGTGACAGTAAAAGATAACATTTCAGTAAAATGATTAAAAGCATATGTATTGGAAGTATAATAGTGTGATGCGTTTGTGAACTCGAACCTTTATCCTTTTGTTTTCCTTATCATTAATGTCAGTTTGGAAAGCGCTGAGATTCAAATTGAAAGTTCATAATTGGACGCGGCAATCAAAACATCGCTTGCGCTTGGACCATAAACAAAGCGAACGTGGCCATCTTTAATCTTTCTTTTCAAAATGTGCGGATTATCTGCGTGATAAAAAACCATGTATAGTCAGAATTGTGGTGTTGTCCGTACTGAAAAATACCTTTGAGTGCTTCCCGGCTTTACAGGAACAAAAACTTCGCATGACCGTTTTCACACAATAAATTGTATTAGTAACTATGCTGGTTTTGTCTCTTGTGGGAAGTAGCAGGTTTCGTACGTCTGTACGTAAAGATCTGGTAAACGGCCAGCCAAATGCCGTTGTACCGAAACAATGAAAACGGTATGAAGTCCAGTCAGCCAGTCAGAGCCAGTGACAGTTACCGTATGTGTTGAATGTGAATAAAATTCTACACGTGACTATAGTTGTAATCAGTGTTAACAAAAGTGAAAATGGCACCTAAAAAGACTAGGTATGAATTATTGTCGGGCAGATTGCCTAGGGCAGTTGAAGTGATAACCGAAGAGTTAGACAGAGTGATGCAGGTAGTTTCAGATACCGCAGACATCAATGTTAATCTCGCCAAGGAATGCATCCTTGTTCATGATGCGAACTTAAATCTTGAACATACCATGAGCGGTCTTCAACAGCTGGATGTGTTAATCCAGGATGATAATAACCTAAAAGATTTTTATAGTGACATTATCATGGCACGAAAGAACTATAGCAAGTTAAAACTTACATTAAATGCCATAGATGAGCTAAGAGCGATAAATAATGAGGTCTTAGTTCTTGGTGATGATCTTGCAGCTCACAAAAACAGTTTGCAACAACGTTGTATGCAGATAGTGAAAGTTATTAAAGGTGATTACATACCTCTACCAACTAAAATTATCAGTGATATGACTAAACTGATGGAGACGCTGGCAAAGGCTAAGCAAGAGCCTGTTACGCCAGTCTCGGGTGCCTCGGTAGATCCTATGCTGCCGTCATTTGGCGCTCAATTGTTTGCTGCCAGTCCGATGTTCTCGCCTCATGGGTACATGCCACGCCTAGACGAGAAACTCCTTCCCAGCTTTGATGGGCAAGAATCTTCTTATGCGCAATTTAAGGAGAATTTCCAGAAGCTTACTACTGGATATGAGCCCAGCTACCTGCAGATGGTGTTAAGTTGTGAACGAGTAATGAAGGATAAACCGTTGAGGCTGCAGTTGCAACAGATTGCCACGCATGCAGCGCAATGGACGTATTTGGACCAATTGTTCAAATCTAGAACCAGACAAATGTTGTGTATTTTCAACAACTGGGACAAGAAAGGTAAATTGTCCGAGAGCAGCCAGATTGTTAGCGCTCTTGCCGAGTTCTCAGGTGCCATCAACCAGCTTGAGCAGATGACCAAGGCTGATGGTAAGGACGCAGTTTCTACAAGCCAATGGCTCACAGTTTTATTGTTGGAGATGTTATCTAAGAAACTGCCAAAATAGTTTCAGGATAAACTCGACCTTGCACTCGGGAGCATGGACGTTCCCGATGTGCCTAAGCTGCTGGAGATACTGGAACAGCAGCGTGGCGCATTATTAATGCGCAGCAGCCACGGCTTGGACACGCCGTCCAAGAAGAAGGGTAATCCTGCCGCAGCTGCGGCCGCCGTAGGTAAACCTGGTAAATCTAAGATGAAGCAGTCATGTTTTTTTAATGGCTGTAATGATATGCACTTACTCTACAAGTGCCCAAAATTTCATGACCTGTCAGTGCCAGACAGGAAGAGTTTTGTGGAGAGTGCTGGATGCTGTTGGCTTTGTTTGCAGAAAGGGCATAAATCTGTGGATTGCCCGAAGGCAGATGTAATAGGCGGATGCAAAGTGAACAATTGTGGTCAGACCCATAACAACCTTCTCCATGAGAGTGTTGATATGGTTGCCACCGTCTATGAAGCACATACTTCCCCTGAGGCGAACCTAATGTTAATGTTACAACAATTAGACGTCGTTGATATTAATCGCCAGAAGGTCCCAGTGTCCGCCATGTGGGACACTGGTTCAACTATCCCAATGGTAACCCAGTCACTTGTTAATAAACTTCAGTTACCTTTTACTGGACGTTCAGCAAAAATTTCTCTAGCTGATGGTGAAGTTAAATGTCTCCGTCGGTCAAGTTATGTTTAGTTGATCGACACAAGAATTATCACATGTTAGAACCTGTGGTAGTGCCTCTCATTGGTCCTAAAGAGGCGATGTGCTCCATGAATCCTGTGGAGGCAGCTGTTTTATTTGATATGAAACCTGAAGATTTTACTTTGGTTAATGGGCAGGTGGATTTGCTCATTGGGCACCTGCGCCCGTCGATGTTCCCCTACTCTGAACACTCAGTAGGAGAAACCATGCTTTACTCCAGCTTGTTTGGATCTGGATATTTTGCTGTGAGTGCTAATGGATTAGCAAAGAGTAGGTATGTTGTCTGCTCAGATTTCGAGTTGGAAAGTGAAGCTATAGGGTTTTTAAAACCAGAAAGCTCAGATGTTCAGCCGCAGCCAAATGTTGGTGCTGCTTGTGACGCTATTGATGAACCTGATGGTTCTGCTTGTAACGCTGTTGATGAACCTGTTGGTTCTGCTAGTGCTGCAGCCGTTGACAACATAGCTACAGCGGGTGTTGCCGTGGCTATTTCTGATAATGATGTTATTTGTGCTGCAGTTAATCCTGATGATATTGGTGACGATACTGTAGCCGTTGATAACATTGTTACGGCGGGTGTTGAGCCGATGAATGATTCGGTTTCAGCCGGACAAGAGCCGACGGGAGTTTCGGTTCCGGCTGGACAAGAGCCGATCAGAGTTTCGGTTCCAGCTGGACAAGAGCCGACGGGAGTTTCGGTTCCAGCCGGGCAAGAGCCGATAAGAAATTCGGTTCCGGCCGGACAAGAGCCGACGGGAGTTTCGGTTCCGGTCGGACAAGAGCCGATAGATGATTCTAAGTTTTATGACAGCCACACTTTTTCAATTACATACCTAGGTGCTGTTGTGAATCAAGAATCGACTTGATTGCTGCCAAGCTTGCCGCCCGACACAGGGTAAGAGGCCTGCAATATGGCGGGTGGAAATATGGCGGGTGTTGCCGCCAGAAAGTTATTGAAAATTTTCAAACCACACATATCTATCTACAACATAAACTATTTATGTATGAAAATGATCTTTTAAAGAAAAAATATTACAAGTTATATGTTGAGCTTGTGAAAGGAACCTAAATGGGTTCTGTAAAGAATAAGTATTCATTATTCAACTAATTTTATTGTTCATATCTAAGCACAAAAATTCTACAAAACTGTTTAGACTTTTAAAGCAGATTTTAAAAGATTTTGTTTCTTTAAGTATGATTTCGAAAAGCAAAAGTTCGTGTGTATTAACTACTAAATGATTTTTGCAGATTTTTAAATCAAGAAAAATAGATTTTTTTTACAAATTATTTTTCGAAGTATTTTTTCATGGTTCACGTTTACTTAAAAAATTGTTATTTCTCAGATTCTCATATGAAATAATGCATTAAAGTAAAGAACACAACATGTAATATTATTATGATAATGTTTAAAATATTCCTCATTATTATTTTAAAAGATTATCGCAAAAAATCAAGATATTTGTTTAAATTTGTAAGCAAATCAAAGATTTTCTTTCATTCCGGAGGCAGAGATTTCTAACAATTCATGTACAAAAGTTTTTCAAATTCAAATTTCAAATTCTGCCTATGGAAAGCCTTTCTATCTGCCTCTCAGAACTTTGGTGCGGGTGTAGCGGCTATACCCGCACCGCCAATTATGGTAAAAGAGGCGGGTTCTCTGTGTGAGACAGGATTCAGAGGCAACTGGCTGCTTGGACCGCCAAAACACATTGCTGCACAGTTTGTGGAATGCGTTATATCCACACTCAAGGAGAATGACGTCACCAACACCTTTGGACGTATCATTCTACCAACTGCAGAACTTGTTCACAAATCCTTATTTAACGCTCGGTATCTTGGCAGAAAAATATTTCTGCTAGGCAACTCCATCCTGAGAAATATTGAAAGCTGCCTTCGTTGTATTTGCGCTGAATCCGGAGTTGAGACGGTCAACTGGTCCAAAGGAGGTAATTTTTTTGAGTCGTTCAAGAAACTTGACTTGTCTGCTTTAAAGGAGTGTAACAAAGACGACATTATAATCCTCCATGCAACTGGCAACAGTATGCTTGTCAAAGAGCAGCACCAATTAGTTAATGGACAGTACCACCTTCTTCACCCCCAACTCCTGAATGACGAACAAGCTGCCCTTCATGTTGTACATCTGTCACAAGTACTAGTAAAACTAACAAGTACCTTCACAGGGAAAATAGTCATGATTGGTCCCTTTCCCCGACACATAGAGACATGCTGTGACAACCGTGATCATGCTATTGTTGACGTCACAGGCAGCCCTGTTAACATGATCAACTACACACTAGCTGTCTCCAAATACATCGCCTTGTCACCTGGTCTCAGCCATGAACATGTACACTACATTGAATATCCTGCTGTGTTTGGTGAGAACTTTGCTGGCGTCAACCTCACTGATGGCGTCCATCTACAGGATAGCGCCACTGAAACATTGTCTAATTTCGTGTTTGGTCTGCTAACAAAACTAAACAAACCAACTTCCAGATATAAGAAGAGTCTACAGGTACAACTCTCTTCCCTGCTATCAAAGAAGAATATCTTCAATAGCGACACCATCATCAACACTAACGACGATGCAGAGGATGACAACATCAACATGGAAAATGGAATCGATACAGCTATCAAACTCATTAACCAGTAGATATATATCCCACCGTTTTTTTTCTATTTTACTTTATCTTATCATGTTTTAATATATCATATGCGTATATTATCAATTTTTTATGTTTATTTTATAGAAAACCCAATAAATTATAGAATAATAATAATAAGTTTTTCTTTCACTCCGGGAGCTGGGATTCCTATTAATCCACGCATAAAGATTTTTTTTTATTCCGAGAGCAGAGATTTGTAGTAATATAGAGTAGGCGAAAAGGTTTTCTATTTGGCACCCAACCATGGTAAAGCAAAGAAGAAGATGACCAAACATTGGAGTGGACCATACTTAATTACCAAGAAGTGTGCCGACGTTTTATATAGAATCCAGACAATACCAGCAGGAGAAAAAGAAGATTTGGTTGTCCATGTTGGTCGGTTAAAACCATATTACCCCCCAGCAATGACAGATGGAGATCCAACTTCTCCCCCAGAACCATTTGAAGAAGACGGAGATGAAGCAGGGGAACAAATTCCCTTGAATTCAAGAAGACAGGCGAAGCCGCCTAATCCAAGAGTTGATTTCTCAAATGGGGATGACAGCGATGAAGAGGGAGGACCACCCAACACACCGGGAGGAGCACCGCCACCACCGCCCAACATTGACCCCCTCAACCTTCCCCTACCAGACACACCACCACCCAGATCACCAACGATGCAGCGCACACCGCGCAGAGAGCAGAGTGAGAAGAGAGGAAGGGAGAGAGATCGATCTTGCGAGCCGTCAGGTTCCGGCATCCAACGGAAAGATGCCAAGCGAACCCCCGATAGAGAGAGAAGCCTGAGAAGAGGCTCGCCCCCACAAACACCGCGCCGAGATCGAGAGTGCGAGCGAGTCACATACACGTACCCATCCACACCCCAGGTAGAGAAGCGCGCTCTGAGTGATAATGAGGAGCCATACACGGACTCACCCGAAAAAGGGGAGAGGGCTAAATCCGGAGGCAAGAAACAGAGGAGTGGGACACTTTGGCAACAGCAAGTGGAAGAGAGCAAGGAGGTGTTAGAAAGCACGGACAAGGAAATGGTCCTGCCAGACCCGCCAGCAGTAGCGACACTTGCGCGGACAATCAGAATCCCCGTCAAACGCGGAGCAAAGTTGCCACACAAGGGCACGAGAGAGAGTGCGGGCCATGACATATACTGGCCCGCCCACATAATCCTTCCCCCTGGAAAGCAGACTTGCATCCCCCTCAAGCTACACACTCGTGTACCCCCCGGATATTTTCTCAAGTTATTCGGCCGTTCAAGCATAGAATGGGAAGGAGTAATTCTACTAGCAGGATTAGTGGACAGCGACTACACCGGCGAGATACAAGCAGTTTTTTGGAACCTCAGTACCGAAGCAGTAGAGTTCAACAAAAATCAACGAGTTTGTCAAGCGGTGATCCTAGAGACTCGCGAGGTGGAATTTTATCATGTTGATAATCTTCCTACCACTGATCGCGGTGCTAACGGCTTTGGTAGCACCAACTAGTGAGGCTTACTCACTCGACATCATTGATTGCACAAATCCATCTACCATCAAGAAATTCAACAAGGAAACAATATGCAGAGCAAAGGAACCTACAAAAGAAGTTCCAGTGAAGGAGCGCTACACCATTTTACAACGACCAACCCTGACTAAGGTATATGGATACTCCTGCGAAGTGAGGGTATCCTTATACCATTTTAAGTGCGGAGTTTGGGGTCACCTAAAATTGCAACAGGTACCCCAAACGATGAGGCACGAGGAAATTACTGCAGAAAATTGCCGCCGCATGTCACTGGTCCAGGAATATCAAATTTCTGGCTACGGTGACCCTATCAAAGTAAAACTTAACCGGCCCACCTATGTTTCAGCAACCCTAGCTGGATCCCTGAAGATGGAAGATGACAAGATCACCTGCATTGGGCAGACCATCCGCATGGGCGACACTATCCACTACAACACCCTGAAACTAGCCGAGTACCAGATTTTACTTAAAGAAGAAACATTCTTGGTTAGTAACAATAAGGTAGAGAGCGAAACAGACCATTTATCTCTACCGTGTCCATATCATAAAGGGGAGTGCATCACTGGCGCCGCGACCTTTGTATGGAACATCAACGACAGTTCCTGCACTCTACAGATGGTCAACACCATCAACCCCCTCACCACCATGGGCACCTACTTGGTGGATCACCAGCAGCAAGTTTTACTTAACACTACAGGCGCAATGAAGCTAATGCATTGCCCCTTCAATGTCCTGACCACGGACCACGATGGGATCTACCTGGGCAAGACCAGCGAACTCAGCAGACTCGCCACCATCGACCCCGGACAGATAGATGTTAACCTTCAAGCTGCAGTACACTTAAATTATTTAGCTTATAGTATGCGCCAAACCTTCAGCCAACTAGATGTTACATTACGGAAGACCATATGCAAGACCCATTACCACGGAGAGGCAGACCAACCGGTCCTGCTACATGAGCAGACCTATGGACTCTCGAAGGGAGATCTCTTGATGACCTTCCAGTGCACCAAGAGGACCCAGAAGATCAAGGATGACGTCAACTGCTATCAGGATATACCTTTGGATCCTGGTGGCTATGCCGACGCCGCAACTAAACATTACAAGTTGCATTCTACAAGGGTAACCTGTTCTGCGACTTTCCCCCTAACTGTCAAGTCTAAAGAAGGCTGGGTACAGCTGACCCCCGCCATTATCAAGACTCAGGCCCCCATGGAGATGACCATCGACACCCCTCTAGTTAACTGGACAGATTACAGCCATGGAGGAATCTACACGGAAAGAGAGAGAGCTGAATGGTTACACACCCTAACCTTCCCATCCTACACTGAAGCAAGCCTGAAGGAGATCACCTACGGACTCTGCATTGGAGACGGAAACTGTAACCAACTTTCTACCAGCAATTTACCCCTGTACACCCTTGATAATCTAGTGCCAGACCTGGAACGCGAAATTGACTTATGGAGCAGCGTCAAAAGCTGGCTCCATGAATACGGCGATCTAATGGCATTCGCATGCCTGGTCATCCTTGGGCTAAAATTCATTACTGATCTGATATGCATCACCCTCACATTTCTACGTGTAGGCCCTGGAGCCGCCATCGCCCTAGTTGCCCACCTATACCTCTACAACAAGCATTCCTATCAGAAGCTAATGAGGAAGAAGAAGGCCGATACCAGAACTGAGAGGCGAGAACCTACTACAGCAGCAGAGACAACGTTGCTATTACCAACGACATCAACCACGAAGATACAAATGACCGAGATACAGCCTACCCTATTGGATCCTGCATCCCTGCCATCGTACAGCACTGCGACTAGATCACCTAGGATATCAACCTTAATACCATGACAGAATAATAGGTATAATTGGCCGTCTAGTCTATTGTCTTTGCCAATTTGAGCGTTATGTTATCTGGCATGTCTGTCTAGCCAGATAAAAAGGGGAGAAAATGTAGTGGGGCTTACTTGAGATACTTATAAAATACAGCAGAATGACATTTTCGATATCCTAAACGAGTGGACAGATTTTTATGAAATTAGTAGCATTTTAAAGCATTTATTTTTCTCTTTTGATTTTACTTCTATTTGCATTTTTAAGCCCACAAATGACGGATCTCGAGTTAAAATTATGAAACATTAGTACTTTTTATATTCTGTGAAATTGTATGATATTATCATGTGAGCTCTGGAAATTTTCCAAGAAATCAAAATACATATTTATGCGCAGTATAAATATGTACATTTGACCTTTTAAGTCTACGCGTGTAGGTTTTTAGGAGATATCTAACTTTTGTACTTTTATTAGAAAGGCTCCAGATATCCAGGGACGGCATCCTCAATGCATCACGGAGATTTCCCCGGCACAACTGAACGTGACTATTTGGGAAACTCAACATACACTCCGGCCTGCTTAAATGTCATGTGCAGACCTACGTGTATCCCTAGCCATCCCTGTATGATCAGAAACGCCCTCCAATACTCTGTAATTTTCCTATATGTATATATGTATTCATTAATTTGTGTAAACTATGTTTGTCTATTAAAAATATATCAGTTCCGCAGAAACAGTTGTTAGTAGAGTATTAACTCCTAATTTTTATGCAGCTATTACTAGCTGCCATTAATTATCCAGAAACTTATAAATCCCCTGTGGGTACTTATGAATAGTTTTGTTCTTTGCGTATTGGAGACGTTCAACAAAGGGAACGAGTCGCTTCGCTCTTGTATTCTCTCAGCCGCAACGTTACCAACTCAACGAGTAGCGCCGTCACACCGCTCGAGGCGGGCTATCTTGGTTTTTAAAAAGACAACAAGAACGTCCGATCCATTACAAATTGGTTCACTGATTAGCAAGATTATAACAGACAAACTAGTTTACCTGATTTTTTCTTATTTATTGGTTCAATGAAGATTACAAGAATTCTACTTTTTTCAGTTCATTTGTTATATCTGAAAAATTAAAGGTAAGTACAATGTGAAACACAATTTAAGATGTAATTATTTTTCCCATTTAATAAGGGAAGAATCAAAATAGTAAAATAACAAGCATTGATAACAAGTTTGATTTTATAGAAATTGTACCAAAGCAAAATAAAACACAAAAACTCATATAATTGAAATAGTTCTGGAATAATTTCCATTGAATATTGAAAAGTAATTATTACAACAAATAGAACATTTGATACAGGGTGAGTCAGATATACATGAAATCATTAGTTAATAATATTTGTGATAAACATTAAATCTGCTATGAATAAATATTTACATATTAGCATTTAGTTTTTCATATTTCAATCTTGTGTTAAATAATGTCAATAGAATTTATATAATCCTCATCAGGATTCTGTTCACAAGAAAAAGAATCTTTATCCTGAATTTCTCCTACTTCTATTTCCTGTTTTAAAGTTTCTTCAACATTCTCAGCCTCCATGTTGATAGAGAGAGGATCCTCATCATGAGTTTCTTCTTCTTTTATTTCTTGTTTGATATCAGCTTCATCACAATCAACAAAACTGGTAGAAGCAGAAGATGGAACTGTATTCTTAGCAGGTACTATCTTCTTCAAATGTCGAGCTGTTACATTATGGCATGACAGTGAGTATCTTGTTTTGAAATACATCTGGCATAGATCACAACAGTATGTCTTCTCCCCAGTATGAGTTTTTTTAACTTTAGTCTTAGGAGATTCTAAATTCTTTATGTGTCCAGTTGATTTATTATGTGTTGTCAGGTTTAAACTAGAGTAATAAGATTTCTGGCATAACAAACATGAGAATGGCTTCTCAACAGTGTGGGTCATCTTATGCACAGTTAAATTGTATTGTTGTGAGAAAGTCTTATCACATGTATCACAGGAGTATGACTTTTCTCCTGTAAGGATCCTCTTGTGGATAGTTAGCTCTTTACTTGTACGGAAAGCTTTTTGACATGTATCACAAGAGTATGGCTTCTCTCCTGAATGAATCCTCTTATAATTAGTTAAATTAGTTTGTAGTGAGAAAGTCTTTCCACATGTATCACAAAAGTATGGCTTCTTTCCTGTATGTCTCATCTTATGTTCAGTTAAATTAGTTTGTAGTGAGAAAGTCTTTCCACATGTATCACAAGAGTATGGCCTCTCTCCTGTATGAATCCTCTTGTGGACATTTAACTTTCTACTTGTAAGGAAAGCTTTTTGACATGTATCACAAGAGTATGGCTTCAATCCTGTATGAATCCTCTTGTGGACAGTTAACTTACTACTTGTAAGGAAAGCGCTTTCACATGTATCGCAGGAGTATGGCTTCTTTCCTGTATGAATCCTCTTGTGAACAATTAGCTCACTACTTGTACGGAAAGCTTTTTGACATGTATCACAAGAGTACGGCTTCTCTCCTGTATGAATCCTCTTGTGGACAGTTAACTTACTACTTGTAAGGAAAGCTTTTTGACACGTATCACAGGAGTATGGCTTCTCTCCTGTATGAATCTTCTTGTGGACATTTAGGACACTTTTTTTACGGAAAGCTTTTTGACATGTATCACAAGAGTATGGCTTCTCTCCTGTATGAATCCTCTTATGTTCAGTTAATTTAGTTTGTACTGAGAAAGTCTTTTCACATGTATCACAGGAGTATGGCTTCTCTCCTGTATGAATCCTCTTGTGGACAGTTAACTCATAATTTGTACAGAAAGCTTTTTCACAAGTATCACAAAAGAATGGCTTTTCTCCTGTATGGATCCTCATATGACTTACCAACTGTTGTTGTAGTGTAAATGATTTTTCACAAAATTTACATTTGAATGGCTTCTCTCCTGTATGAGTTCTCATATGTCTTGTTAAACTACCCTTTGTAGAGAATTCCTTGCAGCAGATATGACACTTTTTCATGTTGGATTCTTAATTTTTCTTGCTCCTGAAATAAAAAAAATATTTGATGTAATACTAGTGTAGAATTAAAAATAATAATTTAAGTTACTTTATAATCAAGGTATTCTTGTACGTCTGTCACTATGAAAACTATCTCATTACATCCATGTCTTATTCAGAATAGCAATCTTCTATATGTAGGGTGTGTCTGTCACAATATAGGTATACTTAACATAAACTCTATCTAATCTATAGTTTTTATTGTAATTAAGGCATGTTAGAATTGTTCTATTAATTTCAAACTTTGGAACATTTAATTACGTTTTAGAAAGTGTACCTAGCAACTTTATAATCTTTAACGGAATGTTTGTATGTCCATTTAAAAATGCGGATCTTTTAAATAATAATTACTAGGACAACAAGGTAAACTAATAAACTCTAGTCCTAAAATCGTAACCATATCCTTAAAACATTATCCTGTATTCAAGCAATTTTGCTTCGAATTTACATACAATTTTAAGTTGCATTGCTTTTATGGATGTTTTAAACTTGTTTTTATATATAAAAAACTTACTTACTTTGATTTGCTAAACTCAATTTACTTGTCTTTTCTTTATCTTTATGTTTCTACTGACTTTAGTTTATAATCTTGGGTCTTATTTCATTTTACATTCAGTCTGAAAATAAATAAAAGAAGTTAATAACTAACACAATTTTTACCATAAATGGATATTTATATCCCAAGATATTAAATGATTTAGAGATTGATCATCAAAAATACTGAGGACATTTTTTTGGCATGGGTTAGAAGGATCTTAAGCATTAGACAGACAGATGGACAGACATTGTTCTACTTTGGATTAAAGATTAGCTTCCTATTTTAAGAAAATGTGACATAAATAACACTTGAATAGCTACAAACCTGTATGGATCTGCTTTTTTATAATAATTAAAATGGCTACAATCATCATAAGTCTTTTCACATAAACCAAATTTGAATTGTTTCACACCTCTCAAATGTGTTTATAAAATTCCTTTATATGATAATATCCTAGATTAAAACCAGGCCAAATGCTTAACCTGAAGATGTAAAGATTTGGTCTGCTTATCAAGCTTTAGCTGCCTAAAAATAATAAGCTGGTGAAGACTGCAGCTGTTGTGTATTCAGAGGTACCTGATGAAAAAATGAAAAAGCAAGGTTACAGAATTATAGTGTCTGAATGTTCAAATACAAGATGACCATTTTTTCAATTTTTTGACTAAAAAACGGACCTACCTACAATTTTAGAAGTATAATCCAAAAGTTAAAGTCAAAGGAACTCACTAAATAAAGCGTTACAGCTCTGAGATTAGGTATGGCAATTGCTTCAAAGAGGTACAATATAGAATTGTATAGAAATGGCGGCGAAACCACCGCCGCTCCCGCCAAAAACCGCCGTTTCCAGCTGAATTTTTTTGCCTTTTCTCGCCAAATTAGACAATTTTCAATCATCTGGGCTAAACTTTTGTTTTCATAAGAATTTCCCTAATAGTACTTAACACTTGTAATGTTTCAAACATGCCAATATTTAATTATTTACTATTGCAATTATTAAAACTAAATACTTTTAGAAGCTGGCTGGGAAAAGTAGAGATAAAAATGTGGTTGTGAATATAAATTGCAATTTATTATACCATTAGAAAAATAGCCTGAAATCACCTTGAGATTTTTACAGCTTCACTGAAAAGTTCAATCATTCAGATCATTAATTTCCAGGATATTTAGATTTAGACAAAAAAGCCTTACTACTGAATAAAAGGAAAATTGGATTATCTGCACTCTATATATTTTGATAAAAAGAAATATTACCTACCTATTCTCAAAAGACTTATTGAAAATGACTTTGAGATTTTTGAGAAGGAAAACATAGGATGTTGTCATCTTACCCCTACATCCACACTTCTCTAAACTAAAAAGAAGGTACACTCCCCTAACAATATTTTTAATCTTTTTCCTTAAAAGAAAAATTATAATGTACTTATTCTGACTACTCTGCTAGATAATATATATAAAATATTTGCTGTATGCAAAAAGGGTGTAGGTACCTAACTAAATAAACTTCTGATAATGTATAGAAGGTGGTTAAACTTTTTTATTATTATTTTTATTTTATTAGCATACAGGATATAGTGTTTTAAACCTCCCCCCTCTTGGGAACTGCATGTCTGTCTTACACCCCCCCCCCCCCAAATGATTATAACACACCCATGATTGAGATATTTGACTGGCTGGCAAAAACCTGTGCACCCAACTTAACAAGTTGTTTTGCCTGCATACCAATTGTTGGTAAAACATATGCTTTGTTTCATAAAATTCAGATAATTCTTTCATAACTAAGTATAACAAAGACTTAAAGAGGTTTAAGTCCTAATTATAGAAATGTCAGAATGTCTAACAGGATTGCAAATAATTTCACATGATTGTAAACATTAACCATTGTTGATATTCATTGTTAAATATTATTTGTATTTACTTAACTAAATATGCTGTTTTTCTATAAATTTCCAAAGGTTTTGTAAAATTAGAAACTTATTTTGATGGATGATTCTCTGGGTCTAATATATTGCAATTATTGAGAAGAAAAGTATTTTTTTTCTTTTTTAAGAACTTTATGAAATACTACATCTAAAACAATTTTTATTTTATTGTTGGTGATCATTCATAATTGTTAACATTTATTAGTTCATATTTATAATCATTTTTACTTTGTGAACAATAACAGTTAATAGTAATAACAGTTAGTAACAAACTTTTAATTCTGTATTCAAAAATAGTTGTTTATTAACAATGCTCAAATGCCGCACTTTATGCGGACTCTTAAATGTCGTCTTTGATTAAACATAAAACTATGTTAAAAATTCCCTTTGTATTTTTGGAATAAAAAAATAATAAATCTAAATGTAATTTATTTTTTTGATTTTAAAATTGTATTGAATCTATATGCAGTTAAAAAAATTGACTTGCCTATATATAGAAAATTTGAATATTTTTATCAAAATATAAATCATTTTTCTTGGGAAATTATGTTCAAGAATATTTCGACCAAACGATTTTTCAAAGACGACATTTAGTAATGTATAAATAGTGCGGCATTTGTACAAAGTAAATAAACAGAGCATATTCAAAATAATAAAAATATCAAAACAACTATTTATTTGTATAATATGCTTATTTTTTTGTGACTGATCAAATATAATTTATGGTTATACAAATATATCAGCAAGGAATATCTATTAAGAAATTTTTAACATGACAAATGTTTATTTTTCATAATTTATTTATATTTTGTTAAATATTTATTATAATTTTATAGATGAAACAAAACTTTTAGAGACTAAACAGATACATTCACAATAGTTTACATATATAATTAAGAGAGAGAAAATTGTATGTAGAACTAATACAAGAAAGAAATATTTCTTTTCTTGCATTGAACCATTGATAATGTAAGCAATTGTTACTAATTATTACAATATGATCTTGTTTAGACTGGCATACAGTCAGGAACAGTGATTCTGTCAAACAATTCTTAATTAAAATTTACCCACCCATTTTCTTATCCCCCCCCCCTTCTTAACCATTTCCCTTTAGTCACAACACAAAACAAATTTTCATTAATTTCATATGGAATTAACTTAAACTATTATAAATATTCACTATTGTAATTTTATATTATTAGAAATTAATTTTGTGTTTATATAAAAGTACTTAATAAATAATACCTAGATAAGTAAATAAGTAAAGTGATTTAAATATTTTCTTGTTCTGCAAAGTGGCAGTTGGAATTATTACATTTGGATATTGATTAATGTACCAAGTATTATTTTCTATTCCTATTTTCTATTCATATAGCATATAAATAAAGGAATTAGAATTTTTACCATGTTGTTTTTATAACACCAAGTGATGTATGCATCTTTAAAATATGTAACATTTTCCTGAAAACAGCTTGACAAAACTTTTAGTGGCCTAATATTTTTTCTGATTATTTTGTTCCATATTAAATACTGTGTATTCTGGTGATTTATGGTTGCAATTCTTTTTCTAAAATGGCAACCTTAGCAACTGCAAATTAGTCTTATTTAAGTGTATTTCCAAAACTGTGTGGTAAAAGTAAATTTTTTTAGGAATATCTTTATTGCTAACCTAGAATTATTAAATTATACAAAAAAAAATTCAGGTACACTACTTCATGTACCACAACTCATTAAATGCACAGCAATGCCTTTATCACTGATGGAATTAGTTAAATGGCCAATGTTGATTGGGGGATGTGAACAATAGGGGTGGTGTGAATTTCGAAGATATCCTTTAGGTTTCAATAGCCCCGATTCTCTTATGTTAGGTTTAAGATATACAGTACTTTTGGCAAACCTCAGGCACAGATGTTACATGCTAAATTTCAGACTGACCTTATATTTTTTGTGGAACCTACTCAAACATTACATCACCCTGGACTTATTGAGTATGGCAGGTGTTCCACTTTGAATAGCAAACTCATGGGAATTAAGAGCAGAGATTAGGAAAATCCTGATTTAATTTGTTCAATTTGTAGAGTTACAACTTCCTGCAAAACTCAATCTTTATGCATGCATCATATAGATGCTTGCAGGAAACTATTATTGACAAATTATAAATGAATATGTCATTCATATTTATTGTCTGTGAAGAGAATTGAACTTATATTAGAGAACCTCCTAATTATCAAAAGTATTATTAGCTTATTATTTCTATACACCTCTCAAACCATATTTCTAATGTATTATTACTCAGGTACCTATATATGCATAGACACCTCTCAAACCTCAATTTTAATATCATTATTAGCTACCTAGGTACCCCTAAGACTTTAGTTTTCATTAAGTTTTATCATTTTGGCAGCCTCAAGCTCCATGTTTAAACACTTTTGTTGTCTTACAGGAGATTCTCTTTATTACCTCCCAATCAATCAATCACCTCCCCTGTCTGATTATGGCAGGTGTCCCAAATTAAATCACAATTAAATGATGGTCTATGGAGAGAAGCTTAGGCCAAGAGTTATACTATTAATTTTTTTACATGCCTATTGAGTATCAAAACTAGGTACTCATTTACCAACCAAGGGTATGTAGACGCTGCTGAGGTGTGAATGAGTGAGCAAGGAGCATATCTTCCAGTCAGTCTCTCAAGTCACAAGCCTAAAATACACATTTTAATAACAATATTGTTTTTCAGACAGAATATAAAATGAAATAAGACTCAAGATTGCAAAGCTAAAGTTAATTGAAACATAAAGAGAAAACAATCTTCGATTTTGAGTTCAGAAAAAAGTAGGTAAGTTAGTTTATAACAAGTTCAATGATAAGTAGCTCAGAAAAAAAACTAACAAAATTTTAAAGAAAAATTTAAGTAACTGTTTGAAATTGGTTATGTATTATCAAAATACTATACTTGTACATTGTACATTTTGATGAACAAGTGACCATATATAAATAAGATCTGGATATAAGAAGTAGAGTTTTGATACTTTTTCTACAAAGTGATAATATCGAAAAGTTCTTGAAATACCCTAGACTCTCATCTGGGGTATATTTTCTTTTTTCATGAATTGTTTTTATTGAAAATTAATATTATTCTAGGTGCAAGAATTAATTCACCATGAACAAGTGCCATATCTGCTGCAAGGAATTCTCTCAAAAGAGTTACTTAAAATTTCATATGAGAATACATACAGGTGAAAAGCCATTCAAATGTAAATTATGTGAGAAAACATTTACAAAAAGCAGTGATTTAACAATGCACATGAGAATTCATACAGGCGATAAGCCATTCAAATGTGATTTGTGTGAAAAAGCTTTCACACGACCAAGTACATTAACTTTACATAAAAGGATCCATACAGGCGAAAGGCCTTTCCAATGTAATACATGTGAAAAAGCTTTCCATACAATTAGGGAGTTAACTGTCCATAAAAGAATCCACACAGGTGATAAGCCATACTCTTGTGATTTATGCCAGAAATCTTATTACTCAAACTCAGAACTGACACAACATAAAAAATCAGCTGGACATATTCTTAATTTAGAAATGAAGAATACAGTTCCACATTCTGCATCTACCAGTTTTGTTGATTGTGTTGAAGCTGATGTAAAACTTGAGATAAAAGAAGAAATTCTTGATGAAGATCATCTGTGTATCAACATAGAGGCTGAGAGTGTGGAAGTAATTATAAAAGAGGAAATAAAGGAGGAAGAATTTGTATAAGTAGATAGAAATAAAAATGTTTGATAAATGCAGGAACCTAAATTGCGAATTTGTTGAAAATGTCTTTTAAAAAGTGCTTAATTATGTTTATTTATGTTTTTATTTAAGATTTTTTGGTAAGTTTATATAGTAATGCTTCTCCAAAAATAATTTTAAAGAAAAAAATCATAAATCTGCGTTGGCCCAACCATGCGGGGCTACCCTGTACAATTTACCCTAATTTAAGTTTGAGGAAAAATAAAATATTGTAAAAAATTATAATATTTCAACTAAATCGTGTAGATACTGTTTCTGTTTATTAGGGTTGGCAATCCGAATCCGAGATCCACCCAATTTTGGAATCCAGAATCCGTTTTTTTCTTGTGGATTCGGATTCTTAATTTTTAGGCTAAAATTAGCGTCATGAGTTTTTCTTTCAACCCCCTCTCTTTGAAGGCAAAGATCATCAACCCTCCATCTCTCCCCACCTACACCACCAAGTGGAGAGATCAGAAAATATGAAAAAACGCAGCTCTAGATTCTTCCCAGTGCCCGGTGTAATTTAATCCCTTAATTTATTTTTAAAAAGCATTTTAAACTATTGCTAGAATCCAGAATCCGTCAAAAAAAAAAAAGAATCCGGAATCCGCTGAGAATCCGTTTTATTTTTGGACAGATTCTTGTAAGAATCTGAATTCGAATCTGGTCCATAAATTAGACGGATTGCCATCCCTACAGTGTTTATACATTTTTTCGGTCATTCTCTTGAATGCAAAAATGTGTATACCTTCTTTAATTCAATTAGATATATTTATAAAATAATAATTTTGTCTATTTTCAGACAAAAAAATAAATTGAAATAAAATTTGAAACTGAAGTCAACATAAAGAGAAACAAACCACGCATAGTCTCAGTTCAGAAAATTAAAGTAAGTTAGTTTTAATATGTACAAAGATAATTTTGTCCATAACATTAAATTAAACAGCACACCATATTTGGAATAATTTTACTTACTTATTGGAGGACACACCCTACATATAGAGAAGCTATATAAATAAGATATGGATGTAAGGAGAGAGTTTCCATAAAATACATAGTGACAGACCTACGGAAACAACCTTAGATAAAAAGAAGCTGTAATAATAAAGTTATACCAATACAAAAAATAATAAAAGTGGAATTATTTTTCCAATTCTACACAAGAATAACATTAAATATTATTTTTTCCAGGTGCAAGAACAATTAACAATTCGTCATGAACATTAACAAGTGTCGTATCTGCTGGAAGAAATTCTCTCGAAGGAGTTATTTAAAAATACATAAGAGAATTCATACAGGAGAGAAGCCATACAAATGTGACACTTGTGAAATGGCGTTTTCAAACAGTAGTATATTAACAAATCACAGAAGAATCCATACAGGTGAGAAGCCATACTCTTGTGATTCTTGTGAAAAAACTTTCACACGAAAAAGTCATTTAACCCTTCATAAGAAGAGCCATACAGGAGAGAAGCCATACTCTTGTGGTACATGTGGAAAGACTTTTGCACGAAAAAGTCAATTAACTGTTCATAATAGAGGTCATGCTGGTGAGAAGCCATACTCTTGTGAAATATGCAATAAATCTTTTAAATCAAATGCAGAATTGTCACAGCACAAGAAAACAGCTGGACATCTTAAGAAGTTAGAGTCTACTAAGAATATAGTTCCATCTTCTGCTTCTACCAGTTTTGTTGATTGTGGTGAAGCTGATATTAAACTAGAAATAAAAGAAGAAGAAACCCTTGATGAGGACCCTCTCTGTGTATGATTGTATTTTGATTACAAGAACTTTTATCAATAATATCATGTAAAAACCTTTTTTTTTATTTATTGTCTTAATTCCAGGATTCATTCAATTATATAAGTAATTTTATTTTTCTCTGTTAAAATGGGACTATGCAGGAACTAGAGCAAATAATTTGAAAAGGTGATAATTTTTCTGCTTATTTTCCATAAAGGTATATGTTCTAATCTTTAAAACAGGAGTAGAATGGTAAAACTTGACATGGCAGTTGCTTTAATGGGGTACAATTTGGCTTTAAAAAAAACAGTGGTCGAACTGCCAAAAGCAAACAATATTTCTCGTCAATTAGACAATTATGAATCATTTGATACAAACTTTTTTCCCCCAAAAAAATCCTTTTTATTTCACTTCAACTTTTGGTAGCGTTAGGTTTTCTTATAAGAAATACCCGAATTTGTAAGTATTGTAATAATTTCTATGTGAGTAATAATTAGTTAATTTTTGTAAAATGATATCTGTATATATTATTTTTCTACTTTTTAATTTAACAATATTTTGTTTAAAAGTATTTTTATTATTCTGCAAATCAAAACTGATTTTTTTTGTTGCATTGTACTAATTTTTTCAGATAATGCAAAATGAAAAGTTATTTTCTTAGATCCTTCATTGGAACCAGTATATAAGATAATTCAGGTAAAAATGATTTTGCCAAAATAGAAAATGATAAAATCAACAATCCTTCCTATCATAGAAAACAGTCATTTTTTTTTGTTTGTTATCAAGTTATTTCAAATAGGTATTTCAATTAACCAAAGAAAGACAGCCTAGTGGAGTGAAAAGTGACATTACAGATTTTTGTATGTCAAGTATATTGTACATATTGTTCATGTCTTTGAGGAGAGTGGAGAGAAATACAGCAATAAAAATTGGATGTAAGAAAAAGGGTTTTCATAGACTACATTAACCTACATATTGACAGACTTACGGACACACCTTAACTAAATCAGTATTTTAAATTATAGTAAAATTATAAAGGCTTGAAATTAATATTTTGAATTTTACTTTGTTATTACAATAAATATTTTTATTTCAGGTGAAGAAACAATTAAAAATCCATCATGAACAAGTGTCTTATCTGCTGCAAGGATTTCTCTAAAAAGGGTAATTTGACAAGACACATGGTAACTCACATAGGAGTGAAGCCATTCAAATGTGATTTATGTGAAAAATCATTTGCTCATAGTAGTTATTTAACAACACACATGATAATTCATAGAGGTAAAAAGACATTCAAATGTGTTACATGTGAAAAGGCTTTCTCAAAAAAAAGTCATCTAACTGTCCATAAGATGACTCATACAAGAGAGAAGCCAAACTCTTGTGAATTATGTAAGAAAATGTATTACAATAGTACTAGCATGTATTACCATAATAGATCAGCTGGACATCTGAAAAAGTTAGAAACTATTAAGAATACAGTCACACCTTCTGCTTCTACCAGTTTTGTTGATTGTGGTGAAGCTGATGTAAAACTAGAGATAAAAAAAGAAGAAACTCTTGATGAGGATCCTCTCTCTATCAACATGGAGGCTGAGAGTGTGAAAGAAACTATAAAACAGGAAATAGAAGAAGAAGAAATTAAGGATAAAGAATCTCTTTCTTGTGAGCAGAATTTTAATGAGGTTAGAGTAGACACAATTGATATCATTGAGCATAAGATTGCAATATAATTAATAATAGGTTTTCTTATATGAAATACCTGAGTTTGTAAATATTGTAATATTTTCAATGTTAATATTAATTACTTATTTTTTTATAAAATTAAATCTGTATATACTGTTTTGTGCTTTAACTGTTATTTTAATGTGAATTTTTTCCAAATTATATTCTCCTATTTTGTAAATCAAAACTAATTATTTTGTTACATTGTACTGATTTTTTTTTTTTGACAAAACAAAATAATGAAATGATATGAAAAAAGGATGATTCTTTCAGCCATCATTGAAACGAATAGCTAAAACAAGGTAAATATGTATTTTTTTTATCTTTTCTTGCTAAATCAGACAATTTGAAATCATTTGAGATGTTATTTCTTTTATATTTTAGCGCAGGGGTTAGAGAAAAATGTTTTAATTTTCAAATAATCTGTTTATTGTTACTCAAAGTACCTAGGAAAGTTGCAAAAGTAGTTTCTATAATTGCAATGATAAACTTTATAGAAACAGTGCCAGAACAATCAAATATTTTCATTTACCACTGATTTTTTACAAAAATTATATCAGCAGCATTTTGATATTCTGCCAAAATGGAAGGTATTTATTTTCTAGAGGTTGACTATCAACCATTGTGGATGAATTTTACCAGAAAACATGTTGCAAGCCTTCAAAACAGCAACCATAAAATATCTAGATGTTAGGTAAGTATGTTTTTTGCCCAAAACAAAAATATAGTCATCTTGTATTTGAATATACAGACACTATAATTCTGCTTTTTCAATTTTTCATCAGGTACCTCTGAATACACAGCAGCTGCAGCCTTTGCCAGCTTATTATTTTCAGGCAACTAAAGCTTGATAAGCAGACCAAGGCTTTACAGCTTCAGGTTTAGCATTTGGCCTGGTTTTAATCAAGGGTATTATTATATAAATTAGTTTTGTATACACATTTGAGAGGTAAAACAGTTCAAATTTTGTGAAAAAACTTTTGATGATTGTATCCATTAAATTATTATAAAAAAGCAGATCCATACAGGTGTGTAGCTATTCAAATGTTATTTATGTCACATTTTCTGAAAATAGGAAGCTAATCTTTAATACAAAGTAGAATAATGTCTGTCCATCTGTCTGTCCAATGCTCAAGATCCTTCTAACCCATGCCGAAAAAATTTTCATCAGTATTTATGATGATCTATCTTTATTCATGTAATATCTTGGGATGTAAACATTTATGGTAAAGATTGTGTTAGTAAATAACTCATTTAATTTATTTTCAGACTGAATTTAAAATGAAATGAGACTGAAGATTATAAAACTAAAGTCAGTATAAACATAAAGATCAAGAAAAGACGAGTAAATTGAGTTTAGCAAATCAAAGTAAGTTAGTTTTTTATATAAAAAAAAGTTTAAAAATATAGGAAAATATAGGAAAAACTAGGTATATTTTATGTTTTTCTTAATAAAAATAATATTTTAAGAGATTGAGAGAGGATATACCAGCATGAATACCTGTAATATTTGTAACAAGAATTTTACACATAAATCTTCTTTGGGTAGACACAGACGGGTTCATACGGGAGAGAAACCATACTCATGTGATCAATGTGAAAAGACTTTCTCTCAGATAGGTCATTTGACTCAGCACAAAATAATTCACACAGGAGAGAAACCATACTCATGTGATCAATGTGAAAAGTCATTTACAACTAGTGATAACTTGAACAGACATAAAAGAATCCATACAGGTGAGAAGCCATACTCATGTGATCAATGTGAAAAGAAATTTACAACTAGTAGTCACTTGACTTACCACAAAAGAGTTCATACTAGTGAGAAACCCTACTCATGTGATCAATGTGGAAAGACATTTTTTCAAAATATTGATTTGACTAGGCACAAACTGAGAAACATATTATTCATATATATCCTTTGTATGTTTTAGGTATGCCTGCCAGAGAAGCCTAGTATTTGTCACCTATTAATCTATGTCTGTATATTTTATGTGTAGTAAAATATATCCATTTGTTATCGTTTTATCTATGATCATTTCATATGTCAATAAATCATGCTATTCCAGATAACTGGGGTTTAAATAATCTTTGTCTATTACAGATCAATAGAATGTGTGTCTGTCTGTATAGTGCTAATTATGTAGAATAGGTATGTTGTCCTGTTTTATCAATGCTAGCTGAGCTACGTTAATTTTCAAAGTAAAAGAAAAAGATCTACGGACCTAATATTGAAAACAAGAACAATAGTTTTCATAGCACTATATTGACACACACACAATAACATTCAAAAGTGATATAAGAAAAGAAAATATTACTGTTTGTTTTGTTATTTAATTTTGTTTGGACGAGATCAGGTGTCCAAAGTGTATGTACCAGTAGTAAGGCTGGGTACAATGTAGAATCCGGGTATACAGGTAAACAAAAGGGATTTTGTAAAGGGCCTACAGACCGCGGAATACTAGAGACAATAAAGATTATTAAGTAAGAAACCCCATTATTTCTTAAAATGCCGGACACAGTTGAGATTAAGATTTCGGAACCTGCTCCGAAATTAGCAGAGTTTGAGGTGTATGATGAGTACATACAATGTGTTGAACTCTGGGCTTTAACTACAGACGCAAGTAAAAAGAAACTTGGTCTGATACTGGCAGGGTCCCTGCCAGACAAACATCCTATCTTTGGAAAGAAAATAAAGATACAATGTATACAGGAGGTAACATTGGATGTCCTCAAGACCGAAGAGGGCTATGATAAGGTTCTAGAATGGATGGAGAAAAGGTTAGGAAAGAAGACTTGGGTTAGTAGGGCCGAAGCTTTCCTAAATGTTCTTGCGTTCAAAAGGAACAATATGCCCATTACACAATACTTAGACGAGTTGGATGTCTTAATTAACAAGTGTAATCAAGCTAAAATAAACTTCCCTGATGAGTGTCAAGGGTACATTTTACTAGCAAACGCGGGACTAACCACAAATCAAGGGGAAACCTTAAGGGGTAATATTGATATGGAAACCGCAGCGAAAAATGGGGAACTTTATGATCAAATAAAGCAAAAACTAAGGGAAATTTTGATTAGTCCCTTAATTGGTGGAGCGTTAGGTGAACCCGAAAAGAACGCCACAAATGAACAGTTATTTCTCTCAGAGCATGAAGATATTTATGCTGCTTGGCTCAAGTCCAAAAGGCCAAATGGTAAGAAAAATTTTGGTAAGTCAAATAGTCAAGGATACAATAAATCCAAAGTAGCGACTAATGGAGGTAAAAACCCCAGGGACAGAAAAGGGGAGATAATGCTATGTAGGGTGTGTAATTCTAATATGCACCTGGAAAGGGAATGCCCTCATAGACAAGCTACTTATGAAAAGGAAAGGAGCACAAAATATAGGCCTATGAGGCAACAAGCGCATGTGACAGAGGGAGAGAATACTTATAGAGATACGGACCACTCCCAGAGAGAATCTGATTCGGAAGACGACAATCAGAATCACCCTAGCGACTCAATCTATTTTACGGCCGACAAAGACGAACTAAGTCAATTTACGTCGGAAGCCCTAAATATGGCTGCGCTTGATACGTGCTGTACAAGCAGCGTATCAGGCAGAAAATGGATGAATATCTATTTAAAGGCTATACCTAAAGCTTATGTGAGTCATATCAAGGGTCCCTATCAAAGTCGCAAAACATTTATGTTCGGAAATGAAGGGATTTTGAAATCGGGAGAAGCGTACACGGTCCCTATAGTAATAGCTGACAAATTATCGACGATAGAGGTGGATGTCATTGACAGTGACATACCTCTATTGTTGTCAAGAGAAGACATGAAAAGGCTAGGCATAGCGATAGATGTCAAAAATGACAGAGTAACTGTACATGACAAACAGATCCCGTTAGCCATGACAAGTGCGGGACATTTTACCATAGATCTGATTGGTAAAGAAGATGTATTGGTAATGGAACAAGTCTGTGTTGTAGACATCATGAAAGAAGATGAAAAGACACAATTGAAACTTCTTTCTAAATTGCACCGGCAATTTGGACATAGGCCCAAAAGAGTCTTTGTCAAGTTATTGCAAGATGCAGGCAAATGGTGTCAGAAATTCTCAGACATGCTGGACAAAATCATGGAGGGTTGCGAAGGTTGTATTCTTCGTAGAAGAACCCCAGATAGACCAGCAGTAGCTCTAGAATTGGCATCAGACTTCAATGAAGTTATTGCTTTAGACCTCAAGTTTTGGGGGGATAAGTACATCTTGTACATGATTGACTGCTTCTCAAGATACACTTTGGGCACAGTCATTGACAGAAAGAAACCTGAATGTGTCATTGATGCTTTGTTTAAAGTATGGATTCAGTACTTTGGAGTTCCCAACAAAGTAATAACAGACAATGGTGGTGAATTTAGCAATGCAGAAATGCTAGAGGTTGCAAGCCAGCTAAATCTGGTCCATCTCACAACAGCGGCTGAAGCTGCTTGGATGAATGGGATGTGTGAAAAGAATCACAACACCAATGACAACATCCTAGGGGCGGTACATAGAGACCAACCTGACATAGATTTGAACACAGCCCTATCATGGGCTTGCTGTGCGAAGAATTCGCTGTCTAACGTGTATGGATTCAGTCCTTTTCAGATAGTATTTGGAAAGAATCCAAGACTACCCAATATCTTGAATGATCCCCCTCCAGCATGGGAAATAAAACCCATGAGCAAGACTTTGCAACAGAACCTAAAGTTGCTTCACAAAACCAGGGAGGAATTCGTCAAGTCTCTAAGTTGCGCAAAGATCAAGAAAGCGCTATTAGCCAGAGTCAGGACCATGGATAGAGTCTATGCGCCTGGTGACGAGGTCTACTACAAAAGAGACCGCGACGATGCTTGGTCCGGCCCAGCAAAAGTTGTTGCACAAGACAACAAGATCATTCTGATCAAACACGGTGGTTCATGGAAGAAAGTCAGTGCAAACAGACTAATACCCAAAGGCTTAGAACTAGCTAAGGACATCAAGCTAGAAGAAGCAACCAATGACAAAACCAAGGTTGCAGCAGAAGGTGGAGAAGAAATCCAAGGAGACACAAACTTGGATGGCAAGGAAAGACCAACGAAACAGGTCACTGTTAGCCAGGGTACTTCCAACCCAGTTCCAGTTGAACAAGACGTGGAACAAAGGCAAGTAGAACCATCTACAGATAGAATGGTGGAGAAAGATACACCAAATTTTCTGCTTGTGAAAAAGAATGACAGACTGGAAGTTAAGCATGATGGATTATGGGAGAAAGGAACAGTAAAGTCAAGAGCTGCAGTTGCATCAAGCAAAACCTATCCAAACTGGTACAACCTGGAATTGGATAATGGAAAGAAACTCAGCATGCAATTGACTACTGAATTTGCAAGAAAGATTACTCCTGAAGAAGAAGCGTACAATAATCTTCATGAAGACATCATGGCTGTAACTGTTTCAAAAGAGAAACGAGACAGTCCAGAGTGTCTGGAAGCTAAGCTTAAAGAACTGGATAAGCTAAAGGAGTTTGAAACCTACAGAGTAGTGGAGGATGCAGGTCAAAAGCATATCACAACTACTTGGGTACTGACTGAAAAAGGTCCAGAGATAAGAGCTCGCCTCACTGCTAGGGGTTTTCAAGAGGAAGACGACTTTCCAAAAGACTCCCCAACTATGCAGAAATCATCTCTAAGACTATTGCTGGCATTAGCAGCAGCAAAAGGGTGGGATATACAAACTAGCGACATAAAATCGGCTTTTCTTCAAGGCAGCAAACTTGAAAGGGAAGTTTATGTTAAGCCACCCAAAGAAGCTGATGACAAGGGAAAGCTATGGCGACTGTTGAAATGCTTGTATGGACTCAAAGATGCAAGCAGACAATGGTATGTCAAAGTTGTCAAATGCCTGAAGTCAGTTGGATTCAAGAAATCCAGATTTGATGCAGGACTGTTCTACTTGATAGACAAGGATGGACAGCTAACAGCTCTCATAGGACTACATGTAGATGATTTCCTACATGTAGGGAATGACGAGTTCAACAATGTCATTTTACCCATCATCTTGAACAACTTCAAGGTAGGTAAATCAGAGACAAGCTCATTCATGTACACAGGCTTCCTGCTTGAACAGACTCAGGAAGGTGTAACCATTGATCAGTCTCAATATGTCAGTAATATTGACATTCCAACTCTCTCTGCAGAACGTTTGCTAGAGAAAGATGCAGAAATGAGCTTAGAGGAGTTATCTGTGTTGAGACAAATGACAGGTACGCTCAACTGGGTCACTAGGGCCACACGCCCAGACCTATGCTTTGACATGATCAACTTGTCAACTAAGTTCAAAGGAGGAGTAGTTGCTGATCTAAAGGAGGCCAAGAAGACACTGATCAACCTTAAACAGAATCAGGCCAAGATTCTTATCTCTGACATTGGAGACATAAACAAGGCAGAGATATGGTGCTTCACAGATGCTGCTTTTGGTAACATCAACAATGGAAAGGATAGTACAGGAAGTTACATCATTTTCATTGTGAATCCGCACAATGGCAAATCTGCGCCCATCGATTGAAAGTCCAATAAGACAAAACGAAGGGTACAGTCAAGCCTAGCAGCAGAAGCATTGAGTTTGAGTGCAGGTCTCGATGCAGCTATTGCACTAAGATGGATGATTGCAGATTTCACTGGAGTAGAATTGTCAGTAAAAGCCATTATTGACAACAAGTCCACATGTGATGCAGTCTACTCATCCACTGATGTCTCAGAGAAACGCTTGAGACGAGAAATTGCCATCATTCAGGAGATGGTAGAAAGTGGGGAAGTCAAGGAAATACGTTGGCTAAAAGGGGAGGACCAATTAGCAGATGCATTGACCAAACGTGGCGCAAGTACACTCAAATTGATGAGAGTACTGCAGAAAGGAGAGATGGGATCAGATTTGATGAATCTCATTAAGTAAACTCCACTCTTTGGCAAAGCACAATAGTAAAACAGTAATATACCCCCCCCCCCCCCTTCCAAAGGCAAAAATGCACAAAAACACTTACACACAAAAATTTCTTTTGTTTTTCCCCATCTCACCACAAATTCTTTGTTTTTACCCAGAATAACTATTGCTGTATATATAAATATTGGAATTTTTTTTTTATTGTAATTGTATTGATATTGCAACATTTTATTGATATTGTAACATTTTATTGATATTGTAATGTTTTAAAAATAAAAACCCAAAAGGCATGGACAAATCCTAAAAATAAAAGCTTTTATTGAACTCAAAAATTTCTTTTTGGGGGCATGGGCCACGCACAGTGGTTCTTCGTTTTTCTTTGGAGAACAGAAACAAAGAATCGTCATGTAAAAATAAAAATGGTATTATGTTAAGGACCCGTGAGGGCGGGTATTAGTAAACATGAAACGCAACACATTCACACTACAAATAAACCGCTAATTAAATAATGAATAATTTAATAAAAGCCGTGTAAGAAACAAAAACGCGGCATTTTTCGTAATTAAGCGCATTTGAACTATTAGAGCGTGTTACGTAATGAAAAAGAATTTACTTTTTGAACAAATTTATTGTAAAAATGATAGTTTTAATTGGTTTACGGATTTTCCTACAAAAGAAAGGCGAATACTAGCACTAAGGTGAATACATTATTCGATTCGATTTATTCAACTCATTGTTTCTCAAGAAAATTTAGGAGAAATAGATTGGTGACAATATTTTTTTTTATCTCTCATGAAAATCTAGAGAGTATTTTCCATTAATCATTTTGGTATTTTTTTTAATACACAAACTTTCGACGGAGAAAGATTAAAACGAATAAGGCTGTAATGTGAAAAATAAAAAGAAATTTAATAAACTGTGAACAGGAAAGTTTAGCTATTCATCCTCAATTTTTTTTTGTTTTTCTCGTTTAATATATCACGAACGACCAGAATCCTGACGTCGAACAACACAAAGTATAGCAATCATTTATTTTCTTCACCCAACTTATGGTTTACCTTTATAATTTAATGAAATAAATTTAATTGTAATCCATTTTTCTTTCTCGTAGGATGGCAGAGAACCTTGAGAGCCGCATAAGTGAAGACCTAGGTCTTAACAGCCTGTACGACGAGGAGGAGGTTGAGATGGTAGATCCGCCGCAGAATCAAGATGCGGAGCGGTCAGAGATCACACACAAGTGCTACAGCGGCTACCCATGGGAGGAGACCATACAGGAGGATGGAGTCACCATCCAACACTGTCAGATGGACGAGTATGCAATAGAAGAGACGACCGAGCTAATTCTATGTGACCTGCGCAGTCAGGAGCCCAAGTTAATAAGTGTGGCATGTTATCACGTTTATCTCTCTTCACACCCCGTGTCCGACATTATGGAGCAGTTAAGCATCATAACTGCGGCGGCACAGAAAGCTTCAGCACATAAGCTAGTGTTGAGTAGCACCATCTTTCTGCCAGAACAACAGCAGTTATGGGGAGAACAGACAAAACTCAACTTCGAAATTCGAAGGCTGTGTTTTCTGATGGAAAGACCAAACATCCCATTGCACAAAGTGTCACTTTTTGTGCAGGCAGAAACGAAGACCTGTGCTGTGAAAAAGGCATGTTTCACGGAGGCTGTAGGTGGCGTTGGATTGGGGAGAACCTTGACCCCTGACACGCTAGCTAAAGCTAAGCAGTGGGTGATTAAATATCACAAATCGGGTTTTGAGGAGGGAGCCCCGATGGGATGGAAGATGACCGCCTGGGATATGAAGCCAACTAGTCTGCAATACACGCCTGGATATAGAAATCCTGCCATGATCCAACGTCTAAAGGATCAAGGAACTTTTAGAGAGCCCAGGAACAACAGGGGCAGGGGTAAGGCGGGGGCATCCAGACGGGGAGGTGTGGCTTACAGCAGGAAAAGAGAGCTGGGTATCAAGCCTGCAGGAGTGCAGGAGGCCAGGACAAGACCCTTTGGTCGTGGCGGAGGTGCCAGTGGGTCCAGCGGCTACAGCAGTTCGAGGAGTCTTGGCTACAGAAAGAGTAGCTGCGCTTCTAGCCATAGAACTTTTTCATCAGACTCTGTGTTTGAAGGAGGTTCCAGAGGAAGAGGTCAAAGCCAGGTAGACCTTATGGTCGAGCTGGAGGAACTGCGTAGGGCTAGGAGGATGGAGCTGGAGGATGGCAGGCGTCAGGAACGAGAGAGACAGCGGGCGGATAAGCTGGAGGCGGCATTAGAGAGAGCCAGGGACGAGGTTGGTAGGCTAAACACGCAGGTGGCTGATCTCAAGAAGGAGCTGTGTAGTCTGCGCCTAGACAACGAGCGGATAAACTTCAACAACCAGGAGGCCTGGGGGATAATCAGAAGTGAGTGGCGGCGCAGGGATGAAGAACAGGCAAGAAGAGAAAGAGAAGAAAAAATTAGAAAGAGATAAATATGAATGAGAAACATATTATTCATATATATCCTTTGTATGTTTTAGGTATGCCTGCCAGAGAAGCCTAGTATTTGTCACCTATTAATCTATGTCTGTATATTTTATGTGTAGTAAAATATATCCATTTGTTATCGTTTTATCTATGATCATTTCACATGTCAATAAATCATGCTATTCCAGATAACTGGGGTTTAAATAATCTTTGTCTATTACAGATCAATAGAATGTGTGTCTGTCTGTATAGTGCTAATTATGTAGAATAGGTATGTTGTCCTGTTTTATCACAAACGACTTCATACAGGTGAGAAAACATACTCATGTGATCAATGTGGAAAGACATTTTCTCAAACTAGCCATTTGACTCAGCACAAAAGAATCCATACAGGTGAGAAGCCATACTCATGTGATCAATGTGGAAAGTCTTTCTCTGTTATTAGTAATTTGATCGTCCACAAAAGGATCCATACAGTTGTGAAGCCATACTCATGTGATCAATGTGATAAGACATTTACTTCTGGTAGGGACTTAACTCAACACATAAGGATCCATACAGGTGAGAAGCCATACTCATGTAAACTTTGTGACAAACATTATGCCTATTGTTCCTTGTTATCAAAACATAAAAAATCCCCTGGACATTTAGAAATGATGAAAAGCTGTAATAATACAGTTCCAACTTCTGTATCTATTAGTTTAATTAAATGTGAAGAAGTTTATATCAAGGAAGAAATTAAAGAAGAAGAAATATTTGAAGAGGATCCTCTCTCTATCCAGATGAGAGCTGACAATATTTATGAAAATATTAAACAAGAAATAGAAGATCCTCTTTCTTGTCAACAGAATTATGATGAAGATAGAATTGATACTATTGATATTGTTCATCATAAAATATAAATATTAACATTTAATTGTCATAGAATACAAATGCTTATTTAGAGAGACAGGATTATTGCTCAATTTAAATGAAAATCTAAATCTTATTTTTCACATTAAAAATCTGCATTTTATCTTTATTTGTTGCAATTTTTTATTCATTTAAATTCTAAATATACTTACTTTACACTTGGTTTTATAGGATCTCCACATTAAATCTGTCTCCATTTTATTTCACTTACAACTTGCTGTTTAAATGATTTTTTACATAATTGATATTATTGTTTTCCAGTATAAAGAAACTCATTATTTTGTTTATTTATCTTGTAGTGTAAATAAAATAATTGTCTAATGTAAATATATTATTTTCAGAATAATTTTAAAAAATGTACAGAGATATCAATAACACAGAAGTTTTACACTAATTTTGTTTACAAATACACAAGTTATTCACTTTTTATTACTAAAGATTTTACCCAGAGAGGAAATAAAGAGGGTCATATGATATATCTCTTAGGTAGAGTGACAACAAAAGAAACAAAAAGTATAGGTATGTTTTATTTGATCAAATGAAAGTGAGTATATGTCTGTCTGTCAATATAAAACGGTTTTGCTTACCATTGAAATGTTTCAGTAATCTTTTAAAGGAATATTTATATAAGTCTATGTGTTTTTTTAGATTTTTTGTTGGAGTGTACTAACCATCTAGTATTTTCTATAAAAAAAAAAAGGAAGGGGGAAGGGGTTCCTATGCACCCTAGTCGATGTAAGATTTAATATTATAGGTTGAACTTTATACCCCTCCCCCTACAAACCTATAAGGGTAATTGATTTAAATATTATTTATTTCAGGTGCAATAATAGTTAACTGTTCATCATGTTGTCATGTTATATTTGCCGCAAGAAATTTTCACTCAAGAGTGATTTGCTAATGCATTTAGAAATTCATGAAGAAAACAAGCCATTCAAATGTGAATTATGTGAAGAAACATTTTCAGAGGATGGTATTTTAACAGCACACATGAGAATTCATACAGGCGAGAAACCGTTTAAATGTATTTTTTGTAAATAGGTGTTTTCAGACAGGAGTGACTTGACTAAGCACAAGAGGATCCATATAGGTGAGAAACCATACCTTTGTGATACATGTGAAAAAGGTTTTCGTACAAATCAACAGTTAGCAGTTCATAAGAGGATCCATACAGGAGAGAAGCCATACTTTTGTGATACATGTAAAAAGTCTTTCTCACAACAAAGTTCATTAGATGATCATAAGAGAATCCATACAGGAGTGAGGCCATACTCTTGTGATACATGCGGAAAGACTTTTAAACAACAAAAAGAATTAACTTTACACATAAGGATTCATGCAGGAGAGAAGCCATACTCTTGTGAATTATGCCAGAAATATTTTAATCATTGTTCTAACTTTGCAAAACATAATAAAACAGCTAAACATCTGAACAAGGTGGAATCTATTAAGGACAAAGTTTCACTTTCTGCTTCTACCAGTTTTGTTGATTGTGGTGAAGCTGATATTAAACTAGAAATAAAAGAAGAAGAAACTCTTGATGAGGATCCTCTCTCTATCAACATGGAGACTGAAAATATTAAAAAAAACTATTAAACAAGAAATAAAAGAAGGAATTCAGGATAAAGATTTTCTTTCTTATCAATAAAACTATGACACAGATTGAAAAAAAAACATTATTTTCATTGAATTATAGATTTTCTCATTGGAGATTTAAGAATGAATAGTTAAATTTATGTACTTCAATATCATTTATGTACAGTTTCTGGTATTTTCCTTTTATAAATAACGAAACTTTTTAAAGCTTTTAGTGTTGAAAGAGATTATTTAAATGATGTTAATCTCAATTTTTAGTATTTTTCCCGATTTTCAAAAATATCTTTTTAGCTTAACTGAAAGTTCCACAAAGTTCCCTTAACGAGATAATGTTATTAGTTTAGTGGCCCATCCAATATTTTCTAGAGTATGACAAGTATAGATTAGCAATGATTATATTTAATAGAAAGATCAATTTAATTTCACATTGTTTTTGAGATAAACCAAAACTGTTACTGTTCATTTCACTTATTTGTTTTGCTCTTTTTAACTTATATTTCATTTAATCTCTTATTATTATAATATCATTTAATTTTATAACGATTTTGCCTTCATATATTTATTCTTTTGTTATTCTTATAAAAATGTCAGTAATGTTCATGTTATAAACCTGTCATTTGTCTCATCTGAGTTGTTTCACAAAAACATTTTCAATAATTTGTAAAAGTATTATAACATATATATATATCTTGTTTTATCAATTTATAATTTCATTATTTGCTCATTATCAAACTTATGTTGCTTGTAAAATAATAATTATATTTATTTTCAGATAAAATATAAAATGAAATAAGACTCCAGATCATAAAACTGACATTAACAACATAAAGAGGAACAAATCACAAATAAATTATAAAATAAGTTAGTTTTTATCAAGTATAAGAATAATTTGGTTCATAACAAATCACAATCAGCGAAAAGTATTTTTTAGAAAGTTGTGTTGTGGCTTAGCCCCTTGCATTATAAACATTTTAAATAAAAACATTGTTATCATGATTTATTGCTAAGATACTTTTTGTATTAAATGTTAAAGAACATTAAATTAAACATTAAAGGTTTATTACTCATTAATCAAACCTCATTACCCAAACTCATTAAATACACTTCGTGCAACTGTCCTTTTGGACATTATATCAAATAGCAAAGTAAATAATGAGACTTGATATATGAATGACATATAGCAAGTCCATATGACTTAGGCGAGTAGATAGAAGAGTAACAATCGGATATATTAAACTAAATATGTATTTTATTTTCAGATGCAAGAACAATCCATAATGAAGAATGTCATATCTATCTCAAGTATTTTTTCCCAAGGCATATTTTCTAAACCATTTAGGAGTTCATTCAAAAACATTAAAATGTGATTTTTGTGAAAAGTAGTTTTGTTATCAAGGTGAGCTCAACAATCACATGAGAATCCACACGGGTGAAAGGCCTTACTCTTGTGAAATCTTTAAAAAAATTTCGCACAAATGGTCTGCTAACTCCATAAGAGGACTCACACAGGTGAGAAACCATATTCTTGTGATACATGTAAAAAGGCATTTACTTCTAGCAGTAATTCAATATCCCACAAAAGGATTCATACAGAAGAGAAACCATACTCTTGTGATACATGTGAAAAGACTTTCTCACATCAAAACAATTTAACTGTCCATAAGAGAATCCATACAGGAGAGAAGCCATACAGTTGTGATGCATGTGAAAAATCTTATTAATCTAATGGTGAATTAAATGATCATAAATGGATGAAACACACAGATTTAAAGCGTAGCTAGTGCGAATTATGTCAAAAAACGTATTTTTGACTTTTCTATTTTGCAAATCAAAATCAGTTTTGTGCCTTTTAATTTTTTTCAGATATTGGATAACAATGAAATGAAAGTAGAATTCTTCCAGCCTTCATTTTAATAAATAACTAAGATAAATCAGGTAAATGTTGTTACTTTCATTAATTGTGCCAAAATTAGTTTTCATCATTTCTCGCAGAATCAGTCAATTTGGAATCATTTGAGATTTTTGTTTTTAGATTTTCCTCCTTACAAAAAAACCTCTTTGACACAAGTATATCCTAATTTTATTAGTGAGCTACTAACTTCATTTTAAGATATTTGAACAAAATTTCTTTTTTTCCTGACTTAGTTTTTATTTTTGTTACAGTGCAGCTATCTTTATAAGCAACAGGGCTTGTCATGCAGTAGCCGAATGTACAAGGATGATCATGTCAATAACAATATAAATACAATGTCTGTATTATACATTAACCTACATAGTGACGGACACAGTGCACACCCTACATATAGAGTAGCTATACAAAATAAGATGGGTGTGAGAAGATAGTTTTCCTAGTGACAAACTTACAAAATTCTACACAAGTATGACATTAGCTATTTATTCCAGGTGCAAGAATAATTAATAATCCATCATGAACAAGTGTCATGTCTGTGATAAGGAATTTTCTACAAAAAGCAATTTAACAGTACATAAGAGAATTCATAGAGGAGAGAAGCCATTCAAATGTGACACATGTGATAAAGCATTTAGACTACTACAACATTTGGTAAGTCATATGAGGATCCATACAGGAGAGAAACCATACTCTTGTGATACATGTGAAAAGACCTTCTCACGACAAAGTTTATTAACTGAACATAAAAGGATCCATACAGGAGAGAAGCCATTCAAATGTGATACATGTAAAAAAGCTTTCTGTACAAATAGTCAATTAACTGCCCATAAGAGGATACATACAGGAGAGAAGCCATACTCTTGTGATACATGTGAAAAAGACTTCTGTACCAGTAGTGATTTGACTGAACATAAGAGAATCCACACTGGCAAGAAGCCATACTCCTGTAGTTTATGCATAAAATTGTATTGTTCCATTTCAGACCTATCACAGCACATCAAATCAGCTGAACATCTCAAGAAGTTAGAATCTACTAAGAACTCAGTTACACCTTCTGCTTCTACCAGTTTTGTTGATTGTGGTGAAACTGATGTTAAACTAGAGATAAAAGAAGAAGAAACTCTTGAAGAGGATCCTCTCTCTATCAACATGGAGGCTGAGAATATTGTAGAAACTATAAAACAGGAAATAGAAGAAAGTCAAGATAAAGATCTTCTTTCTTGTGAACAGAATTTTGATGAGGATAGAGCAGACTCAAATGATATTGTGGAACACAAAATTGAAATATGAAGAACAATATTAAGCTTATGTTCTAATATGAAACCATAATTTGTAAATATTGTAATATTTTCAATGTAAATAATGATTACTTTATTTTTTTCAAAATGATATCTGTAGAATGTAGATACATACTTTTTTCTACTTTTACTTTTAATTTAAGTTTATTTTGTTTAGAATTTATAAATATTTTGCAAATAATTTTTTTGTTACATTGCATGTAATATATTTTTTCAGATGAAGCAAAACAATGAAATGATATGAAAAAAGTAGGTATAATTCTTCCAACCTTCACTAAAACAAATAACTAATATAAAATCAGGTAAACATGATTTCTTGTATCAATTCTGTCATATTCAACCTACCTCTCTCTTTCTAGAATATAAATCTTTGTTACTATATCTAACTATTATAGTAAGATCAACCTACCTCTCTCTTTCTAGAATATAAATCTTTGTTATTATATCTAGGTAACTATTATAGTAAGATCAACCTACCTCTCTCTCTCTAGAATATAAATCTTTGTTATTATATCTAGGTAACTATTATAGTAAGATCAACCTACCTCTCTCTTTCTAGAATATAAATCTTTGTTATTATATCTAACTATTATAGTAAGATCAACCTACCTCTCTCTTTCTAGAATATAAATTTTTGTTATTATATCTAGGTAACTATTATAGTAAGATCAACCTACCTCTCTCTTTCTAGAATATAAATCTTTGTTATTATATCTAACTATTATAGTAAGATCAACCTACCTCTCACTTTCTAGAATATATTAAATCTTTGTTATTATATCTAACTACTAGCGGCTATTACCCTAGATGCCTCTAAAGAAATGTAAAATTGTTTCTTTTCAATCTTTATTAAAATCAGCTGTTTACCAAAAATATTTTTTTGCCGTTATATGGTGCTTTTAGCTAATTATCAAAAATACCTGCAGGGCAGCTTTTTTTTTTTTGGCGATTTTTATGGGGAGGGTGGTTGTACCCTCCTTCAAATTAGCTATAAACCTTGCCAAGGCTTAAAAGAAGCTACCCTGTAAAGGGGAATCACATCGGTTCATCGGTTAGCGAGTTCCTTTGGAACAGAAAGACAAACAGACATCCTGTTACTTTATTATAATGATGTAAGGGTATCTTGTTTTAATTTTATATTATATTTTATGTGCAAAGCAAATCTACATTATTGTTGTCTCTCAGTTTATACGCATCAAATAACCTTTGAATTGTGCTCTTTTCAAAACAGCCTATCCTATTTTTTAGTAAGTAGTAAGCTTTTTTAGTCTGTAGCAAAGTATCTTGCTAACCACTGAACCGATATAGTTCTCCCTTCGAATATCCCTAGATACTAGGGACGCAGCCGCTATTTCATATAAAATAAAGAATAATTTTCCTATTTTAAAGTTAAGTTAGTATATTTTTCTTCCTAATTACCCGCAGGAATATAATGGGACTTGATGTTCATCCCCAATATTAATACACAAAATTACCCCTTCTGTAGAAATAAATTTTTGATTGAAACGTTTGGCCACTCAACTTAATATACCCACCAATCAGAAGGGATTTATGGTCCCCAAAGTTGATGGTCAAACGAAAAAGAAAACGTAATTATAAAACCTCTGGGACTAGTGTAATAATCAGCTCAATGTCTCCTCCCTCCCTGAATTTGCCGCCATTATCTTTATTTAAAATAACACCATATCATATTTGCTTTTTCAGTTTCTTATTAAAAGTGGGAGGAGTCGGCGTTGAGCATCATATGTAAGTAAATGGGTGGAGATTTAGTTTTTGTAAATATAAGTATAACTATTGTTTTTATTGTAGATCGTTAATTGAATCAATGCCAGTCAGCATCTAACATTCACAGTGAACAGAGAGATATCTGCAGAGGAATTTTGATTGTGGAATAAACTCATGAAAGGTACTTTAATTTCTTTTATTAAGTTTTAATTGCAAAGCAAGTCTACAATATTGTTGTCCATTGGTTTGTCCGTACAGACTACGTTACATTTGTTCTGTTTGAGCCACCACCTTTCACAAATCTTATATGATGGCGTTGCTAAAACCAGCAAATTACAGCTAGATGTTTTTTTTTCATGCTTAAAGAAACAACTTTGGGGACACTAGTGAATTTAATTGGATGGTTCATTAAGTTGAGTGTTCAATCGTTCCAACTACTAATTTTAATCTACAGAAAGGGTAATTATGTGCATCATCTTAGGGAATGTACATCAATTTATTTGCCATTGTCTTATCCCTTTAGATACCTGGATTTTTCTGATAGTCTGGTTTATTTGAGCTTTGATTTTATAGCTGTTGTCATCACTGTTTTTCTTCTATGTTAACAATTTATTTCCAGTTCTATATGAATGTTTTATTTATATTTACCGCCCTAACTCATATACGTCCTGGGATGGGGATAAAGGGGTGTTTACATACCTCAGACTTTGAAATTCCTTATTTTAGTCTCCCCCTCCTCCATGCCTCAAATATTAAATTTTAACGCCGCCCATTTATCATTGAATTAGACCAAGTAGGAGGAGTTGCTAAATATTATAAAAAATAATTATAAAAACTAAATCTGGTGATAGGTGGCGGGGGGATGGTTGGGTTATAAAACCATATCAACTTCTGTACACAAATATAAATGCTGCCACCCCATGTTTGTCAGCTTCGCTTTTATTAATGTTGTTATCCTTGTATATTACTTTCGAGACAGCGCAAAATGACACCAAAAAAATGACGTCATATGATAAAATAACCAATGAGAGGGGAGTATAAATTTTACCATTGGTCAATTACAATTTAGACTGGCCTCTCATTGGACAACTTTATTTTATGACGTCAAATTTTTAGTGCCAATTTGCGCTGTCTCATTACTTTCTTTCTACAACTTTAAAAGCAAAGCTTTTTTTACATTTGTCTGTATATACGTTTATAACACTAGCTCTTATTGTAAATTTAGGCATATCAGAATTGTTCTGATGATTCCTTTAACAATAAGTAAAGGATCAGTAAAATTGACGCTAGTAATGTCGTTTGTCCTTTAAAAATTATTTATCTTTATTGACAACAACTTGGATACGACTTTTTTATTTGATTGCTTTGCTTCTATGGAAATTGTTATCCTAGTTGAAAACAATATTATATGTTTTATTAGTAAAAATTATCTTTTAGAAGATTGAGAGAGGATATACCAGCATGAATACCTGTCATATTTGTAATAAGAATTTTACAAAGAAATCTAACTTGGTTGTTCACATGAGAGTTCATACTGGTGAGAAACCATACTCATGTGATCAATGTGAAAAGACCTTTGCAAATAGTGGTAACTTGACTGCCCATAAAATGATTCATACTGATGAGAAGCCATACTCATGTGATCAATGTGAAAAGACATTTTCCAAAAGTAGTCATTTGACTAGACATAAATTGATCCATTCAGGTGAGAAGCCATACACATGTGATCAATGTGAAAAGACATTCAGACAAAGTAATGACTTGACCAAGCATAAAAGGATCCACACAGGTGAGAAACCATACATATGTGATCATTGTGAAAAGTCTTTCTATGATAAAAGTACTTTGATTAAACACAAAAGAATCCATACAGGAGAGAAACTATTCTCATGTGATCAATGTGAAAAGGCTTTTAAGCATGGTAGTCATCTAACTGAACACAAAAGGAGACACACAGGTGAAAAACCATACTCATGTGTTCAATGTAAAAAGTCATTCACAACGAATAGAGATTTAACAACACACAAAAGAATCCATACAGGAGAAAAGCCATACTCATGTAAACTTTGTGACAAACATTATATCTCTAGTTCAGCCCTATTAAAACATAATAAATCCCCTGGACATTTAGAAATGATGAAAAGCTGTAATAATACAGTTCAAGCTTCTGTATCTATTAGTTTCATTAAAAGTGAAGAAGTTGATTTTAAAGAAGAAATTAAAGAAGAAGAAATATTTGATGAAGATCCTCTTTCTATCCAGATGAGAGCTGACAATATTGAAGAAAATATTAAACAAGAAATATAAGATCCTCTTTCTTGTCAACAGAATTATGATGAAGATAGAATTGATACTATTGATATTGTTCATCATAAAATATAGATATTAACATTTAATTGTCATAGGATACAAATGCTCATTTTAAGAGACAGGATTATTGCTCAATTTAAAAAAAATCTAAATCTTATTTTTCACATTAAAAATCTGCATTTTATCTTTATTTGTTGCAATTTTTTATTTATTTAAATTCTAAGTATACTTACTTTACACTTGGTTTTATAGGATCTCCATATTAAATCTGTCTCCATTTTATTTCACACACAACTTGCTGTTTAAATGATTTTTTACATGATTGATATTATTGTTTTCCAGTATAAAGAAAATCATTATTTTATTTATTTATCTTGTAGTGTAAATAAAATGATTGTCTAATGTAAATATATTATTTTCAGATTAATTTATAAACAAATAAAAATGCACAGGGTATAGATATCAATAAGACAAAAGTTTTCTACTAATTTTGTTAACAAACACGCAGGTTATTAAATTTTTTATTACTAAAGGTTTTACCCCGAGAGGAAATAAAGAGGCTCATATCTCTTAGGTTGAGTGACAACTCCCTCCCATAGACGTAAAAAAGGTGATTATCTTTTCCCCCAAAAAGTATGTGCTTTTATTCATTCTTTTGTGCAAAGCAAATCTACAATATTCTTTTCTGTCAGACTGTAATATTTGGATTGTTTGAATATGACCAATTGACATATATATAATTAAAAACCTATTCATGTAATAATGAACAATAAACAATAATTTCCCGCCAATATTTTATTTACATTGGTAACATCACAACCCTATAACTAAAATATTTGATGTCCAGTTTCTGATTAAAAGTGAGAGGAGTCCGCGTTGAGCATAAAAATTGAGTAAATGGGCGGAGATTTTGTTGCACTCTAATTTTAATGAATATAACTATTGTTTATGATTTAGGTTGATAATTGTAACATTGTCAGTCAGTAACTAACATTCACAAAGAACAGAGAGAAATTACTCCAGACTCATTCTCTTATGCTATTTAATGCTGATGTTTAAAAGCGAAGCTTTTCTATAAATAAGGACGGTCCGTCCCTTTCTCTGTCCATTAATTTAGTCATGTTAGAATTGTCCATTCAATTTCAAACTTGGTATGGTTATTCTTGTAGTATTTAGGTACGATTTAGAAAGCGTAGCAACTATAATCATCTAAAAAAAACTAAGGACAATGTTAGAAGGTAGTGTCTCGATAATCAAGTTCTTATTAAGTAGCTTTGCAACAAATTTAATAATAATTTTGTTTAGATTTATACATTTATATTCGGCTTATTCAGTTCTGACGTCCATTACGTGTTAACATTTGTCCTGCCATTTTAGAGCTTTGCCTTTATGAATGTTGTTTTTCTTGTTTTAAAAAAAATTTGCTGTCAATTTCCTAATATCTCACCTACTCTATATATCATTTGATGTGTTGGTCTGTCTGTCATGCTTAGATTTAAATTTTTATGAGAAATATGCAATTCCTCAGCTTTTATCAAAGATAGAGTGGATATTTTTCTAGGAGGTCCCCAAAGTTTTATAATAATGTTTTCTTATTCGTTTGTTTAACAAATTTGAGAACAATAGTGAATTTTGATTGGTTGATTCATGAAGTTGAGTGTTTAATCGTTTCAACCACTAATTTTAATCTAAAGAAGGGGTAATTATGTGCATCATCTTAGGGAATCACTGCAGATCCACGCCTTTTATAGATGTTGTCATCAATTTTTTCTTCTATGATAACAATTTATTGAATGTATTTATTCATATTTACCGCCCTAACTCATATACGTCCTGGGATGGGGGTAAACGTGTGTTTGTCCCAAACTTTGAAATCCCTCATTTTACTCCCCTGCCTCAAATATTAAATTCCAACTCCACCCATTTTTCATTGAATTAGAAAAATTAAAGTAGTAGGAGTTCCTAAATATTCTTTAAATATAAAAAACTAAATCTGGGAAGAGAAAAAACCATATCAACTACTGTATACAAAATAAATTCCATGTTTGTCAGTTTCGCTTTTATTAATGTTATTATGCTAGTTTATTACTTCCTTCTACAATTTTCAAAGCGAAGTTTTTTCACATTTGTCTGTAAGTTTATAACTGATAGCTCTTTTTTATTCTTATCAGAATTATAAAATAAAGGATTTGTAATATTTTTTTCAAGAAAGGCTATTTGCACTTATAAACATTTAGTTATTCAGTTGGCAACAATTTTTATATTATGTAATCATTGGAATTTTATTTTTTATCTTTGCTTCCGTGGAAGTTGTCATCCTTTATTTTACCTTTTTTTATCTGGATTTTGCGTAAACAATTTTTACCTACAAATATCTGTACAACAATATTTTATGTTCTAATTCTTATCCATGAAAATAATTTCAGGAGATTGAGAGAGGAAATAATAGCATGAATACCGTGATATTTGTAACAAGAGTTTTACACACAAATCTAAGTTGGTTTTTCATAGGAGGGTTCATACGGGTGAGAAACCATAATCATGTGATCAATGTGAAAAGACATTTTCTCAGAATAGTGCTTTGACTTTACACAAAAGACTACATTCTGGTGAGAAGCCATACTCATGTGATCAATGTAAAAAGACATTTTCTCAAATTATTAATTTGACTGTACATAAAAGAATTCATTCTGGAGAGAAGCCATACTCATGTGATCAATGTGGAAAGACATTTGCAACTAGTGGTAAATTGACTTTCCATGAAAGAGCTCATACTGGAAAAACTTTCTCTGATAAAAGTACAATGACTGTCCATAAAAGGATCCATACAGGTGAGAAGCCATACTCGTGTGATCAATGTGAAAAGACATTTACATCTAGTAGTGACTTGACTAAACACAAACGGATCCATACTGTTGAGAAGCCATACTCCTGTGATCAATGTGAAAAGACATTTTCTCAAAATGGTGATTTGACTAAACACAAACGGATCCACACTGGTAAGAAGCCATACTCATGTAAATTTTGTGACAAACATTATATCTCTAGTTCAGCACTAGCATATCATAAAAAATCCCCTGGACATTCAGAAATGATGAAAACTTGTAATTCTACGGTTCCACCTTCTGTATCTCTTAGTTTCATGGAATGTGAAGAAGTTGATGTTAAAGAAGAAATTAAAGAAGAAGAAATATTTGATAAAGATCCTCTCTCTATCCAGATGAGAGGTGACAATATTGAAGAAAATATTAAACAAGAAATATAAGATCCTCTTTCTTGTCAACAGAATTATGATGAGGATAGAGTTTATACTATTGATATTGTTCTTCATCATAAAATAGAAATATAAACATTTAATTGTCATAGGATACAAATGAGGGGGGGGGGGGAGTGGTGACTAGTTAGTTACTGTGTTTGGACTAAAAAAGATTAACATAAAAAAGGCGATTTGCCACCGTTCACTGCCGTATCATGTTTAAGTAAATAGGCGGAGATTACTCTATTTTATATAAAACAAGAGTTAACTATTGTTTATATTTTAGGTTGATTATAGAATAATTGTCAGTCAGCAACTAAATTTCACAGTGAACAGAAAGAAATTATACAGATCTACTTTATGTTATAAGGTATTTAAATATTTATCTGCAAAGATTATACCTGCGGAAATAGGGTTTTTATGATTTATATACAATGTAGAAAGCTTAGCAACTCTATAATCGTTCCCAGAATGTCCGTACATCCATTTTAAACAAATTGATTTTTAACTTTTAAATTACATTTTTTTATGCGTTATAATTATCCTATTCATCTGATTTTTGGTTCTTATTGCAACAAAGTACAATGTTTAAAGGAAGCCTCTCTATAATCAAGTTCTAAAAATTTTAAGAATATCCTTAAACAGTATACTGTACAGTACAATGCAGTTTTGCAACAAATTTACTTACAATTTTCCTTAGACATAAACATTTATATTCTACTTATTCAGTTCTGACACCCGTTAAGTGTTAACGTTTGTTTGTCCTACTGATTTAGAGCTTTGCTTTTATGAATGTTGTCATTCTTATTTTGTATTTAATTTGCCGACCTTTTCCGAATATCGCACCTACTCTATATATCACTTGATGTGTTGGTCTGTCTATACTACCCTGTTACAAATTTTTATAAAAAATAAGTATCTTCTCAGCTTTCATCAAAGATAGATTGCTAAAGTCTTGTGTTAATTTTCTGGATATTTTTCTTCTATCATAACAATTTATTTCCAGTTTTATGTAAATGTATTATTTATATTTACCACTCTAACTCATATAAGTCCTGGGAGAGGGGTAAAGAGGTGCTTACCCCAAACTTTTAAATCCCTCATTTTACTCCCCTGCCTCATTTATTAAATTCTAACTCCGCCCATTTATCATTGATTTAGAACAATTATTATAAACAATAATTATAATAACTAAATCTGGAAAGGGGGGAGGGGGTGTATGGGTTATAAAACCATATCAACTTTTGTACACAATATAAATGCTGTCATTCCATGTTTGTTAGCTTCGCTTTAATAAGTGTTATCATCCTTGTTTATTACTTTCTTTCTACAATTTTCTCTTTTTAAAAGAAAAAAAACTTCTTACATTTGTCTGTACGTCTATAACAGGAGCTCTTATCGTAAAGGGATAGTTTCACGAATTGCATTTAAAAAAAATAGTGAACTGTAAGTTTTTTCTATTTTAAATAACGTAGTAGTGCATAATATAAAGTTATTGATTAAAATTAAAAGATTTGACCAGGGATTTTTCTTTAAAAATGAGTTTTACATTTTTATTTTCAACTTTGTTGCATGTTATATATGGCAAAAACTTTTTTGTCATAAATACAACTTTAGATAGCATTTACTAGTTAATAGAACTTAAAACTTTTTATTTAACAAAATACACATAACAACAAAGAATGACCAATAAAATATTTAGTATAGTACTTAGAGTAGTGATCTTTTTATATGTCTTAGTAGAATTTATTAGGCATTGGATAGATATGATTGTGATAAAAGAATTTTAACATGTCAGAATTGTTCTGATGATTTCTTTAACAATGAGTAAAGGATCTGTAAAATTGTTACTAAAAAGGTCGTTTGTCCTTTAAAAATTATTTATCTTTATTGACAACATCTTGGATATGACTTTTACAATTTTTATTCCTTTGCTTCTACGGAAGTTGTCATCCTTGTTTCAGTTTTAACCTGAGTGTTGTGTTGTGGAAAAACAATATTTTGTGTTTTTATTAATAAAAATAATATTTTAGGAGATTGAGAGAGAATATACCAGCATGAATACCTGTCATATTTGTAATAATAATTTTAAAGAGAAATTTAAATTGGTTGTTCATATGAGGGTTCATACGGGAGAGAAACCATACTCATGTGATTTGTGAGAAGTTCTTTGCAACTAGTGGTCAATTGACTCAGCACAAAAGAATCCATACAGGTGAAAAGCCATTCTCATGTGATCAATGTGAAAAGACATTTTCTCAGAGTAGTGCTTTGACTGTACACAAAAGACTACATACTAATGAAAAACCATACTCATGTGTTCAATGTGAAAGGTCTTTTTCTGACAATAGCGCTTTAACTAGACACAAAAGGATCCATACAGGAGAGAAGCCATTCTCATGTGATCAATGTGAAAAGTCTTTTTCTGTCAATAGCTCTTTAACTAAACACAAAAGGACCCATACAGGAGAGAAGCCATTCTCATGTGATCAATGTGAAAAGGTTTTCTCTGACAATAGTGCTTTGATTAAACACAAAAGGATCCACACAGGAGAGAAGCCATACTCATGTGATCAATGTGAAAAGACCTTTGCAACTCGTAGTCACTTTTCTTACCACAAAAGAACTCATACTGGTGAGAAACCATACTCATGTAAACTTTGTGACAAACAATATATCTCTAGTTCAGATTTAACAAGACATAAAAAATCGCCTGAACATTTAGTAATGATGAAAAGCTGTAATAATAGTCCTCCTGGTCACGGTGTCCTCTTGCCTACAGACTGGTTTGTTAGATATCTTGTTTGTTATCCAATCCTATAAATAATCATTAAATTATTTATCACAACAATAATACAGTTCCAACTTCTGTAATTATTAGTTTAATTAAATGTGAAGAAGTTTATATCAAGGAAGAAATTAAAGAAGAAATAATATTTGAAGAGGATCCTCTCTCTATCCAGATGAGAGCTGACAATATTGATCCTCTCTCTATTGAAATGTAAATGAATGAGAGTGTTGTAAATAATTTAATCAGAGAATTATAAATATAATTTTACTTTTTGTTATAAAAATCCAAACAAAAATTGATTATCCAATTTTAATTAATATCCGTAACATCTCTAATTTATCATATTACCGAATGCATTGCCCCTTCTCTTTTATCAAGCCGTTTATGAGATAGTATTGACCATGTATACATGCATAAAGAAGGACATCCTATTAGTTCATATTATAAATTTGTATTTAAGATGACAAATATTTTGTTTATATTTTGACAACATGTTTCTATAATGTACAATAAATATTGTAAAATTAACTAAACCTTTGTTTTTCATATTCAAGCTTTTCTTTAACTAGGGTCCGTATGTACGTCATGGTTAGCTCTTTTCATTAATAAGATATGTTAGAATTGTCCTGTCGATTTTAATCTTTAAATAATGATTCTTGTGACAGTTAGGTACGATTTAGAAAACGCAGCAAATCTATAATCGTTAAAAGAAAGCCATAACGTTCATTTTAAACAAGTTAATTTTAACTTCTTTGACACCACTTTTTATGCAAATCATTTATATAATCAAGTCATAAAATGTAAGTATGTTCATAACAATTCCTGTTGTACGCAGTCTGAATCAAGTTAATATGCAATGCTAGCGGCTACGCCACTTCAAGTCTCTAGGGAGCTTATATTTAAATAATAAGTTTTGGTGGGTTAAGTGATATTGAAACTAATAGAAACCATCACTTTATAAAGGAGAGCCATATCGATTTTCACAAGATACAAAATATTACATATAGGAGAGAATTCATCTTCTTGTGATACATGTGAAAAGGCTTTCTCTTAACAAAGTACATTAACTATACATAATAGAATTCATACAGGTGAAAATATAAGTTATAAAACATATATATGTTTAAAAGCTTTTCATACAAATGAGATGAACTGTACAGGAGAGAAGCCATACTCTTGTGATACATGTGAAAAGAAGCATTCCGACATTAAGAATTTATTTCTACACATTGTGATTCATACTGATAAGAAGATATACTCCTGTGAATTATGCCAGTAATGTTATAACTACACTTCAAGCCTGATTATACTTTTTAGATTTTTTTCAAAGATCCTTTTTAGCATATTATCTCCCCTTCTTTTATTTGTCATGGCAACTGAGCATAAGATATTTAACTCACTTTGTTCGTTTGCCTATCAATGCTTTATGTTATTCATTAATTATATATGTTGTCAATCTTGTTTAAAATCTATCAATAAAAATATAAAACTTTGTCATTTCATTAACTTACTTTGCCATATTATATTCGTAAGTAATCACAAGGTATGATAATAATGGAATGTATGACAAACATACCCAAGGTGTAGAGTGTCTGCGTTACGCAGAAGGAAAACTTGATTGTTATGAATGTGTTTTTATTATTACCAGCTGTAGCTTAATTAGCATAAGGCCCGTACAGTAAAGAGATATTTATACCAGAAAGAATAGTAGAAGAAGCTTTTCTACTATTAGGGTCTGTCCGTCAGCATGTAAAGAATAGCTATATCAATAATTTGGGCATGTTAAAATCTCCCTTTATTGTTTTTAAAGTTAAGTTTTTCTATTATTACGGTTACTCTGTCCTTACAGTATTTCAAAATAGATGTATCTAATATCTAATTTATACAGAAAAGAATCGTCCTATAGATTTCAAACTTGGCATTGTGTTTTTAGCATGGTTCAGAAAGCAGCGCAACTCTAAAATTATTATCAATAATTTTGTAGGTCAATTTAAAAAAGTTGATTTTTAACGTATTTACAACCAATTTTTATATGATATAATTATTTTAGTTTTTAATAATGAACCCTAGGACAACTGGTACCATGTTGTAAGCTAAACACTTATTAATAAAGTACTGAAAATGCATTTAAGTTCTTAAACTAGAAGTGTTTATAAACGTTTGTCCTATTGTCTGATATAAGAGCTTCTCTTTTACGCCTTTATGGATATTGTTGTCCCTGTTTTTTAAAGGGATTACAATCAAAGTGCAATAAGTGAGTTGGAAATTTTTGGCTTGTAGGAACATGACCCTGTTATTCATCTAGTTTTACCCTAGTAAAATCATCAAAGCATTTTCTTTGTTTTTTATTGTTTTACTATAAAATCAACATTTATTACATTTATCTTATTATCTAATAGAATATTTATAAAAGATATTATTCTGAATATTTTTCTTATTGTTTAGACTTCAATTACAATTAAAATATTTTCCCCTAAAAAAATATGCCATTTACATAACAATATCAAAATTTTTAATGTAACACTGCACTCAGATTATTTAAAAACAATGACACATAGATATTAAAGTTATTTAAGTTGTAAAATAAAACATTAATAATAATTTTTTTGTTTTAATTTGTAAATGAACAGAATAAGATTTTTACAATCTTTGTATTGTCATTTGCAATTGAATTATAATGTTACCCACTGGGTATTATGCTGCATAATCTTATACATGCTCTACATAATCTGATCATTTTTGCATAATCAAAACTTTCTAAACTTTGAAAATGATTGAATGATCAAAATTCTTAACTAATTGTGTCAGCTATTTGTCTAAATTGTAAACAATACATGTTAAATCTAATTTTGATTGTACTGAACTCAGATTTTAAACAATTGTTGATTAATACTGTAACTCGATTATTGAATCTCATACCGTAGGGTTTTGTATATTGAACTACATAGTTTTGAATTAACAAAAACCAAATATACGTCCTCAATATTAAACTTGAGATACCTTGAACTTATTTAGTAACTGCAGATCTGATCTTCTTGATGATGAAGGTGTTGTTGACAAACTGAACAGCCCAGATGACCAGATCATGAAGCCCCAGGACAGATAGTCCTAACCAAAGTCCCAAGCTGCTGCCAACATCAATGATATACTTGAACATATCATAGTTTGGCACTCTCTCTGTTACCAAAACTTTCTGATTAAAGCTAAGAAAAGCCTCACTATAAGGAGACTTCATTGATCCCTTTTCATTTACAACATAAATAGTTTCTTTGCAAGATTGTCTGCATTCCTCTTCAAACCTGATATTACTCCCTATGAGCACCATATCTCTGTAGTTTTTTATAAAGTCCTTGATAAAATTACCATAGAAGTTCTGTACATCAGGGTAAGTTTGGCTGCATTGTTTGTTGTTTGACAACCATGGAGGCACACAACTAATATTATTTTGTTCCAATTCATTTTGAATTTTATCATCAACACATTTCTGGAAATCCTTCTCTGACATTTGTTTCTCTTCATTTGTACAGGTATTTCTTTCTTGAATCTTGACATTGATGTAATGGGCTGTTTCTGATTTCATAAAGATTTTACTTCCAGTATGAGAGGAAACATCAGGCATAAAAAAGCTTCTATAGTTTCTATCTGTTATCATCACTCTTGCATCATCAGGATTGTGATGATACAGTTCTATTTCCTGAGTATAGTTTAGAAGTGAAGCTTCTTTGCATATTCCATATCCTGGTATAAATACCAAAGAATAATCTTTAGAATTTCCTTCAAGTAACTGGCCAACTTTGCCCATATCAAATACTTGGCCTTTGAGCTCATCAAAGGTAAGGTCCATATGTGCTCCAAAGGATACACAGGCGTAAAAAATGTACACAAATTTTCCTTTGCATTTATCATTATGCCCCAAAAGAAAGTCATTTAAATTCAAATACCCTAGCTCCTCCATTCTTGTGGATTTCTCAGTGCTTGTGGTTTGCAATTCCTCCTCACTGATAAACTCTAGTCCCTCCATAGTCTGGGATTCTTCAAAACTTGAAAAACCTATTTTTGCATTCATTTCCATTTTGATCTGATTTGTAGGACAGACTGTGATAAGAGGCATATCATCAACAGTGATATCTCTTTCTTGATTAATATCTACTATTCCTGGGTTCATCAAATTTAAGGTAGCAATGTTCAACTGATAACAGAACATGACAAATGAAAAAGTAAAGACAAAACATTTTAGGATATTTTGAAGATCCATTGTAATATCTTGATTGCTGTGATGATTCAATGTGGAATCAAGTCAATGAAACTAGGGGTAAAATTTAGGTTCTTAAGAAGGAAAGATTCTCTCATCAAAAATACCACACACCAGCTAAAATTTGCTCTATTATCTACTTGAAATAAAGTTCTTTAATTTCTAAGATTTGGTAAATTCTTTAGTTATACTCTTATATTTTATATTGTGAAGCTAAAAATTATTCTTTCTATTAAAAGGCTAAAGGTAAATTGCAACATTTACTGTTTAATATTGGAGTTTTAAGTAAATATTGTCCATGGAAACACATGTTTATAGTAACACACAGTAGACACAAAAGAGTTTTGGCAGAATAATTCTTACAAGATTTAAAATTTAAGCTTAAACACATTGTATGACAAAAGATATGAGGAATATATGTTTTGAAAATCTTAAAGAATGTTTTTCAAAAAAAGATTAAATAAGAATTACAAAAATAAATTATTCAAAAAATTAAAAAAGGAAATGTTGTTATTGTTATATTATTGTAAACTAAAAAGATAAAACATAAATTTTACAATGGTTAAGGACATAAAACTATATAATGCTATAAGAACATCAACTTTAATTTGCACAACCCTATTTATATAATTTGATTTTTATTACGAAATAACATTTTTAAGTTTGTTTAACTAGAAGTTGGGCTTATGAAAAAGCCTTTTATTTTTTGCTTGATTTAATCAAGGTGGTTGGCTTTAGGTTGATGAAAAGCTAATCTAAAACAATATTGTACCATACAGTATAATGACAAAATGAGTGAAAGATTATGTTGAAATTGTAAACTATCTCCTGTCATTGATTTTGAATACAGAATTTTGTTCCTAGACCCTAGGTTTCAGTTGAAAAAATGTATTACCTACCATTTGATTGTACAATTTGTTGTCTAAAAATTTTTATTTGCAAAAAGAAGTAGGCCTATTTGATATTTGATGTAAAAACATTTTGTTAGGCTCAACTGTTAATAATTTGGGTGAATTTACTTTTTGACTTTTTCAATTTAACGACTACACAGGGCTTTGTTTCCAAGGAAGATAATAAGTTTAAATATTTGTTAAAATTTATATTTTAAATAAAAAACGGGGTTAAAAACCCTTCCTCCCTGAGAGTGACGCTAGCACTTTCATATTGTAAAAAAATGGCCAAACTGTATGCCTTGTCTCATTAGTATAATTATTATATACTTTAAATTTGATCTATAATGAAAAGTACAAGGATGTCTCTCCGTCTGTCTCTATTTCTGTCCGAAGCCTTAAGTAGCTTTAGGGAATATCCTACTGGTCCTGTGGTGGCTTTAAGCTTTTTTCTTGGGGGGTGAGACAACCTCACCCCCTCCAAAAAAGATAAATCCCCCCTAGCTCCCCCCCCCCTAATTTTTTTCGTTTTCTTTACATATTACGAATGGATCATTCTATATAGGATGGGAACTGTCCAATAATAGAGGCTATGGCGAAGCCGCTAGTACATAATACGCAATTAAATAATAAAAAGTGTCCAAGGATATACCTCGAATAAATGTTAATAAAATGAATCAACTGTAATTTTTGTACCTTTAAAGTTATACGTGGCTAAAAATTTAATCAATTTTAAGTGTTTGTTAATTTTTAGCGATATTTGTAGAGATAATGATTTGACAAAAAAAATTTAATTTAGTAGAATGTAAATTTTGCCCATTAATTTTTAATAAACTTTCAAGTACTTTTAAAAAGAAATTAAGTTTTTATTTATTGAAACCAATTGAAAATTGTTTGAAAATTCAAATTGTACTATATAACAGAATAATAGTTTTTGCTTCTTGAATATCATTGTTCAAAAAATTAATTGATCTCTGTTTTAAAGATAGATAAAAACCAACTAACAAATAACTTTCCTGAAAGTATTGAAGCTATCTGTTCAGCTGCTATAAGATTTTTTCTTAAATGAACAAATTTTTATTTCAAAATATTTGTCCGTCTGTCCGGCAAAACATAATTCATTTGTTGCTATTAAAGATAGAAATTTGTTTACTGGCAATGCAATGAAGAGCATTATGTTTCTGACAGGGATCTAAAGGGATAAGCCAATAACTTAAAAATTGATGTACTTACCCAATGATGGTTTAGACGGTTGGACTGGACACATAACTTAATAAACCAACCAATTAAATTTCAATAAAAGTCTATAAAAGTTGAGTAAACGAATAAGGAAAAGAAAGCAACTCTATAATAGTTACCATTTGTCCTTGATAACATGCTGATTTTTACCTATGACAAAATTTGTTAAAGATATAAGCAACCTATTCATCTGTTTTTGGGAAGATTGATACTTATTACAACAAGGTACAATATCTCAAGCAAAGCATCTCTATAATTAAAGTCCTAATATGTAAGTATGTACTCAAACAGAGTCCTATATTTATGCAATTTTGCACCACATATACCTTTATACAGGGTGCACCACATAAATCCGGACGTTTTCTTATTTTTAAACAAATAAACATAAAATTGTCAATTTTCAAGATTTTATTGAATTTTTAAAATTGGGAAGCAACCTAGGTATATGACTATTAGATTATTTAATAAATCGCCGCCAGCCTCAATCACCGCCTCTACCCGCCCCCTGAACCGCCCGCTGACCCTGGTCACCATGTCCCTGTTCAAGCAGGCGAAGTTCTCCATGATAGGAGCAATGAGAGAGGTCTTTTTGGTATGGGCGCGTCTATTGGTTCATGCTTTAATGGCGCTCCAGGTCAAAAAGTCCATTGGATTAAGATCGGGGCTGCTTGGAGGCCACATCTCCTTAAGGAGTAAGTAACAGCAGGATCCAAATTAACCTATCTTTAAAGCTACCCTTTGACACGGCGGCTCTAATTTGGGCCACAGTTAAGCTAGAACAACGTTTTATACCTTTTTAAAAATGGCACGAAATTTAAGATTGAGTTATCAGCGTAATACATAGTCTAAAACGAATTTTAAGGTTCCATATGGGCCCCTGAAGTCAAGAACCGAGAAATTTTCAAGATTATTGTCGTTTTTGACATCTTAAAATCTACCACGATCCACTTTGTCGGAGTACTACAGCCAAGTCAGCTGGGATTAAGAGCTCTAGTCTTTTCTAGTGTTTTCACTAGATATCTGATAGTATTTCAAGCAAGTTTTATTAGTCCATTTCACCTACAGATGGGCTGAGGTCCGATTTAGTAGGCCCAAGTCATAAATCCACGGTAATTTATCTGCGCAATTCGAATCTGCCTTGTTGAACATATGCGCGGCCAGCTCGGCGTACACGTCCTCCATCGTCCAAAGATTTTCATGGGCAAAAAGGCCATTACCTAAGCTTTTTATAGTGGGGTCAAACGTCCTGATTGGTCAAGTAGTTTTGGCGCTATGGCCGTTTAAAAAAAGTCCGGATTTATGTGGCGCACCCTGTATATATTAATAACTTGCTTATTAAGTTTTGATATTATTTATATTTGTTTGATGTACAGATTGATTTCCGAGATTCGCATTTATGGATATTTTCATCCTTGTTTTCGTAACAGTTCCAGTAAGGTTATAGCCCATTTTTAAGGTATCTTAAGGGAAAAGCCAAAAAAACGATCAAAGAATAACTCCAATGGAAAATTACCTCTTCTGTAAATTGAAATTATTAGTTGAAACGTTAAGACACCACAGGTTTTAACCAACCAATATTGAAAAGTACCCAAAGTTTTACACCAACAAATGAGAATTTTTAAACTTTAGGCGCCAGTGTAATTTCCCTGAACTCAATGAGTAGGAACATAAACTCATAGAATTTACACTATGAGCCTTAATTCATTAAGTAGAATAATAATTGTTTCAAAAGACAGTGTTAGGCTTGTCAAAAAAAGAGTAAAATATATTGTTTTACTATAATTCTAAACCACTTTAGAAACCAATATAGACTTTGAGTTAGGGTGTGTGTGTTGTTTGTGGGGATATCTAACCGTACTTTAAAAGCCAATCCTCGGTTTAAAAAGTCCCAATTGTGTGTGTGTTTGGGTGTGTTTTATCTATTATCGAAGATATTTAACCGTGCCTTGAACATTATCTCTCGGTTTAAAAAATGAACAAATTATATGCAGTGTGTTCTTTATTAAATAAAAGTATTTCTTTTTTTAAATCACTTACAATTGTCAGAATTGTATAATCAATATCTTATTTTCTTTATTGACTTGTTATAATAGTAATACAGACATTCTTCCACGGATATTAAAATGAAAAATGATAAGAATAAAACCAATTTTGTTAGCCCCAAGATCCTGAAGGCCCTGGCTAACAAAACTGGTATTTATTTTATGATTTTTATTTAATAGTCGTGGAAAATTGTCCGTAATACGATTTTTTAGTATGGTTTTTAACTGGTTCTAATCCAGCAGACATTAATCGGTTTTGAAACCATACTGGAAAATTAGTTTATCATATTTTGTAGAAGATTGCTGTCTTGCCTACTCTGATATTTGCTAATTAGAAAGTATACCAATTTAGCATAATGTTTCCTATCCCTTTTTCCCTGGAAGAAAGACAGAATACCCAGGGATCTAAAGGGATAAGACAATGGCCAAAAAATTGATGTACATCTTCTATGATGATAAACAGAACTACCCCTTCTATAGATAACAATTATTGATTGAAACGTTTGGACACTCAACCAAATAAACCAACCAATCAAAATTCCATGAATACCCTAAAGTTGTTAAGCCTTCAAATAAGAAAAGGTTACTATAAAACTTTTGGGTCTAGTGTAATAAACAGTCCAATGTCCCCTCACTCCCTGCAGAATACCGCCTAATTACATATACATATATATTGTCTGGGTTAACTGACAATAATCCATTTATTTTAAACTTGTATTTTACAGAGCGCCCATCATCTGAAAGTTGAGTGAGAGAGAAAGTTGCATTTTCCTTTCTAGTAAAATGAACCAATCCACGCCTCCCCCACCTCTAAAGCTTATAAAATTGAATTTGAATTAAAAACAAGGATGACAACATCCATAAAGGCGAAGCTCTTAAATAGTAAAGTGTCAGAACTGAATATACAAAATATAAAAATATAAGTTTTCTACCTAATATACCTAACTACTACAGGAATCATAAGGCAAAGTTTGAAATCGATAGGACAATTCTAACATGCCTAAATTTAAAAAGCTTTCTGTTAAGGACGGACTGACCCTAATTTTAGAAAAGCTTCGCTTTTAAAATGTAAGAATTCATGTGACTGAAAATCTTTAAAATAGTTGATCCAAAAAATGTTTCAAGGATCTGCTGAACCGAAAAGTTCCTCCTTTACATTGAAGCTTCTTGTAGTTCGCCAGATGGTTTTAGACTATTTTATTTCTGTAAAATGTCTTGGTAAGTTTTTAGGCTATTTTTCTTCGAATATAGTGCACCTAGATGATGCTTGGGGCGCAACCGCTAGTATTACATAAAGTACTTCGAAGCTTCCAATAGGTCACAGGATTGTTTTAGGCTATTTTTTGTTCCCTATCTACCTTTTTAAATACAGAGCCCCCTAGATGCTTGTTTTTTACTATGGATTAGAAATCAAAATTGAAGAACCCTAGCATTACCAACAGACAGATGAACTGACAGGTACAAACAATTACAGAGTAACGTCACCACTAAAACAGACAAAGTGGTGGTTTAAGGTCTTTTTGATATCTATAGAGATATTGTTTAGTTGGCTTGGCGTATGTACTATCACACCATCAATTTGGTGATCTTTATTATTAAAAAATATTGGGATCATGTAAAGAATACGAAGTAGTGGGTTTCGTCATATTTTCTCAGTAGCTTTTCTAACTGCTGCGTAGGGAACTAACCCTGCGGGCAATCATTAACATTTACCTAACCTAAAATAATCAAAAGCTTCTAAGAAAATACAACAAAACCCGCTACTTTGTTTTCTTTCCATTATCGTTGTGTTTGCTGTTTTAATTAGCTTTTTAATAGCGAAGCTTTTCCATAATTAGAGTCGTTCAATAAGTCCGTAATGGTTAGCTTTTTTGCGTGAACGGTTAGCTCTTTAAGGTTAATTTAGACATGTTAGAATTTCAAACTTTGCATGGTAATTTCTGTAGTAGTTAGGTACAATTTAGAAAGCTTAGCAACTCGATAAGCTTTACCGAATGTTCTGTACATTTTAAACATGCTGATTTTTCAATTTTATGTAATACAATTATCCGTTTGATCTTATTTTTAAAAGCGAAGCTTTTCTATAATTAGGGTCGGTCCGTCCGTAACGGATAGCTTTTTTCGTTAATTTAGGCATGTTAGAATTGTCCTATCGATTTCAAATTTTGCATGGTGATTCCTTTAATAGTTTTACTTTTTTAACAACAATTTTTTATATGATCTAATCTTCCGATTGATCTGATTTTTGGTATATTGATTCCTTGGGCAACAAAGTATAATATAATAAGCGAAGCAACTCTATAATCAAGTCCTGAAAATGTAAGTATGTCCATAAACATTATCCTGAATCAAGCAGTTTTTCAACAAATTTACTTACAATTTTGCTTTGACTCTTATACATTTATATTATGATTATTTAGTTCTGACACTATACAAGTGTAAATGTCCGTTTGTCCTACCGTTTCAGTGCTTTGCTTTTATGGATGTTGTCATCCTTGTTTTAATACTGATTCGTAGGGCAACAAAGTACAATGTTATAAGCTGTAATTATTCAGTTCTGACACTCTACTAAGTGTTAATGTTCGTTTGTCCTACCCTACAGAATGGGTCATATTATTTATTTGGGATTTATATGAATTTTTCGTCCACTGTCTTATCCATCATTAAAACTCTAGGCTTCTATATCTACTTTTCGTAATACCCATCACTATTCCATGAAAATTTATGTATCATGGATGAAATTGAAAGCCATGAATAGATGGATAGGTCAAAATAAAATAATTTTCATCTAGAGGCTCTATGTTCGAAGTGGTAGAGAGGTGATTGAAAAATTGAGATCTTAAGCTTAAGACAAAAACCCTTACTACTTTATAAACAGCCATATCTTTAATGGATATATTATTGCTTGGATGTTACACCAGATTTTCATGTTCTCTTAAGAAAGTGAAATTCAAAAAGAGCTAAGATAACATCCCCTCCCGTCTTCCTGGATGAACGAACTGATTAACAAACGAGTTCCATGTTAGCAACCTAAATTGAAGACAATTTTCCTCCGGTCTTAATATCCATATATATTTTACATTCAGTCTTACGACATATTGACATAATTATTGCATGCTGATAATATGTCTCGATCGGGTTCTCCTTAACAAGGTAGCTTCTTATAGGTCCCTGGAAGTTTAATTACTATTTTGTGGGAAAGTACCACCACCCTCTCAAGAGAAATCACAAAAAATCGCAACATAGAAATGTTACATAGAGACTTGACACAACATAGTAATATTACATTATTATTTAAAAAAAACACATTTAAAGTGGCACTAGAGGTCTCTAGGGGCGTAACCGCTAATATAAAATATTGGAGTAGTTATAAATTGCATCATATAAATATTGGAGTAGTTATATATTGCATCATATCATAGACAACTTTCCGCGGACATTAAAATGAGAAATTTTAAGATTATACCCAGTTTTGGCACCTTAAGGCTATCAAAACTGGTTATAAATTATGACTTTTATTTTAATATTTGTAGAAAATTGTATGTGATTAGGTGCTACACATGTTTTTTCCTTATGACTGAGAACTGGTTATAATATAGCGGATATTGATTGGTTTCGAATCCATACTGGAAACTATTTTACATGCTAAATTTTTGTGGAATAGATTAAATGTTCCTTTTTTCTTGGATGGAAAGAAAAGATTTTTGGGGGGATTATTCTTGACTTCGATATTAAGTAAGGAGGTGGGGGGATATTCTTAGTACACCTTCCAGGGGAAGTGGGAGAGGATTTTTGGTATACCTACGAGGGAAGCTGGTTGGGGGGGTGGGGAAATATTTGGTATAGCTAATATATTTGTTAGGTTTATTCTTAAGAAGGTGGTGGGGGGTATTTTTAGTAGACATGCCCATCAGGTAAAGAGGTGGGTTGTTAGTAGTTAATTGTATGTAGGTATACCCTCCTGGAGGTAAGGGGTCGGGTTTTTTTAGGGGGGGGGGGGGTGGGGATTTTCTTGAGCACATCAACCAGGTCATGTGAGGTCAGACAGACGAGACTCAGTTCATCCTAGTTTTCACAACATTAGACACCTTTCCTATATGCCATAAATTCTGTTAATTTTCATATTCACGAAATATTTTATGATGACAAAAAGACACAAAAGCAAAAAATAAAATATGTTGATTTCAAAATCATGTTTGTGCTGTAATAGTAATTATTTTAGATGTTTATATGTTTTTGTAAAACTTGTATTTTAGCGGATGTGATAACACATCAAGATGCGCCCAAACATTTTATATCCAGTCTATACTGTAGAGTCTTGAAAGTTTTTCTGTTATTATGTTTGGTCCGTCCGTCAATGTATATATTCTGTCTTTACGTCAGTAACGGTTAGCTTTTATTGTAATTTAAGCATGTTTGAATTGCCCATCGATTTTAAACTTAGGTTTGGTAAAATTTTGAAAGCTTAGCAACTGTGTAATCGTCACTGAGCGTTCATTTAAAACATTTTTGATAAAAGTTTGTTGTATGATATAAATCTATTTTTTTTTGCATAATAATATCTAGGACAACAAAGTACAATATTGTAGGCGAAGCATCTCAATAATCAATTCCTACAAATTTAATTATGTCCTTAAACAATTTTTTAACAATAAATTTTTCGGCATCTCGGTGCTAAAAAACATTTTATATCCGAGGAAAGCCGTTTATAATACGATGCGAGAAATAACTATTCTTGAATTTTAAAAGTGAAACTTTTCAATAGCTTGGGTCAGTCCATCCGTCCATATATATGTCTGTATTATGTTAGTAAGGGTTAGCTTTTATTGTAAATTAAGCATGTTGTAATTGTCCTATCGATTTCAAACTAAGGATAAGTATAATTTAGAGAGCGTAGCAACAATGTAATCGTCACTGAGCGTTTATTTAAAAGATTTTCATCAAGTTTTTGGAATAATAATTCCTAGGGCAACAAAGTACAATAATAGAAGCAAAGCATCTAATCTATAAAAATGTAAGAATGTACTAAAACAATAATTCAGAAATTAGTAACAAATATAATTCTGACATTCTATAAGTGTTAATATTTGCTTGTCCTCCCGCTTCAGGGCTTCGATTTAATTGTGTTGTCATCCTTGTTTTTAAAAATCCAACAAAATATTATTCTGTCTTGAATTTTGAAAGTGAGGCTTTTCTATTGTTAGGGTTGTTCCGTCCTTACATATGCGATGTAATTAAAAATAAGTTAATAAATTTGAAACTTAAATAGTGATATCTTTAACAGTTAAGTATAAATTAAAATGCGTAGCAACTCTATATCCCTTGCTCGTCTGTCCATTTAAAACATGTTGATGATAACATTTTTTGTAAATTATAAATACCCTACTCAGCTCTTTTTTTTGTAACAATGATTCCTAGAACAACTAGATACAATATCTAAATTGAAGCATCTTTATAATCAAGTCATAAAAATGCACGTATGTCTATAAATAAAATCCTTTATTTGCACATTTTTGCAAAAAGTTTCTATGTATACAATTTTGTTTATACAATTAGAATAATATTATCTTATCAAGTTTTGACACTCTACTCTGATTTCAGAGCTTTACTTTTGTGGATGTGTCCGTCCATTCCTGCTTTTTTCGTAATTTGCAACAAAATACCAAATATCAACAAAATTTGTAGCAAAATAGCGTAAATATAGGATATCATAAAAAGGACATACTTTCATGTTTAGGATTTTATTAGAAAGATGCTTCGCTAATAATATTGTACTTTGTTGTTTCAGGAATCAATATTCCTAAAATCAGATGAATAAGATAATTATATCATACCAAAAAAATTGGTCAATAAAGTTAATATCAGTATTTTTAAATGGTAACGGTTATTCCAAAACCGTACCTAACTGTTTTATGAATCATTATACAAATTTTGAGATCGATGGGACAATTATAACATGTCTAAATTAACAAAAGAGCTATCAGTTACGGACGGACGGACCGACCATAATTATAGAAAAGCTTCTTTTTTAAAAGCAGTATGTAAATTTTGTTTTAATTCCTTTGCAGGCGAACAGTCCTAAAGATTTTCTTATTATTGTTTATGATTTTTATTTTATAGAAAACTTATCTCTAGCTCCGTGGGGGCATCCCTCGCCCTAACTTGACCTAACCTAATCTTTAAAGCATCAGTGACAGTTTTTTTTTCTCTCAAAAAGTTTCTTTTTCGTTTTCGAAATGTTGGCATGTGAAAGCTTCTTGTTTTATTCAGGGATCTAAAGGGATAAGACAATAGCCGAAAAATTTATGTACATCACCAAAATTACCCCCTTCTTTAGATTACAATTAGTGGCTGAAACGTTCTGACACTCAACTTATTGATTGGACCAATCAAAAAAAGTCCCCAAAGTTGTTCAGCTATTGAATAAAAAAACGTTATTAAAAACTTTGGGTACTAGAGTAATAAACAGTCGATTGCTCTTCTAATGTTCTTATCTGTAAAGCTCATGGATTTAAGGGATAAGACAATGGAAAGTAAATTCATATACCTCTCCAATTATAATAAACAAGATTACCCTTCTGTGTAGACAATACTATTTTGAATTAACCAATTAAAAAGAAGAGAAATGACACAAAGTTTTTAGCCAACGAATAAGATAACACAGTTAATAAACTTTTGGTTCCAGTGTAAATTACAGCCTAATGTCCTCTTCCTCCCTGGTATTGCTAGAAACATATTTTACCATACAATTTTACTATAGGTTTAAGTAAAATTCTTAATATTTGTTAGTCTGTCTTTCTGGTTTATTGAGCTATGTTTTTACAGATGTTGTCATCCTTGTTTTGTATTATCACAAGCTTTGTTAAGTTGCCCCCCCCCCTCCCCCTTCCTTTTCAATTTGAAAAACGTCTATCTGCGAGAAACTTTAATTTTGCAGTGCTTTTTGAAATTTGGTAGTTTTTAATTGGGCACTTTCTCTGGAGGGGTTAGACATAGAAAAAACAAGGAAGACATAAAAGCGAAGCTCTAAAATCATATAAATGGACAATAACTACTTCAGAGTTAATAAGCTTAATTTTAATTTGTAAGTTTAAACAAAATTGTACATATATTTATTGCAAAAAATGCATAAAAACAGGATACAGTAAATAGACTTCCTTTTACTTTGAGATTAAAGAAATGCCACGCTTATAATATTGTACCTTGTTGTCCTAGGAATGAATATCCCTAAAATTAGATGAATAGCATATTTTTTTCTTATAAAAGTTGTTGTCAAAAAAGGAAAAAATCTAAATGTTTTCATTGACTTTCTGTTAATGATTTTAGAGTTGCCACGCTTTTTACATCGTATCTAACTGTAATCATAAATCAACGCTTGAAATTGAAAATAAAATATCTTATTTTCAATTCATTTTAAAAATAATGGGGGGGGGGGGTTCGCAGTGCTCGATAGGCTTTTTGTATGTAAGCACCTTAAATTGATCCATATTTGTTTAGATAAATAAAAGAATGAGATATAAGTTACTGATTCCATTGCTGATATGGCATAATCATATACAATCTATTCATTCTGAAGGTAAGTTTTAAAATAGTTATTTATCGCATCGTATTATAGACAGCTTTCCGCGGATATTAGAATTTAAAATAAATGAATATAAGCAATTTCGTTAGCCCCAAGGGGCTGAAGAAAACTGCTATTGATTTTAATATTTGTGAAAAAAATTTGTAATACGATACTATACATGATTTTTCAGTATGGCTAAGAACCGATATTAATCCAGCGGATATTATTAGGTTTCGAAGCCATACTGGAAATGTTATTTAAGCAAGGCTTTTCTGTAATACCAACTGTACAACAAAATATGTAAATTTTGCAACGAAAAAAAAAGATTTGTTGAAAACAGCATAGCCATATTTTGACTTTAAGCTATAATAGGAGTCAAAATAGTAGGAGGGTGGGTGATTTGCTGATGCAATTAAAATAAGAAGAGAAACATTTCAAGAAAATAAAGTCTTAAAAAAAGAAGAAAAAAAACTTTAGCAAATGCGACAGCTTTATCTGCCTTTTTGTTGTTTAAACTTTTAATTAATATTCATTGCATATAACTGCCTGATTTATCTGCATTTAAAATGTAGCTTTTAATTAATATTCAACGAATCAACATATATAACTGCTGCATGGCAGCGTGATTTGTTGTGATTAACTTTTATTGCTGTTATCATTCTTGATTTATTAAGGTGTGTGTGTGTTTGTGTGTTTGTTTGTGTAAGTGTGTGCTTGAGTGTGTGAGGGTGTGGGTATTTAAAATGCTGTTAGACTGTCTTGCAATTTGTCGAACTTTTATGGCTTGTTGTTATTCTTGTTTTTTAAGGATGTTCAGAAATTTTGGGATGTGTGTGTATGTATGCGTGTTTGTGTGTTTTTTGTTCATGATTATCTTTTAAGGATGTTTAAAAAGTGTATGTGGGTGTGTGTGTGTATTTGCTTGTGTATGTGTGTGTGAATATATCTCAGTGCGTTTTGTGTTCATGATTATATGTAAAAGCATGTCAGTCAAACTTTCTAAATTCCAACATCCCCCACACCCAAAAAATCCCACATAAAAGACTTACCTTTTTCTATTCTTTAACAGGGAGGGAGGGGAAATTGGGCTTTTTATTAGACTAGTCCCCAAAGTTTTTTTAAAAGTTTTCTTATACGTTGGTTTCTACAACTTTGGGGCTTTTTATTGATTTTTTATTGGTTGGTTTATTAAGTTGAGTGTTCAAATTTTTCATCCACACATTGTAATCTACAGAAAGGGAAATTTCTATATCATCATTGGAGATGTACATAAATTTATCAGCCATTGTCTTATCCCTCTAGATCTCTGATACTTTAATCAGCGGTTTCATGTGTACAATAGAAAATTATTGATGCGAGGGCATGGTAATATGGCCAATTTATACAGCATGGTAAGCCAGGGATTTAAAGGATAAGACAGTTGCCGATCAATTGATGTACATCCCCAATGATAAAACACCAAATTACAGTTAATTGTAGAAACGTTTAGACACTTAACTTTATGAACCAACCAATAAAAATTTATTGAAGTCCCCAAAGATGTTATGCCAACAAATAAGAAAACGTTATTATAAAACTTTGGGGATAAACAACTAAATGTTTCCTACCTCACTTATTGTTAAGCACTGATTATCACTCTTTTTAAAAGCTTGCAGCTTCGCCTTCTTGGAATTTATTTTGGAAAATAAATAAATATTAGTTTTGAATTGAAGTTATTTATCTTGTGAAGACTAATATCTTAATATCTTCTTTAATTCCTCATGCTGCTTTTAAAATGGATAGGAAACTTCTAACATGTCTAATTTAACTATAATAGGTATCATTAGTCAAAATCAGAGAAAAGGAAATGTGATTCTGACAAACAATTATAAAGGAAAATTTTCCCACAACCCTCTTCTCTTTTTTTTTATCCCTTACCCACTCCTCTTCAGTTATGTTAAAAAAAAACAAGTTTTACTCAACAAAATATTATATTTTGCGGCTTTTTTAATTTTTAATTTGAATAAATTGGCTAAAAAGCAGCGCCTGAGTCAGAATATTTTTAAAAATGCACAGAATAATAATGCACGAGTTTCAAATCATAGCTAGCGTACATAGTCTATACATAGAAAAACTTGAGCGCAGCTACTCTATAATTCTATTTATGTTATTAGTTAACGCCATGAGAGAAATGATATTTTCTCAGCTGCTATTAAAGCTAGACCTCTGATTTTTCTGCCAGCCTACATTATGGAGCATATCTCAAGGAAAATATAACATCCATGGCAGTCAGTCTGCTTTTTAGCACCATTTTAACCGCTTCTATTTTTTTGTACTGATCTTTGGTATTTTTTTTTGTGGTTATAGAGATGTAAGAAAAAATAATTTTCAATATTTTTTTATATAAGTTAGATTGCTAGATTTTTGTGAAATTTTGTATGTGATCCCTTTCAGAACTGACAAATATCTTTTATAAAGGTTTCGTGATTTTATATCATTCTTACTAAGTTCTATTTTATGTCCTTTTTGCTCTTTTTCTTCCTCTCTTTTTATGACCACTGAACATTTGGGTGCTAATTTCTTTTTGTGAATTTTTGTACTTTGTCGTCCTTGATTTTTTGATGAATATATCTAATAAAAAATAATGACTTCTTTTAAAAGATAAAATCTGCATATTACACATGCAAGTGAAAGTATAAATATAATAGGATTTTGGGTGGGGGGGGGGGGAGGGAGTTTTGTTATGTTTGATGACCTCTTGGGGGGCGGTGTCACTTTGGGTACAGTTAGGGTCCACACCACTTTGAACATACACTGCATGTGAAGTATAGTGTAACACGCTCATTCGCCCGGGTAACACCCAATAGACAACCAACTCTTTGATAGCACGACCTTTGTCTAGAAGTCCTAACTCTGCTTGGTAATAAGTTGCACCTGTTTTGAATCAAGGCATTCCCTTACTCTGACTACTTTCTGACATAGCAGCAATAGGAAGCATTTTTAACGTCTTTGGCTTTGACGCGGTGTTTTTATAAAGGAAACCACCACAGGACCTATGTAAACTTTTCTATAATAGACCCCTAACTGGTCCAATAATTATTGAGATCTTAAGATTCAGAAAAAAATGGACTTACAGATATTCTGGTAATGATTATAGAGTTGCTGATCTTGTAACAAGCCTTATTCATGAATGGTTATAAAAGGATATTGCTAATCTGGGAAGAATTTAACAGCTCATGCATAACTAATTTCTCACATCAATATTGACAGTTCTGTCTTGTGCAGTTTTACCAGGGATCTAAAGGGATAAGACAATGGCCGAAAAATTTATGTACAACCCCAATCATGATACATATACTACCCCTTCTGTAGATTACAATTAGTGGTTTAAACGATTGGACACTCAACTTATTGAACAAACCAATCAAAATACATACAATAAAAGTCCCCAAAATTTTAAATCCAACGAATAAAAAACGTAATAATAAAACTTTTGGGACTACTGTAATTAAATAGTCCAATGTCACCTCCCTCTCTGATTTTGACCATATACATATTATTGAAGATAACCATATAACATTTAACTCAATTTGTGAAAGCATCTTTTTTTTAGCAGCATAACTCTATGAGTGATAGTGTTCATCTGTAATGCTAGATATAAGTTTTCATAAAAGTAAAATTTAAAATAGATTGAAAAGGAGAAATATTGGACGGGGGGGGGGGGCTAGTAAATTTTCGTTTGTTTTTTGTTTAATAGTTTACATAGGTCAGGTTAGATTATGTTATAATGAGATTTGGGACCGCATTTATAAGTCCTGCAGGGTTTGGCATTAGAAAAAATTCCTTTGGGGGGTTATAGAGCTCGATAGATACCTTGTGTTAAAAAACCTTTAATTGATTTTTATATATTTAGATATGTATAGAATAATGAAAAATAAGTTACTGATTCCATTGCTGATATGGCATAATCATATACAACCTTCAGTTTCACAAGGCAGTAAGTTTTTTTTATAAGCGAAGATTTTCTATTATTAGGGTCGTTCCGTCAGTCCGTAACATTTAGCTCTTTTCGTTAATTTGACATGTTAGTATTGTCATATCGATTTTAAACTTTGCATGATGATTTCTATAGCATTTATTTATGATTTAGAAAGCGTAGTTACATAATAATCGTTACCAGAAATTCTGTACGTTCGTTAAAACATATTTAAAATTTTTAATTTTTTTGGTAACAACTCTTTGAATAATTTAATACTTGTATTCATCTGATTTTAAATGATGATTTTTAGGATAATATGTCCAATATAAAAATAGATTTTAAAATGCTCGATTACATGTTGTAGATGCCATGCACTTATAATAAGTGTAATTGGTCACTATGTTTTTAGACGCACAGACCAACCATAAGTGTAGAAAAGCTTCGCTTTTTATGACTAGCTTTTAAGATAAACAAGGATGACAACATCCATAATAGCGAAGCACTGAAATGGTGGGACAAACGGACATTAACACTTGTATAGTGTCAGAACTAAATAATCAGAATATAAATGTAGCAAACAATCGAAGCAAAATTATAAGTAAATTTGTTGAAAAACTGCTAGATACAGATAATGTTTATGGACATACTTACATATTTAGGACTTCATTATAGAGATGCTTCGATTATATTATTGTACTTTGTTGTCCTAGGAATCAGTATTAAAAAAATCAGATCAATCGGATAATTTTATCTGATACAAATTTTGTTTTTAAACATGTTTTAAATGGACGTACGGACATTCTAGTAACGTTTATAGCTAAATCGTACCTAACTACTACAGGAATCACCATGCAAAGTGAAATCGATAGGACAATTCTAACATGCCTAAATAAACGAAAAAAGCTATCCGTTACAGACGTACGGACGGGCGGACGGACGGACCGACCCTAATTATAGAAAAGCTTCGCTTTTAATAAAGTGAAAGTCTTAGACAAGACATTTTTGTTTTAACGGACGTACACTAGACATGCATACAAGCTATTTTAACAAGGATTACAGCATTCATTAAAGCAAAGCTCTAAAATCAAAAGGTTCGGCAGACGAATATTAACACTTGTCAGAGCTTAATAAAGATAATATGGGAATAGTCCTTTCGTGGCAACGCCCTTTGAGGGGAGATTCGTCGTATTTTTAAAATGTTTATGTTAGATTAGGTTAGGTTCTATTGGGTTAGGTGATTGCCCCACAGGGTTAGACAATTGGCCTCGCAGGGTTAGAGCCCCCCGCAGGGGCTAGAAATAGGATAAAAGATACTGTGAAAAATACAAAGCAACGCCCTTTAAGGTGCGTTGCCACGAAAGGGACTACACCTGATAATATTTATTTGTAAGTCTAAACATAATTGCACATTAATTTGTTGCAAAATTGTTTACAAACAGTAAAAGAATATACTTTTATTTTTAAAATTTTATTAAAGAGATGCCTCGCTTGTAACACTATATTGTTGTCCATAGGAATCATTATTTAAAAAAAAACCGACGAAAACGAAAAGAGCCAACCTTTACTGACGTATGGACGCACGGACGGACCGACTACAAATATAGAAAAGCTTCGCTTATAAAAATGGGTTGGCTAAACTTTCTCTTTACCACCAATAACAAGATCTAAACAAGAAAAGTTTGTGTTTGCTTACAGACTATAAAATCATAATACATATTGCAAACTATGCATGTTATATCTTTTTACAAAATTGAAGTCGTAGTGACTCTAAAACTAATTTCTGATAGTCTGTATGTCCATTCAAGGCATAATGATCTTTTGATAATTTGATAAAACTGATTTCTGAGACGATAAGAAACATAACTATAGAATTCAAGTTTTAAAAAAGTAAAAAAAAGCTTAGAAAACATCTTGTGATAACTTTTGTGATTTTTTTAAATAGCTAGTTGGTGCTTTAAGTAAGTGGTAGATGTAAAATGATCCATAGAATGTAGATTGCAATCGTTTTTTGTATACCTCTTTTTTTGAAATAATTAATTTAAGTTTTTTTTTTAATTAAGTTGGTTTGGTGCTAAAAAGGAACAAAAAAGAAGAAAATTGCCATTATGAACAAAAATATTAAGATCTTTAATTTGACACCTTACTTTTTGAATACTGTTGAGTAATTATTGAAAAATCTGTTTTGTCGAAGCCCAATTTATCAAAACTTTCAACTTTGGGAATTCGTCACGAAAGTCACAAAAGTTAGGACACGTTCTTTACAAAAAAAAACATTTGTTTAGGCTTCATTATATGTAGTTTTATTAAAAGCTTTGTTAACTTTTATGGCTGTTTTCATCCTTGTTTTTATTTTATTTTGAAGAATGTGCGATTTGCATGTGTGTGTGTGTGTAAATATGTTTTGTGTCTATTCCAAACTTTCTAAATTTCCCTCACCCTAACCACTTTCCCCCCCCCCCCCCAAAAAAAAACAAACACAAAATTTGCCTATTTGTATTTTATGATACACGATTCGTGCAGTGTGTGGGGTATCTACTACAACCCACTCTACCCATTAAATCTAGCAGGGGGATGGGGGAGTGTATTTTGTATATATAGTACAAAAATTGTTGAGAATATCTTTCTTGTCGGTGTCTGTATGTATGAATGTTTTTGTCCGTCTGTCATAAAACATATATTGTTCTCTCACCCCATATCTCTCTCTCTCTCTCTCTCTCTCTCTTCCACTCTAAATCAAATTACACTATTATATTGACTAGTGACTCAGCATTTTTTATTGGGAAAGTGGGCGGAGATACCATCCCCTAAAATAGTTAAAAACCTTACCTGGACAAATAAGAAGCTTCACAGTTAAGGAGAACCATATCGGTTCAGCGATTAACGAGATACTTTGCTACAGACAAAAAAAAGCTTATTACTTTATACAAAACTAGCGGCTTCGCCCCTAGCCTCTAGGGGCTGTGCCCCAAGAGGTGAAATACGTAAAAGGACCAAGGAAATCCCCTAAAAAAAAAAAAAAAATGGGGGAGGGGATTTTTTGTTTTTTAGGGGGTTTGGGGTGTCCCACCCCCCAAGAAAATAGCCTAAAACCACCACAGGACCAGTAGGTATATTCCCTGAAGAGTAGAATCCGATCGGTTCAGTGGTTACCGATATCTTAAGGGACGGACGGACAGACAGACAGACAAACAGACAGACAAACAGACAGACAAACAGACAGACAAACAGACAGACAAACAGACAGACAAACAGACAGACAAACAGACAGACAGACATCGTTCTACTTTGTATTATAGACTAGTGGCTTCGCCCCTAGCCTCTAGGGGCTTTCCCCCAAGAGGTATAATTACATCTTCTATTACTTACCCAGCAGAACGGATCACAAATTTTCGCACCTACCAAGCAGGAAAACATTTCGCGATTAAATTCGTAAAATTCGTAAATTTCGTAAATTTCGTAAAATTTGTAAAATTTGTAAAGAAAAAAAAAGGGGTGGATTTTTTTGTTTTTGGGGGGGTTGGGGGTGTTCCACCCCCCAAGAAAATAGCTTAAAACCACCGCAGGACCAATAGGTATATACCCTGAAGAGTAGAATTCGATCGGTTCAGTGGTTACTGAGATATTAAGCTTCAGACGGATGTCTGTTTGTCCTATCATTTCAGTGCTTCGCTTTTATGGATGTTGTCATCATTGTTTTTAGATGTTTTCTGTATTTTATAACATTTTATAACTTTTTATAACTCTTTTTAACTTTTTATATTTATTCATATTGATTTATATTTTTTTAAACCTCTGATTTTTTTCTTTTTTTTAATGTTTTTAAAAATTCTTTGCCATTAGCCTTTTTGGGGCTTCGCCCCTACAGGAGAAGAAAGGTTTTACAATCTTTTTAATTTGATAAAACAAAGTTTAAAAGAAGAAAAGAAATTTAAAAAGAAAAAAATTTTAAAAATAAAAAATATAAAAAGGTCCTGTATAATTTTAAAATTATTTTGGGGAAGGGTACCACCACCCAACTTTTTTGCTTTTAGCAAAGAGAGAAACACTTATCAAGCTTAGCGTTAATGGATGAATTTAATTTTTTTTTTAAGTTCGTGCGCCGGCGGTCAATGCGGACACTTATGCGGATGTATTTTTGGACCTTTTTTTACCAAGACTTTATGGTAAGTTCTATATTATGTACTTTTATGTTGAAGGTGTCTAGTAAAATCTCTTTACCAACCATCGGCATTAGCGTAAATACGAGATAAAACATAAAAATAAACATAAACATAATCATATTTATTTGGGATAAAAATTTAAACAATAAGGTCTCTTATAAATGTAAAAGGCTGGATCGATCAATTAAAAATACAATCCAAACCTAATAAATATTTAGCTGTTAGATGAAATGATGAAATATTTTTTGTTAAAATAAGTAGGTTAAATTAGGTCAAACTGAGAACATGGTTTGTAGAACAAAGAACATAAAACATGACGTATACTATCTTTACTTTGCATTGGTGAATTTTTAAAAGACCAATAACTTTTATATTTTGTAGATTATCCTAAATGTGGAAAAGCAAATCCAGGTATAATCAATCTATTGTTCTATCAATCTTTATATATGATCATTAGTATCAATAACAGATATTTAAAAATTAAAGAAAAACAGCCTTATTAATTATATATTATTGTAAAGTACACTAGGTACTAAGCTTCATACGCAGGGTGTAATCTGTCACTAAATAAATGTTTATGTTTCTAGTATCAGCTTGTGGGAAGGAGTGGTCAGTTGAAGAAGAAACAGGTAGGTTAGGGATAAATATCTAAATAAATTTTAGAAGTTTTTTTTTGTTTTTCGTTTGTTTCTTTTGTAATAAGGTTACTTGCTAACCCTGAAGGGTTAGGGATCTGCAGTGGCTATGTAAAATAAAAACTACCTCCCATATTTTTAATTTATTTTAAAACAGGTTTTTTCAGTGATCAACAAGCACTTTGAAGGAAAGAACCTAATGTCCTAAAATAACTTTTACAATGCAATTTTAGGAAAATGTTACCGGATCATAAATGATTTGTATGACTGGGAGGAAGCCAGAGCTGAGTGTAAAAAAATGGACAGCAATTCTGACTTGGCAACTATTCATTCAGAGGTCGAAAATGCTTTTATAAAAGGTAAATAATTTGATTAGAATAACTTCTTTTGTAAATGATAAGGTTAAGAACATCTAGAGAATAAACATAATTTTGTCTTCTTGATAATTCAAATTTGTAAAATGTGAACAAACCAATGTTAGCAATACTGTCTAAGATTTTTTGTTATTTTAGGGCTTATGAAAAATGTTACAAGTCCACATAAGGAGTTTTGGATAGGAATGACAAATAATAAGTGGCTTGATGATTCTAGTATTCCAGGTATATTGAAACTTATCTTTTCAATAAAAAAGTAATTCTAATTATTTTAGTATATATTCTCCAATGAACTTTAAAGCACCCAAATTGTTCTATTTTTTCAGCTGTATAAACTCAAAAGAACTAAGAATTTTTTCTATGTTTTAAGTAGAGAAATAAGCTTTTTTTGTTTATAGCTTATAGTTTTTTTTAAAATTAAATTTCTGGTTGAGTTGTGATGTTGAGGAAGCCCCTTTAGAAAACTGGGTGGTTTTAAACTATTTTTTTTCACTCTAAAGAGCCCTTACAGGCTAATGTGCGCAATAAGTTATATTAAGATAACTTTTTTAATAAAAAATGTCCAATTCGGGGATGAACATTGAGGAAGCCATATAGACTGTACTCACAACCATTGGCTCACCATTACAGAACTCATTAAAGTATATCCAGTTTGCATATTATCAGATTAAACAGTTATAATATTCAGTTCCTTTCCAGCTTTTGTAAAGTATTAAAAGTGGAACAAAGTATACACTGTATAATTTGTGCAGTATTAAAATATCTTTCTTTAATTTCAGTTAATTTCAATAAATGTCCAACATGTCCAACATGTCCAAGATGTCCAATCGACAAGTGCATGACAGTAATAATTTAAACATTTTAGAATTTTTAAAAATATTCTAGAAATATTACATTACAATTGATACAAATTAGATTGTCCTTATTTATTCAATATAATATCTACATTGCACATCATTATGGTGAATGTCTCTCTGTTTGCATATTTAACTTATTGATAAATTTTGGTGTGATTTTCTTTTTTATTATTTAAATTTAACATGCAGGGTGTTTCAAGAGAAATGTCTTTTTTAAAACTTAATTATGCATAGAAAATTAAAAAATGCTTTATATATTTAGAAAACCTGTTCTGGTACATTTATGTTTTAAATACTTAAAAATAATTTGTTAAAATAATCATTTTTAAATATTTAAAACATATATGTAATTGAACAGATTTTCAAATATAAAGGACATTTCATAAAATTGTTTTATTTTCTATGCATAATTAAGTTTTAAAAAGACAAACATACAAATGGAAAAAGATACAGATGAATACTAACCAAGATAATAATATTTCAGACAGCAGAAAATTCAAACGGACAGATGGACAGACTAACAGATATATAAACCAAAAACATACTTGCTGAAAAGCAGATATTGTGAAATGAGAGCAAAACAACCCAACCAAAATGCAAGAGATCATTCATTTAGAACAGAATCATTTCAACAGAATCAGTTGTTGGTACTTTAAAAACCAAAATTAAAATAAATTTTTTCTACAATAAGAGTACCTGAAAAAGAAGGGAATGAACCAATGTTAGACTTTGATTTAATATTTTTTTAAAGAAAAAAGCAAAAAGATAATGGGGTAAAATTACCAGTATTATCCTCTTTTTTGTTCAATTTTTAAATACCCCCCCCCCCCCCCCCCCCAGACAGAACTATGAACTCTGGCCGCGGTGCTCAGCATCCTTGCCTGCCTAGCCTCCCTAGCCTATAACCTAACCTAACCTGTTCTCAGAAGGGGGGAGGGGGGGGGGGGGGGTTCAGAGGATAACGCCATATTTTCAAATAGTTGCAAGACATATTTCTAATATTAATCTTAAATTTATTCTAGATAACAGAAACTTCTAATAATTGGGTTGCTGCAGATTGTAAGCGTCCAATTAACCCGTCTTTCTGTAGCGCTACCCCAGGTTTATTTTATAACACATTTCACAGAACTTTCGTTCCTATATTCATTAATGTATGTCTATTTTATGCATACCTTCCATTAAATTACAGCTGATGATATTGTTAGATTTAAAAAAAAATGTATTCTTACATTTTTAAAAACTTTTAGCTCCTGTTAATTTCGGACCTCCTCAATTTCCTCCGGGACCTGGGTGCAAATTAGCTGTTTGTGAGATACAGCAACACTCAGTAGCAGGTACAATACAATTGAAATAAAAGCAAATGAAAGATTAATAAAAACATTGTCTCATATGATACAGTAGTTATTAGTAGCAAAGCTATTCTATAATTCAAAATGTCCATCTGTTTGTCTGTCCATTTATCCGTCTGTTTGTCTGTTTGACACATTTTGTTGAGGGGATTCATGATTTTTCCATCATTAAAGAACATAATACTAAATCACATCCATGACGGTTAGACTACTTTTTTGCAGGTTTTATGCTATTTGTACATTTATGTTTTTGGTCCTAGTTTTGTGGATAAGAAGGATATTCAAATCAGTTTATTCGTTATTCTAAAAAAAATTTGTAATTAAAGATGAACAGAGATGTAGTTTTTTACTTTTTTCCCCATATCTTTGGTGTTTTTGGTCTGATTTGATTTTTTATGGATGAGAGTACTAAAATAAAATTTCTAATAAAAAATCCATATCTTTGGTGTTTTTGGTCCAATATTCAAATTTTTTGTTGATAATAGTATAAAAATAAAGTTCCACTTTTTCTGAGCATCCAGTATGATTTTTAAATCTCCTTGTCCATAGTATTCTCCCTCATTTATCTGTGCTTTATTGCTTATTACTGGTGTCATCCTTGTTTAATAACATAATTTGTTTTATTTAGCTACTTTAGCTACTGGAGTCAACATTATTGCTGACTGCTGGGAAACATGTTCTTTCAGAGATATAGAAAGAAGTTCATACATTTCCATTCCAGTAATTGATGGCGATGACATAACCCTTCCTGTTTTTATCACGCTAGGGTATTTTAGTACATTCATCTCTATAGTTAATTTATATTTTAAATTAAAATGAATATAAAATATGTATATATATATTTTTGAAAAAAAGTTTTGGATCAACTGCAGTTTAAGGTAAAATATTCCTGGTAACGAATGCTTCCTGGTTCCTGGCAATATTACAGATCCTGGATCCAGCAGCACAAATATTCCCCTAAATCCTAGATTCCTGTTAGCTAGCAACCAGCAAATAAACCAGCAATAAAGAAAGATTGCTGGCCAACGGTAGATTTTACCCCATACCTCTTTTTCACAATATCCTAGGGGGGAAAGAGCAATGTTTAAAAAGGGACAGAGGATTCTAATGCTGTGCAACTAGGTTCAAATACTTTTTTGCATTCTTAATAGATGAGGGAGAAGGTGGTTCGGGAGGGAGATCTTTATCTATAAATTTAACTGTTTTTATCTTAATTACCAGTGTTGTGCCAAAATTTGAATGGCATCCCAAAGACCTCACAACCAATCCCGTCCCTTTATTATTATTATAAATTTAAAAAGTGGGGGAGAGATACTCATTACTGTAATGTATAAGTGAATTGAATAGGGGTTTTAATTGGTGCATAATTGAGTTAAGAGAAAGTAACCTTTTTGCAAAAAAGCTAATTAGTTACCCATTTTTAAATTAAAAATGCACAATTATGTTCTGAATCTCTCATACCTTTGGCGGGGGTATTAAATTTAAATTACTCTTCCCAAGGGACAAGGGAAGGCTATTCTGGCAAACAATGCTTTAGAGCTGATTTCTTAGATTTCCAGTTTAAACTTGATGATGAGATAAAGCAACTTTTTGGCCGAATTTGATAAGAATCTCGAGCATTATTTGAATACATTTTGCTTTGTTTACTAAAAACCATGCTAAAAGGATTGTCAGAGTTTGTTTGCACGTTCAGTTTAATGATGTATGAGCAGAAATAAAGCTTTTATACAACTTTTAGGTATTTTATCTTAATCATAAACTACTCGTAAATTATATGTTAAATAGTGAATAAATTTATTAAAAATCCTAAAGAGTAAATAGCAGTAATACTTTGAAAAATATTCAAGATTGTTTAAATATTTATCTCATTTACAAATTTAAATTCAAAAAAGGTTCTTATGACACCTAGCAATAAAATTCTGAACTTCATGGCTATGTATTTTCACAATCATACATTTTATAATATTTGTTGTAGTTTAATTTTGACTTTCTTGGCAACTTCTTGTATCTAATGGCTAAACACGACGGCGAATTAGGGAAGTAAAATAAAAAAGCTTCCCTGAAATCATGATTTATTGAGCACTGCACCTAAAAACTTCTAATCTTCTCCAAATATTACAACTTACAAACTTTTTTAATCATTTAAAATATGGGTAATTTCCCCCAATGTTCCTCCTTTCCCTACCATTAATGTAAAACAAATTGAAAACGATCAAAGGGGCAGAATGTTAGAATTGTCCTATTATTTTAAAACTTTGATTCCTGTAGTAGTTGGGTACAATTTAGAAAGCTTAGCAACTCTATAATCGTTACCAGAATGTCCGTATGTCCATTTTAAACATTATGTTTAATTTTTTTATTTTTTTTTATAAAAATTTTTTATGTGATCTAATTATCCTATTGATTTGGTATACTGATTCCTGGGACAACAAAGTACAATATTATAAGCAAAGCAACTCTATAATCAAGTCCTAGAAATGTGAGTATGTCCATAAACATTATCCTGTATTAAGCAGTTTTTCAACAAATTTACTAACAATTTTGCTTCAACTCTTATACATTTAAATTCTGATTATTCAGTTCTGACATTCTACAAGTGTTAATGTCCATTTGACCTATCGTTTCAGAGCTTTGCTCTCATAGATGTTGTCATCCTTGTTTAATAAGTAATGAACAATGAATTTAATTTTGAGTTTTAGGCATAAGTTTGATTATTTTCTAATTATTTAAAATTTTTCTGTAAAGATCCAAATTGTTACGGTTGAATTTGTCCTATTTTATTTTTTATAGATTCATAAAGTGATATATTATTTAGTTATTGAATCATTTTGAAACTTTTGCCTTAACCTACATCAGGGGGTTAAACAAAGTGTTTGAAAATGTTTAGGATAAAAAATTTGTTGAAATATTTTGTTTTTGTTTTTAAACAGTTACAAATATTTTGGAGAAGAAAAAAATTTAAAGATTTCAATTTTAAGAAGTATTATAAAATATTTTTTTTAATCTCCCTTTAATTCTAAATTCTTTAGTAAACAATCTTTGTTTTGATTCTACCAGCAGACGGTAATTCTGAGCTAATGAGGTTTGGTGATTTGGTTTGCTTATGATTTATACCATCTGAAATGAACAATATTACAAATTAGAATTAGTTGTTTTTCCTTTTTGCTATATACAGCTGACAGTTACCAGGGTAGGTTTTGTGATTTTCCTAGAATTGTTGATGAGACGGGCCTTCCCTGCTCTTCCCTCCTTTTTATGCTTTTAAAAAATCAATATAAAAGCAAGCAAGGTTGGCAATATAGAAATTTTTGTTTGTTTCTCAATTAAGATCTCACTAACCTCTGGTTCGATTGAGTTCTTCATTTTAGAGAAGCTTCACAGGGTCCTATGATGGTTGTAGGCTATTGATTAGGCTGCTACTTCCTACCTATTTAAAAATGGAGCTTCATGATGCTAGCGGCGAACTGCTATCGTCTACAATATACAGTAGCAAAGGATTTTAATTTAAAGCAAAATATTTAGGAAAAACAAGTTATAATTGCATAATGATTTACTTATTTATTTATAAGTAACAGGGTGTCCGCTTGTGTATGTGACTCTCTTTCTGGGTGCGCACCGAGGATTCTTGCTAACCGCTAAACTGAAAAAATATAATAATATTTTTTTCTTTTGGAGATTTATCTTGGGAGGATTTGGGTGATAACCTCAAATCCCCCAAAATAGTTAAAAACTTTCCCAGGACATATAAGCTTTTCCTGACTACTTTTTCTGTCTACATACATAACCATTGTATTATTAAAGGAAGCCTGCAAGAAATACCACGTTTAAGGGCTGAAAGACTGCCACAAGTAGACCCAATACCCCAAATTTGAAGCCTTCAGCTTCTATAACAAAAAAGTTCTAGTCATTTTAAAATGACATTTTATGTACAATGAAAATTTTGAAAGAATTTCAATGCTAATGTTAGAAATTTTGAAATTAAACTACGTGGCCTAAAAACAAAATTATAAGCTTATTTTTGTCATAAATTTAGGTTTCCAGTAACTAATTATATTTTTACAAGAAAAATGCCCATTTTTATAGTCAAAATCATTAAAAAAAATTAAGTTTAACTTGCATTGTACCGAGTGTACTGTAGCCAATCAGAAGGCTGAATCAGCTAAGCAACCAATCACAGCTGAGCTTGTATTAGTTTCCCTCTTTGTTTCCGCTATGATTTTCATTGACAAATGCAATTTCAATCGAATTTTTTTCATAGATTTTGACTATGAAATGTGATGTTTTTATTGTAAAAATGTAATTAGTTACTGGAAACCTAAATTTATGACAAAAATAAGCTTATAATTTTGTTAATACAAATAATATACAATGGTTATGCAATCTAAGTTTCTGACAAAGATAAGGTTATAATTTTGTGTCTAGGCGATGTAATTTATTATTGTTTTTTCTTTTATGAGCATTGGAAATCTTTCAAAATTTTCATTGTACATAAAATGCTATTTTGAAATGCCTAGAACTTTTTTGTTATTGAAGCTGAAGGCTTTAAATTTGGGGTATTGGGTCTACTTGTGGCAGTTGTTCAGCAGTGAAAGCGTGGTAAAAATCAGAAATAGGGAATATTTACATTTTTTGTCTCACCCCCCCCCCTTCTCTGAGAATTGTTGTAGAATGGACCAAATATTTTTAACTTTTCTTAACCTCCCCCCCAATAAATACAGAGAAACACCACCCTCCCCCCACCCCACTAACAACCCAACCATTGTTTTGGTCTTACAAACGTGCTAGAATAGTCACTTTGTAGAGTAAATTTCATCAATGTTTAGTTGTGGGGTAAGTGTAATAAACGGGTATTGGGAATCAAAAAGGGAAATATTGGTTTTTAACAGGAATATTTCAAACCTGGCAGTAACCATGAATATGCATAAGTTGCCGGCAACAAGGAAGTTAAACATTGGTGGCTCAAGAAATATTTCTTTTTTTGTGCTAGATCTAGGAATCTTGTAATATTGCTAGGAAACAGGAAGCGTTCGTTACCAGCACTACTTTACCATCAACTGCAGTTGATCCAAAGTTTTAGTAGGATGATCTCTAAATGATGCAGAGTGTTGCCTTCTCCAAATTATTTTAAAATGCCTGGTATGCTGGTTAAATGATTTGTGGTTGTCCAATAAACACTGCATGCTAGAAAACAAAAAAGTTTGCAAAAGGTATTTGAGTTTCTATTAGTCTATAATATTAATATAATTTTGAAGCTCAAGATTAAATTTTACAGAAAAAATTATTTAAACTGTATTATGTAAAATGCTTAAAAATTGACTTTCTATTATACTACAAGGTGTCTAAAAAACTGCATTTTCTGGTTTTAGGAAACAACAAGTAGAAGTATGAAAAAAATGATTATATATTCTTTAAAAGGTGTTTTTAATATGTATTAAAACAATAGTGCTTTTTAGAGCTTAAAGAATTCAAAATGTGTGTTGCTATATTCTTATAGAATTTAGGGCTATAATGTATAACCTTCAATTAAATTCTTCTTTTTAGTTGAAAACAACATTATAGCATGCTCAACAAAATATTCCAATAACTAAATTTATATTTGCTTTAATTATGATTCAATTATGATAGTATTGAATGCTCATATTCCTCCTCTCCTCTTAATCTCTTTCTCCCTTTTGATTTGACAGTTGTGATGTATTAACCAATTACAATATAAGTAAAAGCACTTTTTATGACATTTTCAAACTAACATAGCTTGCTTATTTTTTGAGATATTGAAATGAATTAAAAAGTGGCTTGTGTTTTATTTATCAATGAGCACAGAATTAAAAGGGATTTTTAAAAATAAATATAACTTTGCCATAGGGAAATGGAAAAAAAAAAATAAATTCTGAAGAAACTTAAAAGCTCTTTGCATGTAGCAAAAAAAAAATATGTAAAAAATATCAAAAGGGGACATTGATTTAACTTTTTATTACTTTAATAATGTACTTTTAAACCTTATACATTACAAAATAAATAAGTTAATTCAATCCAATTGTTAAGATTTAGGATCAGGTATTTTTACCCTACGTGTACCTATCAGTACAGCTGCCTTTTAGAGATATCAAAAACACCTAAATTAAATGTTATGTACATTTTTACAGAGCTGGATCTTTAAATCATTTCAATGGTGTGCCAAATCGGGGTGCGCCGAATTTCAGCCAATCACAGCGCGGCATTTCGTAAAATGCTGTGCTCTCATTGGTGGAAAGTTGGCTCACCCCGATTTGGCGCACCATTGAAATGATTTAAAGATCTAGCTCAGAGAATATGAACCTATAATTATTTTTTTCATGCTCCTTCTAGTTGATTCCAAAACTGGAAAACGCATATTTTTTTGAGACACATTGTATATCCAATAAATCCTTTGTTTAGCATTAGAAAAATACAGTATATCATGCTTAATGTTACTTGTAACCCATGACCATGCAATAGCATGTAGTGCATCCACTCATTGTCAGGGAGGTGATGAGATCAACACTGCGTCAAAACTAATCCTGTTAAAAAAGGTTCCTAATGCTGCTATGTCAGATGTGCAACAATAGTAGTAAGAGTATGGGGAATTCACTGGTCAAAAGCAGGAACAACTCATTACCATGCAAAGTTATGACTTCCAGACAAATGTTGTGAAAAAGAGTTGGTTGTCTTTTGAGTTTTACCTAGGGCAAATAAGTATGTTAAACTGCAATTCACATGCAGAGTATGTTCAAATTAGCGTGGTGAGGACTTACACCTGAAGAGTCACTTAGCCCCTAGAGGTCATCATAGTGTTACTTGTTATTGATTTTTTATGGTAAGCTTTAAATAAACTTAATTTGTTTTCTAGCAGGCAGTGTTAAGGATATTTATCTAATTATTATTATACATTATTCAAGCCCTCTCCACTTATTACTTCATGTCCTATTATTGGTAAAGGGCTAAATATTTTTGTGCATTTCCCCAGTTTGATAAGGAATTTCCGACTATAAGTCAGTCAAAGTCATATTTCGATTCCTTACCCTTTATTTACCAATCTTTTAACAACAACCAGACATACAATTGTATAGCTATTTGTAAATGAGAGTAAAAAATTTATTGAATCTGAACCATGGCTTCATGGTGCTCCCAGGAAAGGCCTTAAGGAGTAGAATCAGGAACTTTTGTTTGTCCAAAATCGACCCTATTATACATATATGTTAGTAATTTATGATTTGGAAATGTACTACAGTAATTTTTAAAGACAGTTTTGTTCAAAAATCAGACCAACATGGGCAAATCAGTTTCACCCTAGGATTGGAATCATATTCAATATAAAGTAAAAGTCTGTTTAAATATTACAATTTTAAAATTACAATTGCACAGTTTTCAATGATAGTTTTAAAATGGCACGAATGCCACTGGATTGGATACAAGGTATAATTTTGAAAATATGAAATAATTTTCTGCCCTTTATGGTTTAGCAGCATCATTGAAATACACAAAAAAAAATAAAATTCATTTGGAATATTTTCTTCATATTTAACTTGTTTTGTTTTAACTTGTTTTGCCTAAAACCATCTTGTAAAATAAAAAAAATAAATTTAGGTTCTGGCAATAAAAAGTTATAATTAAAACAATTCATATGTATGTTGTTTATAAAACTCTTCATTTCTTAAAGAACCTTTTAGTTATTAATATTTTTTATTCAATATCGAATAAATTCAATTTTATTATTGCACTGAAAAACTAGCATCTGAATTGCAAGTTGTAACAAAAAAAACAATATGTTAGCTTCAAAACTAGATCTTTTCTCAGATAGTCTTTTAAAGTTTTTGTAAGCTTTCAATGCTGGGATAGGTAACAAATCATTTCTTCTTGAACCTTTTAGGTAAAATTGAATATGATTTTTGACAAAATTTGTGATTAGAATACCTAAAGATTGGACATGTTTCTTTGATAAATGTCTTCCTACCATTGAAAAGGAACTGAAGTAAGATCTTATTATATATTTTACAAAAAGTATTTTAATACAAATAAATGTACTTAAGAAAGAAAATGAAAAATTAGGATGAAAAAATAATTTCATATTTTTGAGTGTGTAAAAAATCAAAAGCAAGGGTACTTTTATTTTGTTGGAGGGGGTACTTGTGAACCTATATTGTGAGGGTTCAAATCTATATTATTTGTATCAGATAGATAATTAAATAATAAAAAAGTATTTGATTTTAGAAATTTTATGCAATGTGATAACAGTATGCCATGCAACATAGACCCTACACCAAAAATTACATGTCCTAACACTATCATTGATAAAATACAAGCAGATAAAACAAAGGTAGCATTTTAAAATAAAAGTAAGGTATTATTATGTTTATATTTAGAGTTATTTCGACTTGTAAGTAATAAAAGAAAGTTGGAGTAATAAAGTTGGAATAATCATTTATTAACTTTAAGTATTTTTAGATTTGGAAAAAAAAATTCTCTTATTGATATAACTTCATTCAGTTGTTATCAATTTTATTATAGGGTCTTACAAGGTTTAAAGAAATATAAGATGTATTATTTTTGTTTTAGTGTGTACGAGTATCTGAAGTTAATCCAACACCAAATACCAATAGTAATTTTGATGATTACATACAGAATCTGGCAGCATGCTATATTGAGAACAATCCAGGCAATTTGTAACTCTATATTTAATATTTTTTATGATTGGAGAGTGAAGAGAAGGAATCACCTTTATTAAGTCATTAAATTATTTTCATGAAAGCATTTGGCCATTTGGATTTTTTTGACATAATCTTTCACACAATTAAAATGAAATGCAAAATATATTTTAAGGGTGAAAAGTAAGGGGTATTATAGTCTAAGGGCAATAAGAGCCCTTTCCCCCATCGTTGTACGTCTAGATAGTTTACACTATTTAATATTAAAATTCTTATTTGTTGCAATTTGATCCTGAAGTTGAACCAGATCCTGAACTGGGTGTAAGTTATTTTAGTGAAGCTACTCTATAGTTCACTATGCCTCTCTGTCAGTATAGGCATCCATCATTATTCATAAACACCTTGAGGAAATAAGAATTACTCAGCTTCTAGTTTAGATAGATTGCTGATTTTATAGTGAAGATATTCCATTCCATCCTGTATTCAATTTACTTTTTCTTGTTGGTTCATTAGAATGAAGGTTTTGTGATTTTCTCTCTTACATATTTGTGCTTATGTCATTTTTTCTTTTTCTTCTTTGTTTTATGACCACTGAACATTTGATTTATAGTTGACTTCGTCTATGTGATAATCCAAAATTTTTCTTGATTCGCTACTATGTAATCATTCTTAAGTAGCAAAGTAATTTATATATATATATATAATAATGTAATAAACCACAGTTGATTGATAAAACAATATTTATATTTTTTCAAAATTATAAACATCATTATTAACCCTTAATAGTTGGGACCTTTTCCTCACCCTAATCAGTTGGCCCCACCCTCCTCTATTATCTTAGCCCCAAATAAAACTACAGGGCTATAAAATGTTGTGCATAAGTGAGTAAAAGTCATTTTTTGCTTCCTTCCATTTAACATCCTTTGTTTTTAAATACTATTTTACTTAAAAACTTTGAATGGCTGTAATTTTTTAAGCTTAAAGAACATTTTTTTCAGAAAATATTTATCTTAATGTAAATTTTATATTAGAAATCTCAAATCATAAATTTCAGCAACCACAACTGTACTTGACGGGAAAATAATAAAAAAAAAATTTAATACGTCATGTAGACAATTTTTAAGTCTCTAAGTCACAAATTGCAGTCACAGGAGCCTTTTAAAGATTTCTCATGACCTGCAGGATCATACCTGAAATTGACTTGAACACCTATATTTCAAAGGATATTTTATCTTTTTGGTAATATAAAATAATATTTTTATGCTATACCTGCTATGTTTGCTGGCATCCTGTGCCTGCGCGGATGGAGATATTTCAAAAATTCCTAACTTAGTTATGTGTCATACCCATATTTAAAAAGTCCTTCAATTATATCTCTTTATCTTTCACACTTCAAACTGAAATAAAGGGTGTTAAAAAAAAAAACAATTGCTTCACTACTTTCAATATAAACCCTACAGTTTTGGTCCAAAACTAACAAAAAATGACCCAATTCATGTTCAAACAATATTGAATTTTGAATCTACTCACCTCTCTAGAGTACTACAACTCGAGACCTAGCCCTTGTGGAAAATTTTTCTCTACATGGAGAGTACATATTTTTACAAATTAAGACAGTTTTGTCTTTTTTTAAAAAGAATAAACTGTGAAAAGTACTTGAAATCTTGTAAATAATAGATAGAATTTTTGGTGGGGCATATAAAGACCTTTCTATAGACACCTTAACCAGATTTATACGCAAACCTTGCCAATTTGGCATAAATAAAGACAGACCTATCAAACATTCGACATGATGGCTCTGTCTTAAAAAAAAGAACAAACCATCTTAAGTACTTAAAAGCTTGTAAATAGACCCCATAATGTTTAGAATTTTGATGGAGCATCTCAAGATCTTTCTATAGACACCTTAACCAGGTTTCTAACACAATATTAGCCATTTTGGCATCAAAATGAAAGATCTGTCAAACATTACGTTATGACTAGAAAGACCAGTCATGTCTCAATGTTTGATGGGTCTGTCTTTTTTATGGCAAATTATGTGGGCGTTTTACCTCTTCTCCCTCCCCCTGACCTTTAAGGGTTAAATAAAATTAATTATATTAAAATCTCATAAAAATACGCCGCCGTTTTTCCGCCGACTGCAGCGGCTGGCAGCTGCCAAGTACAGCTGTGGCCGCTGAAATTTATATTTTGATATTTCTAATATAAAATTTACATAAAGATAAACATTTTCTAGAAAAAAAATTTTCTTCTAGCTTCAAAAAAAGAAAATTACATTCGTTTGAATTTTTTAAGGTGCGGCAAGGGGCCCAACTGTTAAGGGTTAATATATATCAATGCCTTTACATTTTTCAAAGATAAGATAAAGAATCAATATTTAAATCTTGATAACTGTATTCATAAATCTCAATATTTGGAAGGTACAGTTTTTATTTGAGACTGTTTTAAGGTCAAAAAGATCTGTTTTATAAGCATTTTTGACAGAGTTATAACCAAATAAATTATCAAATCTATTTATTATATACAAGATATCTCAAAATAAATTGCATTTACCTATTTAAAAAGACAGCCAAAACAAATATAATGAAACAAAATTTATTTTAGTATTTTGGGAGGGGATTAGGTGGGTTGTGCACATTAGAAACTTTGAGAAAAAACATTAAATAAACAAGAATTTTATTTACATTTTTACAGAATTATCTGTTAATTTTGGTTTTATCATAAAACTGGAAAATGCACATTATTTTGAAACAACTTCTAAAATTTTAACAGTATTTCTTTTAGTTCTTGGATAATTATGAAACAGATCCAATAAGATTAATAATTGGATTTATTGCGGATTACTTAGCACTAAGGAGAAAAAAAGATGATGTACGATTCCCAATGTATTCAGGAACATTCCCAATGTATTCAGGAATATAGTACTATAAATATTTTAAAAATATTATTAATTTTCTTTTCATATGAAATATAACATAGATTCTAAAAACAAAGTTTGATTATCAAAAATAAATAAACTCAACAATAGACAGCATGATAAAGAATTTACAGCTTTTAATTCGTATATAATTATCTGAGTAAAAAAGTTCTTACAATATGTATTTTTATTAACTAAACAAATTCGTTTATATAACATAATAATTAAATTTTTTGTGATGTGATTCTTAATAGATTGAGGGGGGAGGGCAGGGGGAAATGTTCACCTTACTTATCTTCTATTTTAGCTCTATATAAAGTTTCCGACTAAAACAAGATTAACCAGAATTTTTGCTTCTTATCTCTTTTATTTTGCAACCTGGTAGAAAGCATGTAATAACAATTTTTTTGTGTTTTCCAATTATCAATATTACACAATTTGACCTATCATTTGCTTCCGTGCACCTTTTATTAATCAACCTTTGTCTTTAGGTTATTTTCTATACTAGCAGCTATAAGTCCTTTAGATATAATTGCTTAAATATTGGTTAGAAAAGGTGTGCATTCTTTTAGGGTAATTACAAGCCAAAATAAACAAAATATTTTGCTTTACATTATTTATATATCTATATAGTACAAGCCGCAGGAAGGAAAAAAAGGAGTGTTGAGAACTTAAAAACTAGGTATAATTTAAAAATCATTTAAAATTGAAATGCAAAGTTGAATGATGTCTGTTTTAATGTCTATTCATCTGTCTGTCTTTCCTTCTGTCCATTGAGTTGTACAGGGAATATACCTAATGGGATTATAATATGTTCAAACTTAAGACATGATAAAAAGTTTAAGTTTAAATTTGAAGTATCTAAGTCAAAAATCTCGGTCACAGGAGTCTTTTAAAGATTTCTGGAGACCTAAAGTATCATACCTAGAACATTAAATTGACTTTTATATGATGATTTACTACTGTAGGATATTTTAGTATTTTGGTAACATAAATGCTTTAAGTCAAAAAGATATTTTTGATTTTTACCTTGATGACCCCACCATGTTTGGGACATCCTGTGCCACCAGAAAGATGAAAGAGGACTATCCACGAACAAGAGCAAGTGATTCTAAGCATCTTCCAGCATTGACCCATAATATTTTTTTAGTAAATATACTAGGTTTATGTTTAATATTTGCTTTATAGACTAAAAAGTTAGGTTTCACCATGGTTTTATATGAAAAAAACTTTGAAATGAAAAGCAATTTTTAAAGCAATATCATCAAATGCTTTGTTGAGTTCAAAGGACATAATAAAATAACACTGCAGAAAAGCATCAAATGTTATAAATTGCAAAAGTAGTTACCAACCCTTATTCTAAATATACATTTTTAATCACAATAATTTATTTTGTGTCAAAGCTTTTAAACAACAGTTTGAACTCACCAAAACATTTGATGATATTGCACTAAACAATGCTTATTAAAGTTTTTTTCATATAAAACCATGGTGAAACCTAAGTTTTTAGTCGATAAAGCAAATATTAAACATAAACCTAGTATATTTACTAAAAAAATACTATGGGTCAATGCTGGAAGATGCTTAGAATCACTTGCTCTTGTTTGTGGATAGTCCTCTTTAAAAAAATCCTACTCCCATTTATTTTAATACCCATATTTAAAAAATCACTCAGTTATAGCCGGATCTTGGACAAAGTAGCTTTGGACAAAGCTCTACGGCCATGACCTTTATTAACAGTGGAGGCTACTTTGTCCGAAGCTACTTTGTCCTGAAGCTACTTTGTCCTGAAGCTACTTTGTCCGAAGCTACTTTGTCTGAAGCTACTTTGTCCAAGATCCTTATAGCCTTCTATCTTTCACGCACAAAAAATGAAATAGATAAAAATGGAGGGTGGGGGGGCGTTTAATGTAAAAGTTGTTGCTAAAATAATTAAATAAGCACTACACAGATTACATTATCACTAAATCTTGAGGTGAAGCCTCTGGAGGGGGAAAGACATTAATAATAATCAAAATTAAAAGATCAGTCTTCTAAATTTAATTATATTTAATTTTAGAAATAGCAAAAAATCAGGTTCAACTAGGCTTCAGGGGGCATCTCCACAAGTGCCCTTTAAAGGTAAAAGTTTATATTGACGGTATTTTTACTTTGAAAAAGAAATTTAAATTAATTCAGCAACTGAAAAACTTGATTTTCAAATTTCTTTATTATCATTCTATGTATAGTTATATTATTAAATTAATACTTTATATTCCATTAAAATTGTCAGAATTTTCATGATAATTCTAATTCATGAAGTACTCAAATTATTTGAGACTAAATACTTTTAATATTATGTGGGAGGAAGGGAGCAGAACCATGGACCTTAAGGGATAAAAAATGGCAAATTTACACTATTCAAATAAATAATTTAATAAAAAAATCAATCAAAGTTAGAGATGTCAACAGAAAGTTTCCCTGGATTTGTTCACTAAGGACATCGGGTTTCAGGTAAGAAATAATCTACCTTAAATCTGCCATTGAAAATTACTTCTTAAGATCATGATCAGTTTTTCCCCAAAACTATCTAAAATTGTACATAAAAGTTGTATTTTTTTAGTAATGAATATGTTTCAAATACATTTATACATACAATGTATATGCTTTGTGGTTGGCTACTCAAAAAAAACTTTTTTTTTATCATTTAGAGGGTATCATAAATGTGGAGTAACATTGTTGAATGGACCACAAAAAGACAAGTATAGCCAAAAAGACAAATATAGTCCAACTATTCTTGTTTCAGCTGCTCACTGTAATTTTGTATGCAAGGTAATTTAAAAGAACATTTTTTGAAAATGAAAGTTATTTTATGAGATATTTTGATTAAGTAATCCTTTAATACATTATCTATTAATTTTCTAATATATTTTCTAAGCACTGAATTATTCTTTTTTTAGACTTACAAAATATTTATTTGATCCAATTATTAACCCATGTCAGGTCTACTTTCAGTCTTTACCACATTATTTAAAGAGCTTTGATCTTGTGACCTTATTTACTTAAACAGCAATAATTCATTTCTTTTATTTTCTAAGCTAGAGGAACAACTTTTCCCTAGAATTCTTGTAATTGGTTTTTTTTTATATTTCAATTTGATTTGTAATATAATGATATTTTATAATTTTTATAATTTGCTGTTAGTTGGCACCTGGAGGAGTGGTGAATTTGATATTTAAAAGTAGACCTAATACCCTAAATTTGAATCCTTCAGCTTCAATAACAAAACAGTTGTTGGCATTTTAAAATGACCTTTTATGTACAATGAAAATATTGAAAGATTTCCATTGCTCATATTAAATTAGATCACCTAGACACAATTATATCATTATCTTCGTTAACAACTTAGGTTGCAAATAACTGTTTATATTTTTGCAATAAAAACACCACATTTCATAGTGAAAATCTCTTTAAACAATTTGGTTTAATTTGTGTTTGTAAGCATAAAATCATAGCTGAAACAAATTAATAGCTGTGATTGTTCAGCCTTTTTATTGGCAGGAAATACTACAGTACTCTTGGTACAATGCAAGTTAAACTGATTTTTTTTAATGATTTTGACTACAAAAAATGGGTATTTTTATTGTAAAAATATAATTAGTTACTGGCAACCTAAATTATGACAAAAATAAGCTTATAATTTTGTTTCTAGGCTATGTAGTTTGATTTTAAAATTTCTAACATGAGCAATTAAAATCTTTCAAAATTTTTTGTTGTACATAACATGTCATTTTAAAATGCCTTAAAAAATTTTGTTGTTAAAGCTGAAGGCTTTATATTTGGGGTATTGGGTCTCAGTCTTTCAGTAGTTACATTGATGCAGAGATTCAAAATCTATGCAGGAATAATTTATTAATAATTTTTTCTGAAATTTGTAGTTTGGGAATTGAAGATTAATAATAATTTTCAATTTTTACATATCAAATCCAAAAAATGCATGTTCTTATCCATAATTTGAAATATTTCAAAAATTTTAGAATTTTTAATTCAAACTTTTGAAATCTCTGCTTTAATGTATTTCTTGCAGGCTTCCTTTAAAATTTTCCTTTTAAGGATTCTGATGGTAAAATACTAGAAAGTTGCTGCTGTAATGAAAATGGAGATCCTGGTTTTGTTATAAATTGCAGGTAAGAAAATTATATCAATTTCTGGACATGGCAGTCCCAGCCACCCTTAAGTAACCTGTATTGGCGTTGCTACAAAAGACTAACTTTACAAAAGACAAACACCTACAAAAGACCAACTCTACATAAGACCAACACTACAAAAGACCAACACTACAAAAGACCAACACCTACAAAAGACTAACACATACATAATACCAACAACTACAAAAGGGTCGGGTTTGGAACTATTCCGTTACGTAGCCAACACAGACTTTGGAGAAACTGTTGGACGGAATTTTAAAATTCAGCCTGTGGACAAAGTTATTCAAGAAAGAAATTTTGGTTTTGAATTTTGTCCTTGTGTTTTTAATGCCATATTGGATACCATTAAAATTGGAAGATTTTTTCTTTAAATTTAGAAGATTTTTATACTGGTTTTATATTGGTCTTTTGTAGTGTTAGTCTTTTTTAGGTGTTGGTCTTTTGTAGGAACTACTTGTTGGTCTTTTGTAGTGTTGGTCTTTTGTAGAGTTGGTCTTTTGTAGCAACGCCTGTATTATAGAAGCCTTTTAATTCAGACAGCAGCCAAAAAATTTTGTGAATTTTTGTGACCATCTAGTATATATTTTTTTTGGCTTCAGGTCCGTCAGTAATGTTCTGACATTTATTTGATTTGTATTATAAAAATTAATTTCTTGGCTGCTATTCTAGATAAATGAATGATTTTTTTCTGTAACATATTTTCCTAAATGATGAGCATTTACTTTATCTATATCTTACTTAGTACATCAGTTGGTCAGTAATGCTCTAATGGTTATTGATCTATAAAAAATTGCTATTTTGCTATCTGCTAGATAGACATTGCATCATTAAAGGGTTAACATGTTTACAATTTTAGTTTTTTTTTATAGATAATAAACAAAGAAATTGTCTCTCTAATCAAATCCATTTAAACCTATTTTTTTTCAATTATCATACAAAAATAATAACAGTAAATATAAATTTAATTCTTTATTGTATTTTATATATCAACATGATATGAAAAATATTATAATAGGTTTTATATTTGTCTGGTCAATGAGATATTTTGGGAATTATTTAGCCAATCATATTAGGGTTTAATTATACAACAATTGGAAAACTTGAGTTTTCCCAAAGCGTTTTTTTTCCTATATATAAATTTGTCATGATTAAATCAACCGATTTTGTCAATGTTTAAAAAGCTTTGTTTGGGTGTGGTAGGCATCCTTATATTGTATACATTAATGTTGTCCTTACGTACATAAAACTTATCACATAGGGGAATTAAATCAGGAGAGAAGTGTTTAAGTGATAGACTCAATGTACCCCCTCTCTGCCTTCATATTCTTTTAAATACAGAGCCAATAAATTCTAAAGGTAAGGCCACTATTAGTTTACTAGAGGCTGTGTTCTAAAATTATCCTGCTATTGGCTAGATTAAATATTAATTTTTTCTTCCATTGGCCTATCCCTAAATATTAATCTTTTTCTTCTATTCTCCAATCCCTGAATATCAACCCAACTACAAAAAAGTTACTACACATAAAGATTACTACAACTTTAGTTTAATTTTTTCATCATTTTTCGAAGATTAAATGTCCCTCTCTCTCACTTCCCTTTCCTTCCATCTTTTTAAAATTTCATTTTTTTTAAACCATATTTATAATTTTGTCTATCTTTCTTTAAAATATTTTAGGATATTAGTATTATTTTTTGTGTCAAATTATCGTCCTGAAAGAGTTAAAATGTTTAGTTAAAAGTTAAATTTTAGTTTAATATCTGAACACATTATGGACGCATCACTAGTATCAAATTATTTTAAAACTAAGTTTTCTTTGATTTACTATTTTATGAATTTAAATTTTCTATTTTTTGAATACAAATTTAATAGTTTTATATAATTCAAATAGCAACATGAAATAAAAAAATGTTTATTCTTCATAGAGTAAAATAATGGGTCTTATTGTTCTGGTCAATGAGAGTTTATTATAGATTATTGGAGCACTATGAGTATTAAACACTCTACTATTGGAAGACACGAGCTCATTTATAGACGTTTATTTCCTATATAGATCAGTCATGGATCTTGATGCAATAAAGCTAGCCGTTTTATAAAAAATCTATCAAAAATAATTCATAAGGTAAAAAACAGAAAAAGTAGTCACTTATATAGGTATAGAATTATCCAAATAATAATTGTATTAAATAATTTATTACAATATGTTTTGATACCTTTCCTATATCAAAATAGAATTTAAAAATATTTAGAGCTAGTGTACATTGTGGAAACAATCCAACAATAGGAAAAGCTGAACCAAAAGACCTTGTTATTGTTTGTGGAGAAGTGAGTGTTGAGATTGAAAATCAAAATAATTCAGAAGAAAATGAGGTAAATCATTCATTATGTAGAAACCTAGATGAACTTTTAAGACTGCATTTCAAGATTATTATATAAAAATATTCTAATATACTATATAATGTTTTGTTTTTAAGGTTACCTTGAAAGTGCTGGAGTATCACAATCATTTTAAATTTAACCCCGCAGACATTCTCAATGGCTATGACATAAGTGTATACAAAGTAGATGATACAATCTTAAGAACGGTAAAATATTTTCAATATTTTAAAACCTACACAAACTAATAGGGGAAAATTAGCAATGGAGAGGTTGGTGTTTTCACTCAAATACAATTTGAAACAAATTAACCTCCCTCCAATTACATAATTTTGAAGAAAAAAATATGAAAATAAGGTGGGGATATCTACAAAAAAATATGTTAAATGAAAAAGGAGAGTTTCCTACAAACCTGTAACAGATATATACCTGAAACCCTGTACAGTATGTGCAAAAATATTAGAACAATTATTGGAGCAGTTATTGAGAAGGATTAATCTTTGACTGTCCAAAATAATTTTCAGTCATTTTATGCAGTAAATGAATATCTATATGCTAAAGGAGAAGGATTTATCTTTGTCTGTCCAAATTAAATATTGTGTGTCTTGCATGTTTTCTTTAAAGTTTTCTCATCATTTTTATGGTCTTTGGGACATCTAAAACTACAGTCCATAATAATTTGTTGATCTGTCTGTTTGTACATATGTTTGTTATGTTCATTCATAAGACTTAATTTTGGGAAACATAGGCTCATCATGTACTTTTTTTGAGTTGGGTTCTTTAAAAAAGTGTTCTATAATTAGTGGTAGTCAGATAAAAATTTTCATTGCTAAAATTTTCTATAATTTTTTTTTAAAAGTGTGGAAAACAAAAAAGGGTTATTAACATTTAAAGTTTTTGAACGATTTTTTAACATTTAAGATTTTAAAAAGATTTTTAACCAAATATTCTGTTAACTGGTTAAATTTTTTTATCATTAATTTATATTTTCCTTTAATGTGCTGCTAATGGATTTTTGTAAATTGCAATTAGTGTTTGACCCAACTAATCAAATTTCAATTAAGTACCCAAAGTTGTTAAGCCTAAGAATAGGAAAACGGTTATTTCTGAAATCTGAAGCATTAGATAGATAGACAGAGAGACTATATACTAATAAGACCCACAAATAGTCCTCCTAATGTCTAATTAAAAACTATATTTATGATTTTCTCTGCGACTGAATTTCTTAATGTTCCTAAATCATAAGATTGGCTTCAGATGCCAAATGTTATCATTTTACCTTTAGAATTACTAATTAATAATGTCATGGATATTGTTTGTTTTCAAAAAAAGGAAAGATTATGCATGAAAATGTGAGGGAAGTTTTTGTCCAAGTTGTGTCTGCTTCTGTTGTTCTCTGAGAGAAAGTGCATTACGGGGCATACCAAGCCTTATGGATTTTGTCTTTTTTGGTTTTAAAAATGTGTTGTTGATCATTTTTGAGACAAAATGTATATTGTGCTGAGTGAAGTTTTTTGGTAGTGGTGTAGGGGCTTTAATGAATTCCTATGCAAGTATGTTAGTTTTATCAATTTTAACCCTCCCTACATACAAATAAATTGCGTGTTCAAGCATGGTTTTAGACAAAGAGATATTTTTGTAAATTTTACTCTATGTTTATATTTATTTTTTAAACAAAAATTTTGAAAAAGTACCAAAGCACATTTTTTATAATAGTAGATTTTTTTCGTATGTTTTAATTTTAGCTATACAAAAGCCATACCAAAGATTTTTCTTTTTAAGTTATATACAAGCAAGGTGAAAGTGTTAAAGAATATAATTTTGATTTTCTTTTTAAAAGTGGTTCAGAAATATTTTTGATTTAATATTGCTTGGGGGGGGGGTAATTACCCCCCTGAAATCTGTTGGCAGGGGTAAATATCCCCTCCCCCCCAAAATATACCCCCGGGGTAAATTTTTTTTTTTGGGAGGGGTAAAATGAAAAAATTTTGGGGGCAATCCCCACTTTACCCCCCACTTGGACGTCCTTGATAACCATACATGAACAGTTGACAAATAATTAATTTGTTAAATGTTCTAGAGAGAATACTTCAATCAAAGAAATATTTGGCCTATCTGCCTGCCTAGAAGTGATGAAATTTATGATAGATGGTGAGTATTTCTATAGTTTATTAAATTTATTTTACAGAATGTAATCTAAACCAATATGTTTATTATTTATAATTATTTGCATGTATCACTCTTAGAACAAACCTACATTAAAAATAGTCATTAGAAATATTACTTTTAAGGTCAAGTAAATAGTTCTCAAGCAAGAATAAAGTTAAATACTTAAGAATGCACTTTAAAATCAATTTATATATTCTTGCATATCAGTACAATATCTGTAAAAGCATTTCAAGATATTCACATTAAAATATAAATAAACCATTTGATTATATTTTTCTTATTATTTAGGTATGCACAAACTCTATTACAGGGTAAACTAGCTGGATGGGATTCACCTGATGTTATTACCAGAAATATTGGGGGAATAAAATCAAAAACATTTGAGGAATTTGAAACATCAACTTTTTTCATAAAAGAAGTTGTAATGGAAAAAATAGATTGCAAGGACCATGAACGCATGGGTACTGATACATATTATCCTCCTAGAGGTGCTTGTTTCAGGTATGGTACCATAATAAAAATAGTTGAATAAACTAGTAAATTTAAAAATATTGATGGATAATGACAAATTTGCTTTAAATGTAATTTTTCTTTTAGTGCAACTAACTGCCATCTTTATTCACACACATGAAAGAAACTAGAACTATAACTAAATACTAAAAATGCACAGAAAGTGTGTAGCCATTAAACATTCCCCACCATTTTTTTTAGTATTACACAATTCATCAATATTTTTACAATCAACTTCATTTGAAAAACCATGAAAATTTTTTCTGATATAAAATCCCCAAGCCAACGAAGAAAATAAAATATGTTGACTATGTCTGTCAAATGTGAATGAGGTAAAACCCGCCACTTTCTAATTTAGTTAGGGATTAATCACATACAGATAGACAAACATCCATATAAGGAATGGAATTATTTTAGAGACCCAACAATGACAAGTTGTCCTAACTTTGGATTATCTGGATCTGGTATTATGAGACCTATTAACGATGTAAGTATATACTTAATGAATAGAAAACATGGCTTCCTACACTCCCCCCCCCTTACCCCTCCCCCTATATGAAAATATTTTGTCCTAGACTCAGAGAGGAACTCCAACTATGTTATAGTCCTTTCCTGTAGAACACTAGACCTATTTGTAAATAGAAACTGAAAAAGAATAATTTATTAAGTACCAAATTTTTAAAAGCGAAGCTTTTCTATAATTAGGGTCAGTCCGTCCGTACGTCCGGCCAAGATAGTTAGCTTTTTTCGTTAATTTAGGCATGCTAGAATTGTCCTATCGATTTCAAACTTTGCATTGTGATTCCTGTAGTAGTTAGGTACGATTTAGAAAGCGTAGCAACTTTATAATCATTACCAGAATGTCCGTACGTTCATTTTAAACATGTTGATTTTCAACTTTTTTAACAACAAAATTTGTATCAAAAAAATTTATCCAATTGATCTAATTTTTTGAATACTGGTTTCTAGGACAACAAAGTACAATATTCTAATCAAAGCATCTCTATAATCCAGTCCTAAAAATGTAAGTATTCCATAAACATTATCCTGTATCTAGCAGTTTTTCAACAAAATTACTTATAAATTCATTTCTGACACTATACAAGTGTTAATGTCCATTTGTCCTACCATTTCAGTGCTTTGCTTTTATGGATGTTGTCATCCTTGTTGTAAATAGAAACTAAAAAAGAATGAATTATCAAGTACCAAATTTTTATAAATATATTAATAGGGTTTACACATACAAAGAAAACTTTATCTTTTAAATTGAGCAATTATAAAATTATAAGTAATTTATTTTTATTTTCAGGATCAATATAGCTTTTTTGGACCAATAAGCTTTCACAGGTAAATTATTAGATTATGATCATGATAAATTTCTTAATAGAGTATATAATAAAATATAAATTTCAAATAATATCATCTTAATTTAAAAAAAAATTTTTAAATTTTTAAAAATTTATTGATTTAGAGGGTGTCAGGTTATACCCCTAACTTCCCAGACAGGGTTATTTTCAGACCTATATATCAGACAATCCATCAATCCATCTTTTGTAACAGGTATGTAGAAATGTAATGTGGACATATCAGGGACTAGGAAAAGCTATTCTGGCAAACAATGCTTTAGAGCTGATTTTACAGATTTCCAGTTTAAGCTTGATGCTGACATTAAGAAACTTTCGGCAAAATTTAAAAAGAAACTCTAGCATTATCTTAACTCTTTTTGCTCTCTTTAATACAAGCAATGCAAAAATGATTGTTAGAGATTGGTTGCACCTTTAGATTTAAGATGAACAAGCATGTCCTAACGAATGGATAGCTGTAATATTTGGAAATATGTTTTAGATTGTTTAAATATTTATCTCATTAAAATAAAAAAAGTTTTTATGACACCTAGCAATAAAATATTAACAACTTAACACTTTTTAAAGAATCTAAATATGGGTAATTTCCCCCAAAATGCCTTGTGGAGCACAGAATCCCCCCTTTCCCTAACATTAAATTAAAAACAAATTGTAAACAATCAAAGGGGCGAGAGTCCTTTTGCAATAAATATCTATTCCAGTATGGCTTCCAAACCGTCGGTCCGTCTGTAACAGATAGCTCTTCATTAATTTAAGTATGTTAGAATTGTCCTATAAATTTTAAACTATGAATTTCCAGCCTAAAAATATTTCTTTCCTACATATAATGTGAAGCATATTACAAAACTTATAATAAGTTAGTTATAAATAATTTAATTTCTTATAATAAAGTTAGCTTTCTAAATATTATATCATTGCAAATAATGTTGTCTGTAAGGCCATATCTCATATACAACAAAAAATGAACAAAGGTTTCTTTTTAAGTTTGAAAATAATGGGGTCAGATGGACCATCTATGTCTAATGTTTATACCCACATCAAATTATTAAATTACAGTAGGGTGGATCAACTTTGGACATTGAATTTGTTATCAACATTAACTGTTTAATTAACATCATGTAAGAAACCTAAATATTAAAAATTGATTGTGTTCTTGGGGGGAAAAGGGGAGAAGGTGTGCTTATTAGGGTGGGCCCATTTCCCCCTTTTTTTAGATTTTACTGTTATCATAAGTTGAGGAAGTCATATATATGTATGATAAGCCCCATTCAAGTTTCAAAAGTGACTTTGCTCTTATGGCTGCCGGCGCGCGGGGGGTATAAAAAGTGCCCACCCCCTTATAAAACCAAAAATTTAAATTCCATCAAATACAGGCATGTTGCATATCAAAATGACCGAATTGAAATGCTGATTACGAATCTGAAAACCGTTTTGAAAAATATTGCTCCTAGTTCGAATAAGATCTCATTAAGTACCTAAAAACAGCTGATTTGGTCAAAATTGTTCATTTTTGAAGGTTATTTGAAAATCATTTCTGAATGAATCAATATTTTTAAAAACGATTTTCAGATTTAACGCCAGACATTCTTTTCTTAAAAAAAAAAAAAAATTTAAGGGTGGGTGATCCCCCATTAATAGATACAAAGCCACTAGTTTGCTTTAAATCAAAAGATAATATAAGATTTCCAAAGAAGATCTATCTTAAACTTTTTATTTATCTACTGCAGATACTGATTAATATGTGCTTTCTGTTTAAATTAAAATTATTTTTATGAAGGGATACACCATTTTATTTTGTATTTATAAGTTACAGTAAAATATATTTATTCATATATTGAATAGATGCACGATGTTTCATGCCATGGATTGCATTAAAATATAAAATGAGAATGCCAAAAGATTATCAATTACCAACATCATGCTGGCTGAATGGAAATGGAAATGGAATAAAAAATCATCCGTAAGTTTTATTTTGAAAATACAAAATTTGTTTTTAAAATCAAAGAAGGCTTGTCAAATTCTATTTATTTATTTATTTTTAGTAGGACAGAGGAATGTAAAGCATTTACTGTTAATGGATTGGAAAAATGTAATATGACTAAATCGAAGGTAAATATATTTGTTTTTAAACAAACTGGTATAAATCATAGATATCAAATCTAAGAAAAATAAACAGTAACCTTTTTAAATTTTCATTCATTCTTTACCATTCACTAAAAGAATTACATGAAAAACATTTTGTTAACAAAATAGTAGTTTTAAGAATATAAATAGATTTTTTTTTCACTTCTCATGATAATAAAACAGCATTATAGATATAATTTTTATGTGAAGTAAGGAAAAAGTGAGTTTTAAAAGATTTAATAGTTCGAAAATCCATGAATAGAAATATAAGAATATCTTAGAGGTGGATTATTTCAAAAACACTAGGGTCAGATAAAGGTAGTATTAAGCAACTTCTATATTATTCATGCATATAAGATTCTTTTAAATTAATTGATATCTTGCTTAAGATTAAGCATACAATAATGAAATGAATATGTACAACAGAAAGATTTTATTATAAATCTGTCTCTTTTTTTGTACTACATTTACAATTTCCTGATTAAAAGTTTGATTAGCGCATTTTCTAGTAAGCTTTAAAATACAAACTGCTAAAAGCAAAATAATCTTATAAAAACAACTTTTTACAATCATTGTAGTTGATAAGTTTAGTTAAACATTATTTCTAGGAATTTTTTGGTTTGGACAATAGATGCTGGTCTTTTGATCAAGAAGGACACAAAGACCATTCCTTCTATTGTATTACAGGTTGGTCATAAGCCATTGGAGAGAGTGGGAGGGGATTTACAGCACTGCGAGTTAAGATATATAAGATGGAAAGAATTTTAATGTTAGAGGTAGATATGAAATCAGCATCAAATTTTAAGGATTTTTTTTTATAAAATTCGTTTTTTGTATAATTATTTATCTAAAAGCACAAATACAATTTAAATTAATTAAATTTGACATCTGTGATTGGTGGATTGAAAACTATCTGCGCTCTGATTGGTCGAATGATGTATGACTCTTAAGCTTCTTCAATCACAGAAGAGTTAATTGCCTTAAACTGCATTTGCACTATTAAATAAAGAATTATACAAAAAACGAATTTTATAAAAAATCCTTAAAATTTGATGCAGATTTAAAATCTACCTATAACATTAAAATTCTTTCCATATTATATATCTTACTGCGAGTTTTTAAGCTACAAATTTGTGGTATTATTTTTACGAATAAATTTATCATTTTATAAATATAAGAATAATTTATTACAAAAAAAACATTAATTTAATTTTAGAGGACAAAAACGATATATTTGGTAGATTAATACCAGGAGTTCAAGGAACATGTCGTAGTGATTGTAATGGAGTAACAGAAGTTCAAGTTGGCCTTGGATTTGCTTTTGTTACAAGTACATTGGCTCTTGCAGGTGGGTAAAATTAACATTAATATTACTAACAAATTTTGTCATTTTGGTTGATTTTCAAATAATTGTCTAATTTATTTAAATATTGTTCATGAAAATTAACTACTTACTTTAAAAGAAAGCTTAATATATTTTCTCAATTCATAGGATCTTCCCTTGTACCACCATTCACATTTGCATCATCTGTGTTACTTGGCTCTGCATCTATGTCAATGTAAGTAATGTAAAAACTAATTAAATTTTTTTTCTTGTATTCATTCAAATCCGGTGGATAGGAACCAATTCTCATCCATACGAAAAAACTATGTCTAGCATCTTATTATATCCATCTTTCTACGAATATAGAAATATATTATTGCGAGAAACAACTATTGTACAATAATAATTATCACTGTTTTATTTGTATTAATATTGCTTAATAATTTAATAAAAAATTACTTTTAATTCAGGCAAGAAAGATGTCCAGAAGTTTGTAAGTTGAGCTTTGGTATGTGTTTACGTGGTAGAAGATGCAGAATGTTACAGAATAGCTCTCAACCTAGCAACACAACTAACAGAAATGCAAGCAGGAGAAGGTTCACACATCAGGTTAATGCATTCGGGAATCTTAAAGAAATAATCTTATAGTGTCAGCTTAAATGTTAAAATAGAAAAATAAATTCGAAAAATATTAATAAAAATTGCTCTGAAAATAATAAAATTAATATTAATTTAGAATTCTCCTGAACTAGTTTTGTCAAATATAGAGGGAAAGCCCAAGAACGAACAGCTGAGAATCCTACAAGAAACACTGGAGTCAATTCCCCTGCCAGATTGTTATGTTAAAAGAAGAGATGATGAGCAGCAGATAGGATTCTTTCATGAAAGTCTTGGTTTCGTGTCTAAACTATTTGACACTGTGTACAATTATATATTTGAATAATTCATTGCAAAAACCTAGTAAAAGCTAAAATAATATGGTTATAGAAAGTCTTCCTAACTATTAAAGTTATGCTCTTTAATACATTTTCTTCTATGAAAATTTGTCTATGTATATAATGTACTCTGCTTTAAATATGTTATTATTAATTTATTAAATTATACTTAACATTGATTAAAGATTTATTATCTTAGACATTTATCTTGAAATTAATATTGTATATTTTTAAATAAGAAAAAAATATTTGGCTAAAACGTTGAAGAATGCTTTAGTATTTGTGTACCTGGTCTTCTTAACATTAGTTTGATAAAATGCCTTTGATATTATATTAAAAAAGTAAAATATATCGGATACATTGCTATTATAATATTACAAGGATTGTCACATCCTTTATGCCTGGGAGTACAAGGATGTAAATACCCATAACAGCCAGAGGTATTAAGGGATCAGTCAATGAATATTGCTCCTTCTGTAGAAAAAAAAGGGTGACAACACCCATAAAAGCCAAGCTTTAAATCAGAAGGAAGAAAAAACGACCAACTCTTCTTGTATAGTGTCAGAACCAAATGAGCAGAACATTAATTTCTAAGGCTACACAAAATTTCACATAAATTTGTTGCAAAATTGCGTAAATATAGGAGTCATTAAAGAGACATTTAATATTATTTTATGGAGTTGCTTCGCTCATAATACTTTACCTTGCTTTCCTATGAATCATTATTCCAAAAATCAGATTAATTGGATATCACATAATAATTTTTATTTGTCAAAATGTAAAAAAAATCAGCATGTATGAAAGGACATACAGACTTTCTGGCAACGATTATATAGTTGCTACGATTTTTAATTCCTACCTAACTGTTAATTGGATACTGCTTTTGTGACAAGGGGTAAGTAAATGGCCAATAAGTTTTTGTACATCTCCTATGACGATAAACATTATTACTCCTTATTGAAAAAACATTGCTAGTATTAACAAATTAATCAAATTTTAATAAATTACCGGAAGTTTTTAACTAACAAGAGAATATTTTTGTAAAACTTTGTGTACCAGTATAATTTAATTTCCAAAAAAAAAGAAAATCCCAAATGATCAGACTGTTCATAGACACACTTAAATTTTTAGATTTGAATAGTATGGAGATGCTTCGCCTAATTTTCCAGAAATTAATACTTAACAAGAATGACAACATCCATAAAAGCAAAGCTCTAAAATCAGAATGAAGGACAAACAAACCATAGATCTTGTAGAGAGTCATAAGTTAAACAAAAATTTGTTGCAAAATTGCATGAATATAAGATACAGAAATAGGACATACTTTCTTTTAAGGATTTGATTATAGAGTTGCCTTGCTTTTAATACTTTACCTTGTTGTCGTAAGAATCATTATGCTAAAAATCAGAGCTTGATCTTTAAATCATTTTAGTGGCGATTAAGATCGGGGCTCGCCAAAATTTCAGCCAATCACAGCGCTGCATTTTGAAAATGCAGCGCTGTGATTGGATGAAAGTGTAGCGCGCCCCGATCCAAATCACCCCTAAAATGATTTAAAGATCAAGCTCAGATAAAAAGGATATGATAATCACATCACACAACATTTTGTCAAAATATTTAAAAAATCAGCATGTTTTAAATGTACGCATGAAATTTCTGGTAGCGAGTACAGAGTTGCTACGCTTTCTAAATCGTACCTAATTAATATATAAATAGTTGCTACGTTTCTAATAAGTATCTAACTGTTAAATTAGTCATCATCAAGAGCTAACCGTTACAGATGGACAGACAATCCGACCCTATATATAGAAAAGCATTGCTTTTGAAAAAAATAATAATGATGTTATAAACAAAAGTGTTTTTAAATAATCATCATTAAAATGGGCGGATTATTACAAAATAGTTAAGACTTGATAATGTAACCCTTGCTTTGCTATAATTATTAATTAGGATCGGTCCGTCCGCCCGTAACGGTTAGGTAACTGTTAACTCTTTTCGTTAGAAGTATCCTATCGATTTCAAACTTTGCATGGTGATTCCTTTAGTAGTTAGGTATGATTTGGAAAGCGTAGGAACTCTATAATCATTACCAGAAGGACCGTACATCCATTTCAAACATGTTGATTTTTTTTACATTTTAACAACAAATTTTTATGTGATCTAATTCTCCGATTGATCTATATATTGATACCAGGGACAACAAAGTATAATGTTATAAGCGAAGCAACTCTATAATCAAGTCCTAAAAATGTAAGTTGTAAAAATTTACTTACAATTTTAATTCGACTTTTATACACTTATATTCAGATTATTCAGTTATGACACTATACAAGTGTTCATGTCCGTTTCAGTGCTTCGCTTTTATGGATGTTGTTATCCTTGTTTTGACTAAAATCAAGTCCTAGAAATGTAAGTACGACCTTTAAACAGCATTTAACAGTTTTGCAATAAATTTACATATAATTTTGTCTATATGTAAATGTATATTTAGCTTATTCAGTTCTGACACTCTACTGAATGAATGTTCGTTTGTCCTTTCATTTTTAGAGCTTCGCTTTCATGAATGTTGTTATCCTTCTTTATTACAAGAGTAATCAATATCGTAAATTGAAATTACAAAAATTGTGTCATAAACAATTGGCAAAATTTTGGAGATTTTATTAGGTTATAAAAGCTTGGTTGTATTTCTCTGGAAACACGCACACATACACACACACATACACACTTACACACACACACACTTACACACCCACACACACAAAAAAAACACACATACACCCCTCACACACATACACACTTACAAAACACACACATTTACACACATGCCTACTGGCCCATAATACAAATACACAACCAGTTAAATCTTTGCAACTTTTAAAACGGAAAAATGATTCTTAAATCTCAATTGATAACATACACACATAAACACTCCATTCAAACACACACACATACACCCTACACAAATTCGCAAATCACACAACATAAACATATGCTTATTAGCCTTTTTATAAATAATCAGTGGGTGATTCTATGGGTGATTCTTTGGGGAGGGGGGGGGGGGGTCGACTAACATCTCTATTTTAGTTTTTAAAAGTTTTTTTTTATGGTTCGATTTCTCTTGAGGGTGGTGGTGCTCTCCCCCCAAATAGGTATAAACATTCCCAAGACATGAGAAGCACCCTGTAAAGGAAAACCATATCAGTTCAGTGGTTAGCAAGGTCCTTTGGCAAACACAGACAGACAGACACACAAATAGAGATCCTTTTACTTAAGAGAAGGGGAGGGAAGTAAACCCTCTACTTTCAATTTCATTAATACATAATTTTATTGGGGATAATATTTTTTTCAATGGGCTTGAACGGTTATATTATTCTCCCCAAAAAATAGTTATAAACCTTCCCAAGATCTAGAAGAAGCTTCACTTTAAAGAAGACCCACATCGGTTCAGCGGTTAGTCTTACTGATTTATATAATTGGAAATAGGATTTAAAATGTTAAGGTTTGGTGATTATTTGAGTAGCTTTTTTCGACAAAGCCCAAATTGTATTAAAATTGTGTCAAAAATGATCCACATGACGTAATAAGATGAGGGAGATGAGAGGAGAAGTGGGAAAGAAAACCCCTTAAAAAGGATATAGATAATCCCTCATTTTTATTACGTCACATAGATCATTTTTGACACAATTTTAACCCAATTTGGGCTTTGTAACTTTTTTTCTTCTTGACAACATCTCACAGCAATTAGACTTTCCTTTACCCTTGTTTAGTATTCCTAACCGAAAATTTTGACACCTTACCCCCATTGAACCAAATTCGAGGGGGCTTTAAGAAGGTGTATTACAAACAAAAACATGCTGCTTCTATGTTATCAAGGGGGGGAGGGGGTAGATACACCCCACTAGCTGTCTACCCAACCAACCAAAGGTAAAAAATCTCCCCTAAATTAGTAAATTTCTCGCAAAACTGGACACCTATATTTGATATTAAACATTTATTTGATTTTTAGCAACGAATCTACTCTAGAACTGATTTAGTTGATGCAATAACAAATTTTTTAAACTTCTCTCTCTCTCTCCCTCTCTCTTTATATTACTCCTTATTTTTCTTCTCTCTCTTTTTACTTTTCTTTCTCGTTTTTTCCTCTCTATTTCACCTTCTCTCAGTTTATCTAATAAAGGACATCATTTATTGGTCATTTCGTACATCCAGTAGGAGGGGAGGGGATGGAGGGATCATTATTTTAGCCTGCTACGTGTTTCACTTTATTAGGTGATAATCTCCTTCCTACTTTCTATCTCATATGCTTTGCTTATTGATTGATTATCTTCGCTACCATTGTATGTAAACTTCCTTGTTAATAATATTCTAATTTTAGGAAATATTTAATATATTTTTGGATATAGGATGTTCGTAGATATATTCACAATGGGAAAATTTTCTTTAATTTAGCTTGCTAATATGGACAACATTTATTGGTCAGTTCGTTTATCCAGGAGAAGGGGAGGGAATAGGGAAAAAATGTGGATAGGGGTATCTTTAGTTTAGCCAGCCTCAAGTTTCATTTTATTAGAGTAAATGATAATCTGGTGCAAGATCCAAGTTATAATAAATCCATTTCTATCTTACAGTCTGCTGTAATGTTTAACTTTTATATTGAAATGCTTCGCTACTTTTGTTAGTAAATGTCCTTGTTAATAAATATTTTTTATCTTAATTTTAGGAAAATATTTAATGTATTATTTTTATAATGGTGCAATTATAAAACAAGAAAATAGTTATTTAGTTCAATATATTACCTACATGTATTTAATCTTATTAAACAAAATATATTACCACAATGGATATAGAATAGAATATGTGGAAATTATGACAGGGATAAAATTGTCGTCAATTTAGGCTTTTATTATGGACATCATTCATTGGTCAGTTTATTCATCCAGTAGGAGGCGAGAGGATAGCGCAAAGAGATTGGATGAAGGGATCGTAATTTTTGATGGCTACAAGTTACAATTCATCAGAGTACATAATAATCTGTTGTAAGGTCCAAGTAATAATAAATCCAATACTACCACTTCTATTATTAGTAGCAAAGCTACTCTATAATTCACGAAGGTTTTGCGATTGTCTACTATTCTATCTCTCACTTTCTTTGACTCTTTTATACATCTGTTTTCTAAATCATTTGTCCGTTTTCATCCAAGATTTTTTATGATTTCCTACTTATGGATGTTGCCATCCTTGTTTTATTATAATGCAATCGGCTACATTGTTAAAGCTTTCTATGGGGCACTTTTAAAAGCATTTATAACCTTTTTGTTTCATTAAGTAAGCTTCACACAAGCAGACAATTTTTTCATTTATTTTTAAGGATAATCATTTTTCAGTATAGCTTCAAAAACGTTCAATATCTGCTGGATTATAAATAGTTCTCAGCTATACTGAAAAGTCACATGTAGCTTTGGATTATAGACTCGGGCTAAAAAAAACTGTTTTTAGACTTAAATTTTTAATTTTAAAAGCTGTCTTTAATACAGCGCGATAATAACTATTATATAACCAATCTAATTTAGCTGTTTTAAACGCGGTTTTTATAATTATATATAAACTGACCTTTCTCTCAAATATTGATCTAAATATCAAATTTTCAGAGTATTTTAAATATTAGTTATTTTAATGCTTAGTTACAACATTAGTGTTTTATTTATTTACCTATAAAAAGATAAAGATATGAATATGTGTTTTTAACAGCGTAGTTAATCTTCAACTCACTTTTTCTGTCTGTTCATGTTTAGTCATGTTTCAATAGTTGCAAGTAACTACGCTTTTAGAGGCCTCTAGTGGCACTTAAGGTGGTGGTGGGGTGGTTCAATATAATCCTTCCATTATTTATTTTAGTCTTAAAAAGAATGTAAAAAAATTTAAACATTTTCAAAAAGCACAGCTTTTCAATAATTAGAGTTAGTCAATACTTCTGTCCCTATGTAACAAATAGATTTTTTTTAAATTTAAGCAAATCAGATTTGTACACTTGATTTCAAACTTATCATGATGATTCCTGTAATAATTAGGTAAATCTATAATCATTTTAATGTCTGTGGGACTATTTAAATAATTTTTGTAAATATGATATAGGTATCCTGAATACAAGGTACAAGAATTTAAGCAAAGCGTCTCTATAAAATGGTTTTATAAAATTTTATTTAAACTTATAAATTGATATTTTGCTTCTAACACAGTTAAATAGAGGTGCTAACTTTCTTATATCCCTGCCTCTGATTTTAGAGCTTTGTTTTTATGGTTGTTGTCATCCTATTTTATATAAAAACATAGGATTTATTATCAATTTTTAATGGAGTTTTCTGTTATTGGTCATTTTGCGGCATTTTACATGAGGGCTTTCAAAGTCTAAGGGGATAAAATGCACCCCTTTTACCCCCACTTTAGACTTCTATGCTCTCTACTATTTTTTCACAATCCTCCTTGTTTACTATTTGTTTTCTAAAAGTTTATTTTCAGAACTTTCCCAATTTTACTATAAGAATAAAGAATGATAGAAAGCAAACCTCATAGAAGTTCTTATCTTCCTTTGCTTGTTATGTTTCTTGTTTTAATAATATCTATCTATGGATCTCCTAATCCTAATCAAGGTATCTATCTATCCATCTATGTATCTATCTATTTAACTTATCTTATTCTAATAATATCTATCTATGGACCTCCTAATCCTAATCAAGGTATCTATCTATCCATCTATGTATCTATCTATTTAACTTATCTTGTTATGCTTCTTGTTCTAATAATATCTATCTATGGACCTCCTAACCCTAATCAAGGTATCTATCTATCCATCTATATATCTATCTATCCTACTTTGCTTGTTATGTTTCTAGTTCTAATAATATCTATCTATGGACCTCCTAACCCTAATCAAGGTATCTATCTATCCATCTATATATCTATCTATCCTACTTTGCTTGTTATGCTTCTTGTTCTAATAATATCTATCTATGGACCTCCTAACCCTAATCAAGGTATTTATCTATCCATCTATATATCTATCTATCCTACTTTGCTTGTTATGTTTCTTGTTCTAATAATATCTATCTATGAACCTCCTAATCCTAATCAAGGTATCTATCTATCTATCCATCTATATATCTATCTATCTTCCTATGCTTGTTATGTTTCTAGTTCTAATAATATCTATCTATGGACCTCCTAATTCTAATCAAGGTATCTATCTATCCATCTATACAAGGTGTTTAAAAAAAACTGCGTTTTCCAGTTTTTGGAATCAACCAAAAGGAGCATGAAAAAAAATAATTATATGTCCATATTCTCTGTAAAAATGTACATAACATTTTATTAAGGTGTTTTTCGATATCTCTAAAAGTGCGGCTGTACTGATAGGTAAATGTAGGGTAAAAATGCCTAATGTTAAAACTGTGATAACAATTATAATCAAATAACTCATTTATTGTGCAACATATAGGTTGAAAAGTGCAATATTAAAGTAACAAAAGGTTAAATCAATGTCTCCATTTGAGATTTTTTACATATTTTCTTGTTTTGGCTACATGCAAAGAGCTTTTTAGGTTCTGCAGATTTTACTTTTTTCTATTTGCAGAGTCATTTTAGTACGGATTCTCTTATAATACTGTGCGCATTGAAGAACAAAACAAATAACTTTTTATTTCATTTCAATATCTTCAAATATAAGCAAGATATCATGGTTCAGATTGTTGCTAAAAAGGCCTTTTCTTTAATAACTTGCTATTTGAGTTAATATGTCATGTATCAATCAAAGGGATTAGGAGATTAAAGGGGGAGGAGTGAGGAACGAACTTGAAGATTTTAAATACTATGAAATTGAATTATAATTAAAGCAAGAATAAAGTTAATCATTTGTTCTATAAAAATAAGCATTTTTAAGTTAGATTTAAAATGTAATTATTAGAATATTTCGTTGAGTATGCTATAATGTCGTTTTCAAGTAAAAAGAAGAATTTAGTTGAACATTATAACCCTAAATTCTACAAGAACAAAGCAACACACATACATTTTGAATTCTTTAAGCTCTAAAAAGTGCTATTGTTTCAAGAGATATTAAAAAACACCTTTGATAAAACTTATCCATATTTTTAAAGAGAATAAGAATATATAATTATTTTTTTCATACTCCTAATGGTTGTTTCCCAAAACTGGAAAATGCAGTTTTTTTCTGAAACACCTTGTATATCTATCTATCTTACTCTGCTTGTTACGTTTCTTGTTCTAATAATATCTATCTATGGACCTCCTAATCCTAATCAAGGTATCTATCTATCCATCTATATATCTATCTATCTTCCTAAGCTTGTTTTGTTTCTTGTTTTAATAATATCTATCTATGGTCCACCTAATCCTCATCAAGGTATCTATCTATCCATCCATATATCTATCTATCTTACTCTACTTGTTATGTTTCTTGTTCTAATAATATCTATCTATGGTCCCCCTAATCCTAATCAAGGTATCTATCTATCCATCTTACTCTGTTTGTTATGTTTCCTGTTCTGATAATATCTATAGTCCACCTAATCCTAATCAAGGTATCTATCTATCCATCCATATATCTATCTATCTTACTCTACTTGTTATGTTTCTTGTTCTAATAATATCTATCTAATGACCTCCTAATCCTAATCAAGGTATCTATCTATCCATCTATATATCTATCTATCTTCCTATACTTGTTATGTTTCTTGTTCTAATAATATATATCTAATGACCTCCTAATCCTAATCAAGGTATCTATCTATCCATCTATATATCTATCTATCCTAATCAAGGTATCTATCTATCCATCTATGTATCTATCTATCTAACTATGCTTGTTATGTTTCTAGTTCTAATAATATCTATCTATGGACCTCCTAATTCTAATCAAGGTATCTATCTATCCATCTATACAAGGTGTTTAAAAAAAACTGCGTTTTCCAGTTTTTGGAATCAACCAAAAGGAGCATGAAAAAAATAATTATATGTCCATATTCTCTGTAAAAATGTACATAACATTTACTTAAGGTGTTTTTCGATATCTCTAAAAGTGCGGCTGTACTGATAGGTACATGTAGGGTAAAAATGCCTGATGTTAAAACTGTGATAACACTTATTATCAAATAACTCATTTATTGTGCAACATATAGGTTTAAAAATGCAATATTAAAGTAACAAAAGGTTAAATCAATGTCTCCATTTGAGATTTTTTACATTTTCTTTTTTTGGCTACATGCAAAGAGCTTTTTAGGTTCTGCAGATTTTACTTTTTTCTATTTTTCCTTTGCAGAGTCATTTTAGTACAGATTCTCTTATAAAACTGTGCGCATTAAAAAAATAAAACAAATAACTTTTTATTTCATTTCAATATTTACTAAGTATATTTGCGATTACTTTTATTTAATGAAATCTTCCAATTTTTAACATGTACAAAACGGCCTACTTATTTGCTTCAAGATCCATGTCAGATCTATATAGGAAATAAATGTCTATAAACGAGCTCAAGTTTTCCAAGGAATATATGATTAAAACTCATAGTGCTCCAATAATCCATAATAAACTCTCATTGCCCAGAACGATAAGACCCATTATTTTACTTTATTAAAAATAAATTCATTTTTTTCATTTCATGTTGCTATTTACCTTATATTGATGTATTTAATTTCTAATCATAAAAAAGAAAATTTAAATTTATAATATGATAAATTTAAGAAAACTATGTTTTAAAAGAATTCGATTGTGGCGACATTTTGTGTGTTCAAATATTAAACTAAAATTGTAATCATCATCATTAACCCTTTGGTGATGGTAATGTAAAGAAAAAAATATAATTTAAAAAAATCTTTTAAAAATCATTTAAATTATTAAATATTTACTTTCTTTTAGATAGTAATGCCGGGTGAGGAAAATAGATTTATTGAGAAATATATATGCATATAGAAAACTAGCCAATAGGGAGATAATTATATCGAGCCAACTCTAGTCTTCAAATATAAGCAAGATATCATGCTTCAGATTGTCGCTAAAAAGGCCTTTTCTTTAATAACTTGCTATTTGAGTTAATATGTCATGTATCAATCAAAGGGATTAGGAGATTAAAGGGGGAGGAGTGAGGAACGAACTTGAAGATTTTTAATACTATGAAATTGAATTATAATTAAAGCAAGAATAAAGTTAATCATTTGTTCTATAAAAATAAGCATTTTTAAGTTTAAAATGTAATTATTAGAATATTTCGTTGAGTATGCTATAATGTCATTTTCAAGTAAAAAGAAGAATTTAGTTGAACATTATAACCCTAAATTCTACAAGAACAAAGCAACTCACATACATTTTGAATTCTTTAAGCTCTAAAAAGTGCTATTGTTTCAAGAGATATTAAAAAACACCTGTAATAAAATTTATCCATATTTTTATAGAGAATAAGAATATATAATTATTTTTTTCATACTCCTAATGGTTGTTTCGCAAAACTGGAAAACGCAGTTTTTTCTGAAACACCTTGTATATCTATCTATCTTACTCTGCTTGTTACGTTTCTTGTTCTAATAATATCTATCTATGGACCTCCTAATCCTAATCAAGGTATCTTTCTATCCATCTATATATCTATCTATCTTACTCTGCTTGTTACGTTTCTTGTTCTAATAATATCTATCTATGGACCTCCTAATCCTAATCAGATATCTATCTATCCATCTATATATCTATCTATCTTCCTATACTTGTTATGTTTCTTGTTCTAATAATATATATCTAATGACCTCCTAATCCTAATCAAGGTATCTATCTATCCATCTATAAATCTATCTATCTTCCTATGCTTGTTTTGTTTCTTGTTTTAATAATATCTTTCTATAGACCTCCTAATCCTTATCTATCTGACAATCTCTTTGAAATATGTATCTATATATCAATTTACATATATTTATTTACCAATTTACTAACTATTTACCTATTCAGATGATTGTACAGGAATAATTCTTTGTGTTGTCTATTTATCTCTTGGTGTTCTGTTAGCTCTTAGGAGATTTTTACTATAAAATTAAATTACATGTATCAATCAGTAAGATTGCAACTAATCGTAATTTTGTAACTAAATGCTTATTCTTTATTGTTACAAAATATAAGTTTAGTAAAACAAAATAAGCATTAAGTAAATTTATTTATATTTATTGTAATCACCCTTCTGACAATGTAGAAGTAACAATTTTCAATCAAATGATTAATACTTTCATGATAGTTTTACAGGCTTTTAATATGCTGAAGTTGAACATTAAATCTTTGAACAATAAAATTATATACTTCCAAATCAATTTGTAATTCTTGTTTTAGTTTCTGTATAACTTTCTCATTCTGCTCTGGATGAGGATTCACATTTTCTCTTGAGTTATTTTAAGAATAAGCTTTAGATGCTCCCTTGAAGTAGCCTACATCATACAGTAAATAATTTGTATCTCAATGTAAAATATCATAGAAGATTTGTGTATTTGCAAGAGGTAATAATTTCCTTGCTCAAAAAACTACAAAAACTTACACTTGACACAATACTTTTATCCTGGCATATAATGTTTGAAGTAACTCTTCTGTTATTCCAATAACTTTCTACATAATTTTTAAGATCTCTAGTATGTGTGGTATATAACTGCCACCAGAACTAAAGAAATATTACTGGAATAATATTTCCTTAGTTCTATTAGGGCCAATCAATAAGGATCTTCTATTTTTCAATGATCTTTAAAATGATGTGGTATAGTACTGAGATCTAAATAAATCTGTATTCCTGGGATATAATGTTCAAGTAAGAGCATGGTATTGGCAAAATCTTCCACAATTCCTACCACACTGTATTCTTCTTCTATATGCTTCTTGGCCAACTGAAGAGCATCTAGGGAATGGCTAAACAAAATAATAATTCATTTTATGAGTTTTTTTTCCATAGCAATTAAGGTCTTTATTAAATGAGTGTATTACTTAATATTCTCTAACTTCTTTCATCAACTTATCAACAAAAATATGTTGTCATCAGTTCTTGAGATTCTCCAAACTTACATAGTGATATTTTTATACCAGGGGATGTCCCCCCCCCAAAAAAATACTTAAGAGTTCAGAATTAAGTGAGTCTGGAAGACAGACAGACAATATACTATTTTATAGATAATATTGTTTATAGAGACAGGTTAAATGTAGTGAAGAATAAAACAATAATATAAAAACATAGCCAAATATACCAACACTTGAAATTTAATTGTATATGTAGTAAGGCAAGCATCTCTGAGTGAGTTATATAGCATCTCTGCTCCCAAGACTAGGAATAAACTAAATGCATGTTGTACTGGAATTAAATAAGGACTTGTCAATTATAAAATAAAATTAATTATGTTTGTAGCAAATAAACGGATTAAGCCCCATATGTGTAATAGTTAATGGATTTTTGTAATGCACATGATTTTTCTCCCATCCCTGCCGGAGTCAGGGACAGGAGGATATGTTATCTAAACCTCTGTAATGATCTGAATATTACTTATATTGATTGTATTTGTATATATCTGTCTCCCTGCACCTATGATTTGTAACTCATTGTTCATTGTAGTTAGTTCCCTTGAGACATTTTGATCAAATACGCTATATCTTATACATGAACCTGTCCTTGGTTATTCAAAGCAGCGAAGCTGAATACAATAAGGTTATAACTGTTACACATCTAACCACACCCGCTAGTGTCTTTTGTTGCCAAACCTGCCCATAGTAAGCAGACGTAGCTACCAGTCTCCTTACTACATATAAAAAGCTAAAGTTAAACTAAAAGAGTGTATATAAAGATCTTGAAAAAATATTATTCCTGACACTCGGGGTCATCAGAAAATAAGCACTCTTCAAGAGTTTTATTGAACCAAGCTTGTGCTGGTCTCTCCAGGGCATTGCTCCAAAATCTCTCTGATCTCATGTAGTAAAACTGTAACATTACCAATAATAAACACTAGCTAGTGAAGCCTCCCAAAATGATAATCACTGAGGTGAACTTTTCACTTACTATGTTTGTAATTACCCCATCTAAAGTATTATTGGCATTTCCTTTGAAATCATTCTTTGTACTGGATCTCTGACAACATTCATATATATTGGGTTGAAATTAAACTTTTTAAATTCTACATAATAAAAATGGCTGTTCCAAACTAATTTGTCTTGTGTCAATAATTGTATTTGTCCAATAAGATCTTGGATCTCTTGATCATCTAAAGCATGGTTCTGATGAACAACATACATATCAAATTCATTTTCATCTGATAGATCATTTATGACTTTTGTAACTGAAGAGGATCCACATTTTAGAACTCGGTTGTAGACTAGATATAATGATTCTTTGGACTTGGTTACATTATGACTAGAAGGTAATATAGGTACTTCTGGTACAATAGAGAGTGGTATGTTGAGCAGGGGCTGATGGCTATCATTCGTCCTTTTAAAATATATAATGGTAGCAGATTAAATTTTCATGAATGGATTTGATGAAAAAATAACACTATGAGGGAAATTTTATTTTCATAGCTCCTAATCAAGATTTTCAATGGGGTATTCCTATCCAGTTTTTTTTTAGGAATGAATATTTTTTACCCAAGGGAATAAATGATGGACCGATAGTTTATCATTTTTTCACAAGGGTAAAAAATATTCATTCCTAAACAAAAAACTGGATAGGAATATCATTCTCATTTAAACAAAAACTCATTTTTATGCTAAAATGTGGTTTAATTTTGGTTTTTAAATTTCATTTATTTCCCTGTTATCATTTTTCTTTCTTTTAGTAATTAATAAAAATTCTAAAATCTTCCAAAAAAAAACAAAAATATTCTAAAAATGATACCAGGGATATAAATGATGATACCGGGGAAATAAATGAATATTTACATTCACTATTTAAGGGGTCATTTATATGGGAATGGATATTCCTATGACATATACACATCTAGTCCTTCTGCAGTTAATCATGCTAAGCAGTTTTTAAGGTTTCGTGATTTTTTTTATTTTTGTTGTATATTCTCTCTCTTTCTTTTCTTTTTATAACAGCTGAACATGTCTGCTACTTAACTTATGTTGTCCTATTTTCCTTCAAAGTTTTTTACTTTTACACTACCTTTGGATGTTGTCATCCTTGTAAAATTACACTGAAATTTAAAAAAATAAATTTATGTAAATTTGCCACCATTATTCAGACCTTGCTAATCTAAAAATATCCACTTCATTCCATCCACCACTGAGGTAATTAGCAGGCAGGGTTTTGTTGTAAGGCTTCTTTGCCTAGTAAAAAAGGATGACAACATTAACAAATAGCAAAGCAAATTATTTTTTTAGATCATCAAGAAAATCTAAATACAATTTTAGGTAAATTTTTGATAAGATGAGAATTATTTAAATTAAGAAGCTACTTTAATACAGCAAAATAATAAAATTGTGATATGAACAAACGAATTATCACAAAACAAAACTTATCTCTATCTTCCATAGCACCCAAGAAATCATGTTTTAACCAAAAGTCTTTCTGGTCATTTGGACAATTATAGAGTAGCTTTATTCAAGAATATGATATATTTGTCAGTTTTTAATCATAATTTTTTTGTAGATTATTATTTTAAAAAGTATTTGTAAATCATGTTTTTTACCTGTTTACTGAGCTGATTTTGTCCATCTTTATTATTGATATTGATATTTTCTCTTAGTGTATTCAGTCTGAAAATAATTCAACAACTGCCATAAAAAAAATTTATTCAAGATTTTTTTTGGGCTAATCCAACTTTCTTTGAGACAACTTAAGATTTCCAGAAAAAAAGTGCTGCAATTACAGAGTTGGTTGTCTGTCGTCGAACTTTACTTTTCAAATAATCCGGACAGAAAGAAAAAGAAGATATGGTTCCCTTTTGGTGCCTTGACTATTGTGCCATTAGAGTAAAACACTAGAGGGAGAAAGGATTAAATAAATGTATCTCCCCATCGCAACCACCTTGTGCACCCCTTCTACTGGGTCATAATAATCAACCAATGGTGTCGCTTATATTAACACAGCCAAGTAGCAGAAAATAATTTAGAAGCAAACAAAAGAGGTCTTTGAAAAAGAAAGGGATGTAGTCTGTATAAACATCTGTACTATAGATCTTTTATTGCCCATGGCATAAAGTGAACAGCTGGTTTATAATTTATAAGCTTCTCCTTTTCAACAAATAGCTCACAATTAATACCTAATATACCTGTAGCTTGTAGTATAAAACATCAGAATTTGAAGTACGGCTGTTAGAAGAACCAGTGTTTTTTTCTTGGTCAATTTCACATCCATTATATTTTATCAATCTGAAATTTGATAGAGGGATCATGATCGATTGGTAGTTTTTCATAGTTTACAACAAATTTTGCCTTAAAAACCAGTTTTAAAAAGTGCCTTAATTTTGAAGATTAATTGATCATGATTTATTTAAAGTGTGCGCTCATTGTGTTCATTGTTTAACTTCAAACTGCACGGCATGTGTTAAAAGTAGAAAAATAGTATACATATACATATCATTAGAATTGTTATGAAATCTATGTTTTTGAACATTTTACCACTTAGCTCCAAAACTATCTGAAGAACAGGAATGGTTCTTATATATCTAAAACCTAAAACCACATTTACAATACTCTGTAATAAAGTGAATTATTTTAATTGCAAATAAGACAGCATCGTAATTAAATAAGATCCAAACATTTTGTATTTTTAGGAAAGCTTTATCTAGAAAATTATATAACGCAACTTTGACATCTATTTACCTATTAGCTCCTCTATTTCTATTTTTGCCGACAGTATAGTATATACTACTTGGTTCAATTAATAATCCCTAAAAATAATAATATATAATATTAAATTCTTCTAATTCCAAGTAACCCAATCTAAAATATCTATAAATAAGACATTGTTTCATTAAATTCATCAACTTATACTAACAACAAAATTAAGTAGAAGAAATTACGAAACCCATATGTCCTTGGGGGGTCAAAACATAGTAGAGTTGACGAGCTCTACATCTGCCCCCCAATTATTATTATACATTTATTTCGCTTGTTGGTATTCCTGCAAATTCACTATTGGTTAAGGTTGAAGATACTTTTTAGTAAGATGCAACTCTATAAGTATTAGTGTCTGTCTGTCTGTAATGCAATGATAGTATGAATGGGAAAAACTATCAATTCTTACCGTCCAAAAAGAATTAGCTCAAATATAAGGAGGTAGATTCATATACAAAATCATAGGCACCAGCTTCTATGAAGAATCCGTCTAAAAAAGTAATCATATTTTCAATAATCTGCTGGATTATAACCAGTTCTGAGCCATACTTAAAAATCATTTATTATATCATTTTATAAACAATTTTCTACGAATGATAAAAAATATCATAATATTAATACCAGTTTTCCTAACCCGGGCTTTAGGCCCTGAGGGGCTAACAAAACTTAAATAAATCATACAATTTTTAAATTTACTATCTGCGGAAGGCTGTCTATAATAAGATGCGACAAATAACTATTATTGTATGACGTTGTGTCTAAAAGAAGCTAGTATGCTAAGCTCTAGCTTAGATTGAAAAAGGACGGTAAACTATTATTGTCCAAAACAGTCAGTTGGTAAAATTAATCCTTTAATAAAGTAACAGTATGTCTGTTTGTTTATTTGTCTGTACCAAATTATCTCGCTAACCGCTTAACCGATCGGGTTCTCCTTAACAGGGTAGCTTCTCATACGTCCCAGGAAGGTTTATAACTATTTGGGGAAAGGATACCACCACCCTCCCAAGAGAAATCGCCCAAGGAAAAAAACATTACCCACGCCCCCCCCCAAAAAAAATTAAATTTTTAAAAAAACTAAAATAAAAAATTGGGTGGGGTCTGCTTCCCCCCCCCCCTCAAAAAAAAATAATTCTAAATTTAAAACAAAATAGGTTTTGGGATTCAACTTTCTCCTCCTCAAGTGCCCCTATAATCTATACGCACAAGATTGAATACTTACTCTTTAATTACTTTGCCCGTTTGGTTATAAATGCTTTTTGATATTGGAATGGTTGAAAAAAACTTACTTTTATTTTCTCTCGTTTCCTTAAAAAACGGCTTTTTCCGCCGATTTTTACTATGTCAAGGATTGGGGAAAAAAATTCCGGACTATATAAATGTGCAGTTAATTGTCTTTTTTTCCTTCTATAGCTAAAACTAAACTTTTTGACATAGTTCTCTATTTTTCTTATCGGTTAAGCTGACTTTTAACATAATCCTTGCTTTAAACCAATGTATAGTTACTTAGAAATTGATAAAATAAGCAATATTTTTTTATTGAAAACCAAATACAATAACAAAGCTAGAAACAGGTTTTTTTGTTAGTTTCCAAATAACTTTAGATGGCCCGGCCCATCTCTCGCCAACCTTTAATTACATATTTGTAAATAATAAAGGTGCAATATTTCTTTATAAACAGTCTGATAAAAGTGTAAACTAATTCTCCAAAGTGGGTTATTTATTGCCCAACACAATAAAAAAGGATATTACTATTTTAAATAACATCTGAGATTCAACCCTTTGTAGACAATAATACGAATTTAAAAAAGATCTTAATTACCTAATTACTACGTTATAAAAAAAACTAATTGGCAATTTTATATCATAAAATAATCCTTAACAGTAAGTAAATTGTTTCAACTATATATGACAAGTTAAATATCCCTACAAACATTATAAGAAACAAAAACGTACAGATTTTCCCTGTTTTTTCCTTTTTCCCACCCAAAATACCATAAAAGCAAGGCATTATTCCTGGATATTTTTGTTAATATGACGTTTTTGGTTGATCAGTGTAGTGAAATGTGTTTAGAAAATGTTAAGATTTTTTAATCAGATGAAAAATATTTACGTTCACACTCCCTTTAATTGTTAATTGATAAATTAACCAATTCCATGGTTCAATTAATTCTTTCCTAAAGAAAAAAAATATAGTAATTATAGGTATGGATATCTATAATACAAAGTAGAACAATGTCTGTCTGTTTGTTTGTCTGTGTGTCTGTTTGTTTGTTTGTTGCGAAGGATCTCGCTAACCGCTGAACCGATCGGGTTCTCCTTTACAGGGTAGCTTCTCATAGGTCCCGGGAAGGTTTATAACTATTTTCACCCCCAAAAAGATAAAAATACCCCCCCCCCCCAAAAAAAAAAAAAAATTAAATTTTTTTCTTTTTAAAACTAAAATTAAAATAGTGGGGTCGATAACCCCCCCCCCCCCCCCAAAAAAAAAGGATGGACAAAGGACTGAATGGCTATTTTTTATATTAACAATCAGATTAATTTTATGTAAGTTGTCTACAATACGATATGATTCATGGTTTTTCAGTATGGCTCGGAACCAGTTCTATTTCCGAGGATATTTATCCGTGACAAAGCCATGCTAGAATAGTTATCTATCGGATTGTATTAGAGTCAGTTTTCCGAGGATATTAAAATGAAAAATATTAAACTTTTAATTCAAGAAATTGGCTCAGAGAAGCACCAAAATAAGATTTCGTGGTGTATCCCATCCTCATCTTCAGGATAGCTAGTTGGTACATAAATTACCAGGTTAAGTTTAGAATTGACAGGACTATTCTAACATGCATAAATTAAAAATAAGATTTATCCGTTACTGACGTACGGTTTGAATGTAATTACAGTAATTCTTTGCTTTAAAGGGACTGTGAACGTAAATTTTTCTCATCTTAATATCAAATCTTAACATTATCTCATTCATAATATCTCACAGATAGAGCAAAACGCGCTTTTGTTTGCTTAAAAAACGGCTTTTTCCGACGATTTTTATAAGGTACGGGGAAAGGAAGAAATTTTCTGTATTATATAAAATGTGCATTAAATTGCTTTTTTCTCCCATTATAGCTAAAATTAAACTTTTTCACATAGTTCTAGATTTTTCCTAACAGTTAAGCTGACTTTTAACATAATCCTTGCTTTAATCCAATGTATAGTTACTTAGAAATTGATAAAATAAGCAATATTTTTTTATTGAAAACCAAATACAATAACAAAGCCAGAAACAGGTTTTTTATTAGTATCCAATTAACTTTAAATGGCCCATCTCTCGCCCACCTTTAATTACAAATTTGTAAATAATAAAGACGCAATATTTCTTTATAAACAGTCTTATAAAAGTGTAAACTAATTCTCCAAAGTGGGTTATTTATTGTTCAACACAATAAAAAAGGATATTATTATTTTATATAACCTATGAGATTCAACCCTTTGTAGACAGTGAGGTATTTTTTTGTCAATAATACGAATTAAAAATTTGTCTTTATTACCTAATTACTACGTTATAAAGAAACGAATTGGCAATTTTATAGCATTAAATAAATCCTTAACAGTAAGTAAATTGTTTCAACTATATATGACAAGTTAAATATCCCTACAAACATTATAAGAAACAAAAACGTTCAGATTTTCCCTGTTTTTTCCTTTTTCCCTCTCAAGATACCATAAAATCAAGGCATTATTTCTGGATATTTTTGTGAATAGGACATTTTTGGTTGATCAGTGTAGTGAAATGTGCTTAGTAAATGTTAAGATTTGATAATCAGATGAGAAATTTTTACGTTCACACTCCCTTTAAAATTATGGCAGAAAAATGTTATCCAATGCATATGATTTTTCATAAATCAACGTCAAATTCTTTGAATTTATGCAATTTGCTTAATTATATATAGTATACAGTAAAAGTACATACTTTCATTTTTTGGATCAAAGCAAGCAGAGTGTGCTTGACTTAGGATACTATATTGGCATACTCTAGGGGCACTTTAAACAAAATAAGGGTGATTTATTAGGACCAATGAGAAGCTTCATTCAAAAGGGGAATCACAACAGTCGAGCGATTAGTAAGATCCTTTATTTAAAAATTTTTTTTTAAATTTTAAAAGCGAAGCTTTTCTATAATTAGGGTTGGTCCGTCCGTCCGTCCGTCTGTAATGGATAGCTTTTTTCATTAATTTAGACATGTTAGAATTGTCCTATCGATTTCAAACTTTGCATGGTGATTCCTGTAGTAGTTAGGTACGATTTAGAAAGTGTGGCAACTCTATAATCAAGTCCTAAAAATGTAAGTACGTCCATAAACTTTAACCTGTATCAAGCAGTTTTTCAACAAATTTACTTATAATTTTGCTTCGATTCTTTTACATTTATATTCTGCTTATTCAGTTGTTACAATAATAAAAGTGATAATGTCCGTTTGTCTTACCCTTTCAGTGCTTCGCTTTTATGAATGTTGTCATCCTTGTTTTTTGTATTATTTCTACCACTTGGAATAGAGAGCTCCTAGATGCTATGGACGCAGCTGCTAGTTTATATATTTTGCATACATTAAGTAGTAAATTTGTAGGTTGATTTTGATGCAAATAAATCGGAAAAAATTGTTAAATTCATATTCTTTTTTTTATTGTCATGCTGCTTTGTTTGATAAAATATTGGCATACTCTGCCTTACTTGATAAAATATTGACATACTCTGCTTTACTTTATGGAATTTTGGCATAGTATACTTTACTTGGGGGAACATTGGCATCCTCTGCTTTACTTGTGTAGTATAGACGTAGGACAGATCTTTCTGAATTATAGAGCAGATTTGCTACTTCTACAAATAACTAATGTCACCTTGTTTAATGTTGATCAACACTTTATTAATAATATAGTAGATTCAATAATAACTGGATATATGTATATATTACTTATGATTCTGGGTTGGTATAATGTAACTGTGGTGTCCACACCTAGGGACTCAAACCTACAGCTACAGGGGAGCGAACCTAGCTAAGCTAAATTCTAAAACCAACTGAAGTTGTCTAGCTTTGCATTGTTTTACCTAAGCCCACAGCTTATACTTTATTGACAGCTACCCCTTTTGGCCATTATCCATTTTAGCTGTCTATTTAGACTAATTATTAAGATCAGAGCAAAGCTAGTCTTTAACTTATACTACATTCTCCCGGACTTAGAAGGGGATGTAAATTACATTCCCTTTACCCATAATTACCTAAACCCCAGAATCTTTCCTTAATATTAACCATGGCACTAATAATTAAATCATTGATTACCGCTGGTAATCTTTGACCCTCTTACATACTAATTCTTACATACTAATACATTAAACATATCAAAAATGGCATAATTATCAAGCATTACAAAATTCATCATAGCGCAGCGCAAGAACATAATTTTAACTTTTAGTTCACTTATTTAATTTTGGTACAAAGCAGCTTAGAGGTATAACTGTTTGTGGTCACAATGATAATCAAGTTATCCTCCTTGGCGGTTGCGCCCATGTCGACGTTGCTGGCGGCGTAGTCTAATGTTGATAACTACTAAGGCCACCAAGTGGGCGATAGATTCAACTAGTCAGCTGTCGTTCTCTTCATCCACTTCATCAAGGATAGCTGGATCTGGTTGCTGATCTGGAGCAGGTACAGGTGCTGGATCCTGGCAGGTTGCGGCCTCGCTGGCAGCAGCTGATCTCGTGCGGATCCCGTTGGGATTCCCTTTCCTTTTCTTCCTGGGGGGCTCGGTCCTTGGCGGCTTGACATCTTCATCGCTGGATTCAGAGAAATCACCAGGCTTGTAGGAAGGAGAGGTTGGTGTGTACTTGGGTGAAGTTGGTGTGTACCTGGGTGATGGGGGCTCATAGAGCGTTTCATCATCACTGCTCATGCCACCAGAGTAATCATCTCTGGTGTACAAGAGCCTGTCGCTGGTCATGGGTGGGGTGTGTGGTCTGGGGCTGCGTGGACGGGTGGAAACAAGGTAGCGGTCAGCCATCTCCTTGGCTCTGGCTACTGTTGAACTTGAAGGGCGTGGTGGCGAGGTTTGCCTAGCTCTGGCAGCAGCAGAAATTGATGGTTCAGCTTCGTTACTACGCTGTGCTTGGACAGGTGGATCCTCTGTTACATCAATCTCAGCTATGGACAACCTGTTTTTCGTCCAACCTTGGAACTGGTCCAGCTTCAATCTCAACCTGTCTTGGGCTGATTGTGTCACTGAATTTTGGATCTTCTTCAGCTTATTCTCCAGGGTGGCGGTGGTGGCTGGAACGATGCCCTGGCACTCTCGTCGTAGGATGTAGCCCAACTCTTGGACACTGGAAATGCGGTTGTCCCTGGTCACGCTATCAGTATGGGAGTTGACCGTTTCAGCCAGCTTTTTGAGTTCATGGATAATAATATCCATGTTCTCAGAGAGCTGACTCTGACTATTTTTACCCCAGAAGGTAACATTATTTTGGAGTGCGTTGACCTCCTGTTGCCACTGGTCTAACGTGATCCCTCTTTTCCCCGTGTGCTCCCTAAGGGTGGTGTCCACCCTTAAGGTCTCCTTCTGCAGATCTTTGATGGCTGCAGTGTTGGCCCCAGCTACAGCGGTCAAATTATCCAGCTTAGTGTTCATGGCGTGCACCTGCTGTCTAACCTCAATCATCACTGCGAGCATCGTGTCGTTAGATACCAGGTTGGCTGCGGCAGCTGCTGGAGGGGTGGTGTCCCTGGGCTCAGTTTTGAACCTCCTCTGGCTGGCTCCACGTCCGAAGGGTGCTGCAATATAGCAAAATTAAATTACAATATCAAACAATACAAATACAATATTAACACATATTAATAGTCAAATAAACAAATAAACAAATAATATATGTGCTTTATCATGGTTTATTTTCCCACCCAAAGGAATATGGTGCTTTCCCTCTATTTCCCACGAGTAAAAGGATAATTATCCAATAATTAACCAATAAAGGTGTAGTTATTATCCATACATTAATTTTATTCAAATATATTTAGTGAGTGGTGCTTTCCTCCCCCCGTCCAAATACCACATGTTAACACAAATATATATGTGTTTTATGGTGCTTTCCCCTTATTTACCACGATTAAAAGGATAATTATTCAAATATATTTAATGTATGGTGCTTTCCTCCCCCGTCCATCACCAATAAAGGTGTAATTATTATCCATGCATTAATTTTAAATTTTAAGACTAATTAGTTTCCCTCCCACGAATAAAAGAATAGTTGTTAATTTGTTGCTTGCCCTTGTGTATTGTTCACCTTAAATATTTTAGCACAGCAACATAAATATATCATAGACCCAACCAAGCAGACCGATAATGCTGCAGCTAAACCCCCCGCCATGTACATTAAAATTTCATGCCATTTAGTTGAAACCCACCCGGATATTTTATTTACATAATACTTGACCCATGTCATCTCGACTTTAGGTTTAAATTTTATAGCGTCGTGGGCCAGCTCCTGTAGTTTAAGGACGTCTAAGCTAATTAGAGACGTTTCCCCCTGGTCTGCCTGCTCATCAATTACTTTTCCATAAAGATCTTCAAACATATAAGATTTAATTTTCCCCTCTGTTACTTTTACCAAATTTATCCCTTTATCCGTGTTAACGGCGTACACATTTTGATTTACTGAAATGTACGTTGGGTTAAAATTGCAATCCACCTCTATTAGATGATCTTTATTTACTAATAATCTAGTGTTTGGTACAATGCCATAAATGGACCCATTAATTGCCACGGCAAAATGATTGACAAAACAAGGCAATTTTTCGCTAATATTTAGTTTAACCCTAACTTGTACACATTGTTGTTCCAAAATTATTTCCCCCATAGTTCTTTGAATTTTCATTTTGTGTGCTTTAAATAGATTGTATAAAATAACACTGTCAGAGGTACAGTCATTGTGTTCATTTATTAAGTTGTTATAATGCCCATAAGATAAATAAAATTTATCTTCCAAATTTGCATCTATTTCTGCCCTGTGGATGAAAGGAAAAAATTCCTTTATGCTGTGGGTAATCCATACATATAAACCCTCTACGTTTGTTATATAGTAGTAAATTCCTGGTAGGACATCCCCAAATATTTGTTTATCCCCCATTTCCACAGCTAGTGAATGTTTTTCATTGTAAATCACCCGAAGTTTGTTATATAAGATATTATCTTCTCCCCATTCACTGTGCGTTAGAATAGATGCATTCAAGATTTTTATTGTTCTAAACCCCGAATAATAGCGTTTTTGAGTATCTGTCTCATTTAATGCTATTATTCTACTCATATCCCAATGAAGATGGGGCGTCCCGCAATCCCTGTTTGTTTCATTGTCAGTGGCTAATATTATATCATTAAAAATACACCCATTCTCTGTTTGTATTAAATCAACGGTTCTAATATTAATGGTTACTTCAGTATCAATAAATGAATTAGGAACGAAAGTGTTGCCCACTAAAATCCCTTTTCCCTCGCATTGGGGATTAAATCCATCCCTCCATGAATCCCTGAAATATATTGTTCCATTTATTAGAAAAGATTCTTTAACCTGTTGATTTAATTTTACTGATATGGGTATCCCTCTAATAATTATTATCCCTGATTTATAAGCTTGTGCGCATTCGTCAGCGGATATTAATATTGGTCTGTTAATTTGTGTTGGTTTTGCTAAATGAAGGTGTGCATATGCCCCGCAGTAATAAAAGTGTTGTGTTTCATAAATGTGACAAATCACCCCAGGAATTACCCACTTTTTTGCCCTTTGCAGAATATGTACGTTTACATTATCGTTAGTAATATTAAATAACCCATTCCCACATTTACTTTTTTTAATTGTTATGTTTCCCCCCGTACAATTTAGCACACTGACATTTAGTTCATCCGCCCAACCAATATTGAATAGCCATACTGACATTAGAAACAAAAATGTACCTTGGTTAAATCTTTTCCCCGACATCTTGCTGGTGACACAAACTGAAAATAAAAAAAAATGAAATTAATTATTTTTATTTTTGTTTTTCTTTGTATATTGCCTTGTAGGTGCTACCTCATAATGCTGCTCCAAATTTTTGGATCTAGTACCATAATTTTTTCCCACTATATTGGTGTAAACATATTCTGGTAGCGTAACTTTTCTATTTTCAGGTATGGAAACAAGTTTTTCAGGTGAGGATTGAATAGGTTCCTTATTCCAAAAAGAAGCTTCCCCAGGAATAGTAGTTAAATCTGCATTCCCCCCAAAAGAGTGCCCTTCCCCTGAAAATACCTCATCCTGTTCCTCCCCCTGATATTGGCTTTGCTCCCCTTCCTGATATTCCCCTTGATTACTACCTTGATCCCCTCCCTGATCACCATCATTACTGGATTCCTCGACGCCCTCCCCCCTAGTATCCTCCCCTCCCATATCTTCATTGTCGGAATTGTCCATTAACTTGTCAATAGTTACAAAATCCTTATCCCCCGCTCCCTGTATTTCTAAACTTTCATTGAACTTAGGGTTTGAATAGGACAATATTATTTCATTCGATGGAAGGATTAGATCTAAAGGGTATACGTTAAATGACAACTTTTCTCCACATACTTTGACGCTTGAGTGAATTTTTCTTAACTTATCCCTGGTAATAACATGTTTTGATTTTACATTGCAATTATGAATTGGAGTTATTTCAAATAATGCATCTGACAATTTATGGCTAACAATGAACGGTCCTGCATAAAAACTTTGTAATTTTCTTGAAATTCCCACTTTTGCAATATCAAAAAAGGCGTATACGATATCATTAACTTCCAAAATTTCCCTGGCACCCCTGTTCCTGTTTTCGTATTCTAGGTAAATTTCCACCTTACCAGTAATGTTATACATAATCTGCTCAACCTTTTCAAGAAATGTTACATATGATTTACAATCCAATTCATCCACTAACTGTTGCTCAACAGGTGAAAATACGTTCAAAGGTAACAAAGGTTGCCGTCCAAAAACTACAAAATATGGGGAATACCCCGTCCTTTTGTTCTTGCTTATATTAATTACAAAAGTTGCCATTTTAATTTTCTTTGCCCAATCCCTTGGTTCGCTGCTGGTATCTGATCTAATTGCATTATATATCCCTTTGTTATATCTTTCAACAGGGTTTGAATTAGGGTTTCTCGCCGGAATTAGTATAGTTTTAACTCCCATGCTTTGCATGACGCTTTTAAACACTTGTGACGTAAAATTTGTTCCCCTGTCAGACCTGAGTGCTGAAAATAAACCATACGTAGGAATGAATTCTTCTAACAAACATTTTACTGTGCTTTCTGTAGTAGCATCAGCTATTGGGTGAGCGAAAACATAGCGTGAGTATAGACATACTAATATTAATACAAACTTTACCCTCCCCCCCTGAAACATTACTTCTGTCCAAGGGCCAATTAGATCAATAGACACACACCCCCATACTCGATTATATCTGGCAGACTGAGTTATAACACTGTTGTGTTTAGGGGATTTATTGTATTTTCTCAAACAGTTGATACAATTATTAATTCTGGTCTCCACCAGTTTGTTTACCCCAGGTAAAAAATAAACGCTGTTTATTTTTAGTGTAGTTTCGACTACCCCCCTGTGTCCGCCCCCATATCCGCTATGAGCTAATTCAAATATTTCATTATATAGACTTAAAGGTGCTACTGGTCTTTTTACATGTTTACCATTGGGTAATGGTTGATTGAAAATAATGATACCTTTATCAAATTGCAAATGTGGTAGTAATTTAACCAACATTTCCTCCCTTCCATTTAAAATTTCCAATTCCCCTTTGGTGAATACTTTCCCTTCCAAAATATAATTTTTTATTTTTGATAAAACAGTATCATTTTGAGTAGCTAATATCCAAGCTTGTTTATCTGACCCCACTCGCACCCCCTCTACATTAAAGATTTGGTCCTCTAGCGGACATGTGTCGAGATATGGATCTAAAGTATTGTTATTTATACACTGTGTACATTCATCAATACTATGGTCTTTACACAAGAATTTCCCCCTAGATACATTATCTGCATTTGCATGTAATTTCCCAGCCCTATGTTCAATGGTAAAGTCGAATGATTGCAGGAAAGATATCCAGCGGTGTGTGACACCGTTTAAAGAGTTTTTTTGTCCAAGTCTTATATTTAGTTAGACTCATTGAGTCAGTCCTAACAACGAATGGCCGAAATCTAGCTAGGTGCAAAAATTTCTTTAATACAAAAACTAAACAGGCCATCTCACCCTTCCATGCTGGATACCCCCCCTCTGCCCCATTACACTTTCTATTTGATATACCGATTATCTTTTCTTTTCCTTCCTGAACTTGAGAGATTACCCCTGCATAATAATGACTACTATAATCGATATCAAATATAAAAGGGTTAGGATTTTCCCATTGAGGGTAAGACTTTGAGATTGCTTCATTGAACATATTTTTAAAATTATCCCACTCTGAATTTAATTCAGTGTCCCATTCAATTAAATCTTTATTTCTTAACCCATCTAGCTTGTGACATAATTTTGCATAATCTTTAAAGTATTCACGATAGTAACCTGCAAAGCCCAAAAATCTTTGCATGTCTTTACCCGTCCTAGGTTTGGCCCACCTTTTTACCGTATCCAAATATCCCTCATCCATTCGTGTACCTTCCTTTGATATTATATGCCCCAAATATTGACACTTTTCTGTGAATAGATTGCATTAATTTAAATTAAGTTTTAAATTTGCCACCCCCAAAACTTTAAACACCTTCTCAATGTGGCTTAAATGCAGGGATATTTCCTTAGAATATATTATAATATCGTCTAAGTAACTCAAAGAAAAGTTTTCCAATTCCCTATTTAGGCTCATCACCCGTTGCATTAACATGCAAAAATAGCTAGGGGCATTAGACAATCCGAAGGGAAGGCGGTTAAAAAGATATTGCTTATTATTTGCTGTGAATGCTGTGTACGGTCGACTTTCTTTATCTACAGGCATACTGTGGTACGCTTGTGTCAAATCTAATGTGCTAAAAATCCGCCCCTCCCCCAACCTTTCTAAATTATCCTGAATTAGTGGTAAAGGCCATTGAGTCTTTACCGTCTGGTTATTAAGCAAAGATTTAGTTGGAATTGCCCCAGGTTGAAGTTGTATATTAAATTGCATGATATTAGTATGTCCAATGTCCCAATCTCCTTTTGAAAATATATGAAAATTATCCAAACAAATTTTAAGTAATTTACCCTTTAATATTTTGTCATTCTTTAGAATTGCATTTTCATCCAACCTTAAATTTTCTTTTAGAAAACGTATTCTTTCCAATAAATCATCTGTTGATAAAGAATTAATATCATTAGATTCAGGTGCCTTTTCATATGAAGATTGAAACCCACAAGCAATTTTTATCCCTTTTTGTAATTTAACTTCTTTCCCACTCATATTTACTAAATTAATTAAACACGTCCCATCAGAGTTTGGCCTATAAACCCCTTCCAAAACCATAAGGCTTGTATTAATTAATATTTTATTTGTGTTCGGACCGACATACCATTCCCGAGAGTGAAATTTTGCAGATGGCGCTTTTACTAGGAGCGTTGCCCCCCCCCGGTACTATGTTTGCCCCCTGACATAGTGTTAGGTTAAATTTTTGCCCCCCTACTGTTCGCATTGATGATTTTTGGTGATTCTTAATCCCCGGTACCCGTACATCAATGTTTTGTATTAATTCTTTTAATTTAGGAATTTTACTAACTTCTGCACAAATTTCCCCCCCCGTTTCGTACGGCGGCAGTTAAAGTGAACACCCTCTATTTGGATTTCATTAGTATCAAATAGTAAATTTATTTTATTGTTTTGCAAAAAACGTAGACCTAAATTTACCACTTTACTAGTAACAGAAGGTACATAAAATGTTTCCACAAACGAACTTTTAGATTTATCCAATGTGAACCTAAGTTGCACCCTCCCAATGATTCTAACTTGTTCCAAGTTAACATTTAAAGCTTGTGCTTCTAGAGGCCAATAATTTATATTATTTTCTTCCAACAATTCTTTACTAATTAATGAATGGTAGTTGTTTCCGCTATCGTATATACAATTAGCGGAAAACAACTTCCCCCCCCTCTCATTGTTAAAATGTATGCTAGAATAAGCCATGATTTCCCCCGCCTACCCCATATACTTAGGTTTTACTTACTTGACTTCACTTTAAAATAAAATATACACTACAATAATACATATATGTAATAATATATGTGTAACCAATTAATATCAAAATACTCACTTTGATTTTTTGTTTTTATAACCAATCAGAGTAAAAGCCAAAAATAGACTGTGCTTTCAAGCAATGTCTTTTTGGCTTTGCTAAAAATGTGTTGTTGTTGTGTTTACCCCCAATGAAAAACAACAATCTTAACTTCCCCCCCTTCTCTTTTCTCCGACGCGTCACGGAGAAGATTTGAACCCTTTAGAAGCCCATTAAGCTGTTTTAATGGCCCCGCAGGCAAGTGCGTCCTATTATCCCACCCCTTCTTTTGCCCCATTTTGCTAGTGCCAAGATTTTGTTTTGACAGCTTATATTTTTGCAAACTTCCCCTTTGTTTTGCAACCCGGGCTATTAATTACTCACCAGAGATAAACAACCTATTAGGAAGATTTTACAGTACAACCGTCTAAAAAAATTTGTATTTTGTTTATAAAGAATAACCCCAAAATGTTTTTTGACTCAGCAAAACAGTTTTATTTTGCAAACGTTTCAAAAGAACATTAGTTTTGATTGTAAAGTGACCCTAATTTTATTTATGAAACACCCTAGTGTGTTATGCAAAGATAATCCATTATAATCCTAATAATGGATATAATATTGCAAGCTAGTCAAAACAATATTAATTTTTGTTTTAGAAATCAACCCCAACTTATCTAATTTCAATATAAATAATAAAAGGCGCTACTATCATTTTATATATATAATAGCTAGATAATTTATTAATGTACTTTAACGAAAATATTTTTTCTTTGTGTCGACATAACCCCAATCAAACTTGAACAAAATGTGTTTATAATTCCCCCAATTTTAGACATAACCCTTTTAAACACATTTGTGCACAATAATATTTTTGCACATCCATATCAATATAGATCTACAATAATAATATTGTGTTAACTTTTATGTGTTTAAATAGGCGTATGATTTTGATTTGCTTCCATTCCCGCGGCTATTAAATATTCGATTTCCCGCGTCAATTTATCATCCCCGCCGCTTTTAGCTTCCACCTGATTTACTTGTCGAGCAAATTGATCCGAAATTGGCCGGGATGAGGGTTGAAATCTAGTTGCTGCCCCCTTGTTTTCCTTGTTTTTGTTCATTTTCCCAAAACGAGAATTTGGTAGGGGTGGTTTACCATCCCTTTTTATAAAAGATTCATTTGCTGCATGGCCATCTTTATTACACCACCAACAAATAAAGTTCTTTTTCATTCTCGTGTTCAAGGCTGCAATCACATTCAACAATTGCTCCCCAGTTATAGGATCTGTGCTATCTATAAATTCTGCAAGTTGTCCTTCCGAATGTGGGTCATTTTGGACAATGCCACTTTCATCCCTATTTATTTCCCCGTTTTTGACCTCGTTAATGACAATTTTGTCATTCTTACTCTCTTTCTTACATTCTAGTTCATCCTTGGTGGCCATAGTAAAGCAAGAATCTATATTCTCGGTTTCCCCCTGCCCATTGTTAGCCCAAGAGATGTAATGGGCCCCTCTCTTTACCATATAGTTCAAGTAATCCCCATAGTTTTCTGGATTCTTTATGCTCTCCCCATACTTAGACATGTCCCTGGCTAGCTCTTTGTGTTTTAAGCCCCTTGCCACATTATCATAAAACTCTCTCCATTGTCTTGCATTGACCGAACTTGGATGCATATTTTTATATGCCTTAAGCTTTTTAGTGAAATACAAATCCAAGGGTTGGCCATCATTTTGCTTTACAGTGTAAAACAACTTTGCTGCGGTTTCACCGTCGGCATAGGGACTTAATATGCGTCGCAACTGAAGGTAATATTTAAAGGCCGACGCCGAAGCGAAGCGTTCAGGAGTAGCTATTAACCCCACCATATCTGGCTTGGCCTTCATGACTTTTTTGTAAAGTACTTTTTTTATAATACTTGGATCATCAATCAAATTTTCCTCAGCGCCCCTCCATAGTATAGTGAAATAATCCTCAAAATTAACCCTAATATCCCAATCAGGTGAAAAGTTGTTAAAATTATCATTCCACTTAAGTTGGCGCTCAATTCTACGAGTTACATCCTGTGCGGAATCGATCGCACCCCCCTCCCTAGTACTCCTATTAAGAGAAATACTCAAACTTTCAAAATAAGTGTATCTGTCAGGGATGACAGGGATTTCAGCGATCAATGCTTGTTCAAAATTCGAAAAATGTTTCTCATAACAATTCACCCAATTTGTATTGTTGTCAGGGCCCCAAAAGTCAAACATACTATTTTTTAACTCGCCAGGTGCCGTTATTTTGGACTTGTCCATTCTACCCGCCCCCTCTATTAAGTGAGAGGTTGAAACATGCTCTCCATAGCTAATATCCAATGTATCGTCCATACTTCCACCCGCCAAACCCATGGTTTCCAACACTTGAACATGTTCAATCCTGTCCTTAATATAAGAGTCTAGATTCCCATCCTTGGGCAGGTCCTTAGCCACTTTCCTAAGCTCCTTAATATCCGTTGTTACCCCAGTTAATTTAACATCAACATCATTGGACAGAGCATCTTTTTGTTCCTTAACCTGTGCCGAAACTAAATTCGCCACTTCAGTTTTGGATGCGTTAATTTCAGTTAATTTGGCCGTTACATCTGCCATGAACTTATCCATGGCCGCCCTGAGCTCTTCAACCTCCATATTAATATTCCCCTTATCAGTCGCCATCATAAAAATAAGAAGTCAAAAAGTTCAAAATAAGATTGGCAATTTAGGAAATTAGAAAATTGTAGACAAAAAAATAGGCAGCGAAGGTTCTATACAATTCAACCTATGAAAAGTACAAGACTGCGCCAAAATTGTAGTATAGACGTAGGACAGATCTTTCTGAATTATAGAGCAGATTTGCTACTTCTACAAATAACTAATGTCACCTTGTTTAATGTTGATCAACACTTTATTAATAATATAGTAGATTCAATAATAACTGGATATATGTATATATTACTTATGATTCTGGGTTGGTATAATGTAACTGTGGTGTCCACACCTAGGGACTCAAACCTACAGCTACAGGGGAGCGAACCTAGCTAAGCTAAATTCTAAAACCAACTGAAGTTGTCTAGCTTTGCATTGTTTTACCTAAGCCCACAGCTTATACTTTATTGACAGCTACCCCTTTTGGCCATTATCCATTTTAGCTGTCTATTTAGACTAATTATTAAGATCAGAGCAAAGCTAGTCTTTAACTTATACTACACTTGATAAAATATTGGTCTACTCTATTTTACTTGTTTTGTTTGGTACACTCAGCTTGACTTGATTCCATTTTTTCAGGATTTGATTATAGAGACACATATAATGCTGTACCTTGTTTCATTATTTATTCTTTACTATTTTGCACATTGCATTATGTCTGGTAACACTTTTCAAAAATTTGATATGAGTACAATGTATTAAATATTTGATTTTTAAAAAAATGAAAGAGAATTTTTTGACTCAATCAAATTATGTTAAGTCTCAACCATTGCATAACCTCCCTAATACATTAAAAAGCTTCCATAAAAAGTACAACAGTTTTGTATATTTTTTTCTTTTTATAATGTCTTTTAGTTATTACTCGGTGTTAGGCCGATGTTTGAACTTATCAACACTCTGACGACGAGCGCATAAAACATACATAAACAAGGATGACAACATCCATAAAAGCGAAGCTCTGAAACGATAGGACACACAGACATTAACACTTGTATAGTGTCAGAACTGAATAATCAGAATATAAATGAATAAGAGTCAAAGAAAAATTGTGAGTAAATTTGTTGAAAAACTTCTTGATACAGGATAATGTTTATGGACATACTTACAATTTTGGGACTTGATTATAGAGTTGCTTTGCTTATAATATTGTACTTTATTGTTCCATGAACCAGTATACCAAAAATCAGAACATTCGGAAAATTAGAATTTAGATCACATACAAAATTTTTGTTAAAAAAGTAAAAAATCAACATGTTTAAAATGGACGTACGGACATTCTGGTAATGATTATAGAGCTGCTACGCTTTCTAAATCATACCTAACTACTACAGGAATCACCATGCAAAGTTTAAAATCGATAGGACAATTCTAACATGCCTAAATTAACAAAAAAAGCTATCCGTATGTGACGGATGGACGGATTGATCCTAATTATAGAAAAGATTCGTTTTTAAAGACACCTTGGCTAAAAAATCTTTGGATTATCCAATGAATGTTAATAACATACTAAATTGATCATATATATATAAAAAGAAAACTGTTTTCGCTCCAGATAACACAATAATTTTTCATGTATAATGATTATTTTTAAAGTGAAGCACATTAATTTTTCATGTATAATAATTATCTTTAAAGTGAAGCTTTCCTATAATTAGGGTCCTGACGACTGTACGTAACGGTGAGCTCTTATAATTAATTTAGGCATGTTAGAGTTGTCCCATCGATTTCAAACTTTTAGTGGTAATTCTTGTTGTAGTTAGTCATGATTAATAAACTATAAACGTTATCAGAAAGTCCGTACGTTCATTTAAAACATGCAGATTTTTAACTTATTCATCTAATATTTGAAATAGTGATTTTATAGACTTATACATTTAGATTCAGTTCTGACACTCTAATAGTGTTAATGTACGTTTGTCCCTCTGTTTCATAGCTTTGCTTTTAAGAATGTTGTCATCCTTGTTATGGTTTCACTTAAACTTGGCACAAACAAGGATGAAAATATCCCTGAGAAGCAATTTGTCACTTTCACACAAGATACCTTGTTAATCACTGTAACTCACTCCCCAATTTATCTTTGAAATAAATTTTAAAAAAGATAATTTTCCGTTTTTTATTGCTTTAGCCCTATTCTATTAGAATTATGTGAGGATTTGATAAATTTGACAAATAAATTCTATTTCATGGAATTTTATATTTGAGACCATTTGTTCATGGTTTGTGATTTTGGTTTGTATGTTTTATACTTAATTAATCTTCATATTAATGTTATTTTAACTAAAACACACAAAGACATAACTTCAGGAATCTAAAAGGATAAGATAAATTAATGTACATTCCCAATGAAAATACATAATATTACCCCTTAAGTATATTAAAATCAGTGGTTGAAACGATTGAACACTCCTTTTAATGAGCCATCTAATCAAAATTCATGAAAGTCCCCAAAGTTGTTAGGCCAACAAATACGAAAACGTTATTATAAAACTAGTGTAATAAACAACCCATTGTCCCCTATGTGTCTTTCTGCATAAATTAGGCATAGAGTAGCTTAACTATAAACTACTTAGCTAAGCCAGGACATGTTACCAAGTTCACAAAGTGTAACAACTTGTACTTTGTGAAATTTTTCAAAAGCAGGGCTTTTCTATAATTAAGGCTGCCCGTACGTCCGTAATGGATAGCTTTTTTAAGGCATGTTAGAATTGTCCTATCAATTTCAAAAACTTGCATGTTGATTCCTATAACAATTAGGTATGATTTAGATAGCGCAGCAACTCTGTAAGAAAAACTTTCGGTTCTAAATTCAGTGTAAATTGAAGTAAAATGTCACCTCCCTCCCTGGATTTTATATATGTATATTATCGAAATCCCAATATTCAAATTATATCAGTGAAGTATATAACACCAACTCAGGTGATGTATTGCTGAAGCATAAGATCTCGGTAACCGCTGAACTGTTTTTACTGGTCCTGCGTTGGTTTCAAGCTATTTTATTGGGGGATGGGACACTAAAAAGATTATTACAAGCAAAATTAATTCTTTTTTTTTGTTTTTGGATGTTGTCATCCTTGTTTGTAAAATCTGGTTTGTACTTTTACATTGAAATCTTAAGATTCAGACAAAAAGAACTTAGTAGTTTATATAATAGGACTAGCTACTTTGCCCTAGCATCTAGGTTCTCTGTAATGTATAAAAGGATAGAGAAGAGAAGAAAACCATCCTAAGACTCAAATCTAAAAATGAAATATCTAAAACCTTCCTGGGATCAATGTTAAGTTTCCCTGAAATGGAAAACTCATTCGCTCCAGCAGTAAGATCCTTCGCTACAGACAAAGAAGCTTAGTACTTTATTATTAGAATGACTAGTGGCAGATGAGCCTTTTCAACCAAAACAATTTCACTTATTGCAAGTTAACAACTACTCTGGTCCGTTGTTAATTATTTGCTCACTCATCATTATCAGAGCTGGATCTTTAAATAATTTTAATGGTGATTTAGATCGGGGTGCGCCGAATTTCAGCAAATCACAGCGCGGCATTTTCAACCAAAACGATTTCACTTATTGCAAGTTAACAACTACTCTGGTCCGTTGTTAATTATTTGATCATTCATCATTATCAGAGCTGGATATTTAAATCACCTCTAAAATGATTTAAAGATCCAGCTCAGAGAAAGTTAGCAAATATTGTGAAAATTTATGACTATCATTTTCTAGAGACATCAGGGAGGAAAGGGCTGTTAATTATACTAGTACCCAAAGTTTTATAAGTATGTTATCTTATTCGATATAAAACTTTTTCACAGTGTCACAGTTTTCAACCAATATTTTTAAAAGCAAAGTTTTTCTATAATTAGGGTCGGTCCGTCCGTCTGTAATGGATAGTTTTTTTTATTAATTCAGGCATGTTAGAATTGTCCTATCGATTTCAAACTTTGCATGGTGATTCCTTTAGTAGTTAGGTACGATTAAGAAAGCGTAACAACTCTATAATCATTACCAGAATGTCCGTTTGTTCATTTTAAACATGTTGATTTTTTTCACTTTTTTAAGAACGAATTTTTATGTGATCTAATTATCCAATTCATCTGATTTTTGGTGTATCGATTCCTGGTACAACAAATTATAATGTTATAAGCGAAGCAACTCTATAATCAAGTCCTTAAAATGCAAGTTTGTCCATAAACATTATCCTAGCTGTATCAAGCAGTTTTTTTAACACATTTACTTAAAATTTGCTTCGACTCTAACACATCTAAATTCTGATAATTCAGTTCTGAAACTGTACAAGTGTTAATGTCCGTTTGTCCTACCGTTTCAGTGCTTCGCTTTTAAGGATGTTGTTATTCTTGTTTTTATCTACAAACGTGTTTATCACCATTTCACATAAATTTATCGTCTATTGTTTTATCCCTTAAGATCCTTGAGAGAATTCTTGGAAAGATTTTTGGCTTTTAATCAGGGATCTTAGGGGATAGGACAATGGTCAATATATATCTTAAGAAAACAAAAAAATATTTGATCACAGTAGCGTTTCTGTCTTAGGAGGACAATGAGCGATTAATTGTTATAAAACCCATATTATGATAAACAAAATTACCACTTCTGTAGATAAGTTTTGAAACCAACGAAAGAGATTATAAACATCAGGAGTAATATAATCAAAAATCAATGGTCCCTTCCTCCCCTCTCTGATTTATTTTACAATTTATAAAGTTGAAGAAATTCTTCCATTCTTTGCATGTCAATAACGCGTACCTTTAGTACACAAACCCCAACCGCAAAGAAAAAGGGGTGACAGGATATTCAGTAGACTAAGGATGTACACAATATTCAATTAATTTAATGTACAATCTATAACGTGTCTATATTTTGTACATTAAAAGATATATCTTTGTAGACAATATTAGAAAAACTGTATAAAATTTTGTGTACAAATCAGACCCTAAATTTGCCTGTCATCCACCAAACTGTGCGCTCTGTCTCACGCAAACAGTACAACAAACAAGGATGACAACATCCATAAAAGCGAAACTCTAGAATGGTAGGACAAACGAACTGAATATTAATGCATATGTCTACACAAAATTGTAAGTAAATAAACTGATTAAATACATGTTACTGTTTAAGGACATAATTGTATCACATAAAAATCATTATAATTCGAACAGACATTCTGGTAAGTTTTCTAAATTGTATCTTACTCATATAGAAATCATCATGCAAAGTTGAAATCGATATCACAATTCTAAAAGGTTTACATTAAAGCCATCCAGTATGGACGGACGGACAGACTGACCCCAACTATAGAAAAGCTTCGCTTTAAAAAATTATTGATTATTATTGCATTTAGAAAGAATTTGTCTAGCGCACGGCTGGGGTAATGGAATGTTGATTCCTAGGACAACAGAGTACAATGCATATTCAGAGCATCACTATAATCAAGTCCTAAAAATGTAAGTGTGTTCTTACACAGTATCATTTATTTAATCAGTTTTGCTACAAATTTATTTACAATTTTGTTAGGACTTTTACTTTAATCAGTTCTTACATTCTACAAGTGTTTATGTTTGTTTGTCTTACCGTTTCAGAGCTTTGCTTGGCTGCTGCATAAAGTTTGTTTCTGAAATTTATATATTTGTCTGTTTGTTGTTTTTTTTATGAATGTTGTCATCCTTGTTGATTAAAGTTTCTAAATCTATTTGTATAGTTATGCCAAAAAAGGAAGGGAACATTAAACCAAAAACTACACTGATATTCAAAATGTTTTATATTAGTTAGCTTTAAAACTTTGGGTAGTTCAATTATTTTTGGTTGGATTATTCTTGTAATCTATTGAAGCCGAAGGGGTAATTAAGTTTATCATTTTTTGGAATAAGTATTTCAATCTATCTTTTGTTTTATCCTTTAGATTAAGTAACAATATCTAGGTTCTGTGAAAAGTATTGATTATTTAAAAGATCTTACTAACACACAAATGTGTATTGAGTTATAAGCTCATGGATATAATTCTCCTTGCTATGATAAAAAAAAAGTTCCTTTAAATGTTGACGAACTTGTTATTGCTCGGCTAATAATTGACTTAATTGTTCTTGTTTTTATAAAAGAGGGAAGTCATTTTCTAGTAAATCCCGTAAAGGTGTGTGTTGTAAGGCCTAAAAATAGTAGTAGAACGATAAGGTGCTCTATATAGTGGTATTCCCTATTGAATAGAACAATAGGGAAATTTTTTTTTTTTGATAACCGTACCTGGAATATCTATCATAAGAAATTTCTATCAAACGCTTTGTTTGGCTCAAACTGACAAAAATTAAAAAAATATATAATTATAATAATAATGTTTTCTATAGGTACAAGGTAAAGGTTAAGAACAATCTATACCATTAAATTAAAGGAAGGAGCCATTATTTACAGGTTGTACAAGCAGTGAACATTAAAATGAAACATTAACAAATCATTAATACAATGACTTAGTGAAACAAACCAACACAACAAGTTACATACAGACAATTTTGAAAACATTCAGATATACAATCTATATAAGAAGGTAAGAGATTCAAAGTGGAGGTTGCATGTCATATTCTTTCTTTGCTTGTTGTGTAGTATGTCATTTTTAGTTTCAAATCCTATTTTAAAGCCAGAATATTTTTTTTATAATAAAGATTGACCAAAATATAGTTGAAAAACAAGTTAGATTTTTGATAATGAAAGTTTAATTTACAGAAAAAATGTTCTAAAAAAATGTAGTTGTTCGCTGTAGTGAAATTGAAATGAAACAATGCACATTGAAATCTTCTACTTCAAAGCAAACAAACATGAAATTCCACAAACATAAAACTAATTTTTGTCACCTTGAATAAATCAACCTGTAAAGAATGACTTCTTCCTTTGTTTAATGGTATAGATTGTTCTTAACCTTATCGTTCTACTACTATTTTTAGGCCTTATAACACACACCTTTACGGGATTTACTAGAAAATGACTTCCCTCTTTTGTCAACTTATGTTGCTTTGCTACTTATGGACATTAAAGTTTATCGTGTAATTGATAATACACTACTTTTATTTTCTTGTTTTTTTTAAATACCATCTATGGCTAGACTACTTTTTTACATAAATGTGTTTTTAAAATCTAACACCTTCTTGTTGCTTCACTTAGTGACAGATTTGTCCTTGTTTCTGTAAAATTTTGTTTATTTATTTATTTTGTGTTTTATGACCTATGGATATTATTGTACTTGTTTTATTATTAAATTTGCCTTGATATTAAATCTATTAAAATTAATGACTAAATTTTGTTTGAACCTTATCAATTCTGCCTAATTTCCTGTCCTCAATATTCAATTGAATTACTCAATATTAAATTTTAAGAAAAGATAGTTATTTTGGGGTGAGGTTGAGTTCAGGGAGGGAGAGAACATTGGGTTGCTTATTACACTAGTCCCCAAAGTTTTATAACAACTCTTTTTTACTCTTTGGCTTACCAACTTTGGGGACTTTGAATTTGACTTGTTGGTTTTAGAGTCCAAATGGTTCAACCACTAATTGTAATCTACAGAAGGGGTAATTTTTGTTTTATCATTGGGGATGTACATCAATTTATCGGCCATTTTCTAATCCCTTTAGATCCCTGGGATGAGTTATACCCAACTGAATATTTATATCCAAAATTAGAGAGTTAATTTTTTTATGGGGGGGGGGGCAGAGGGGTGTAAATTTTGATAGTGGAGTCAATTAATTCTTTTTTTGGTGGGGGAGTTGATAATAATTATTTTGATTATTAGCTTCTCCTTGGACGGCCTTGACTATTGTTGTAAAGGAAGTGAATATTGTTATCAAAGTTAAAGCTGAAGTACTTATAATATTTCAATAACTAATTAGTTGATATCAAACTATACACTACTACAAAGCAGAAACAAAAGATAAGTAGAATACAATATTGTAGTAATTATGTATATAGCCAATATCCAGGGAGGGAGAGGACAATGAGCTGTTTATTACACCAGACCCAAAAGTTTTGAATTAACGTTTTCTTACTTGTTGGCTTAACAATTTTGTGGACTTTTATTGAATTTTAATTAATTGGTTGAGTATCCAAATGTTTCAACCATTCATTTAAATCTACAGAAGGGGTAATTTTGTGTATCATCATTGGGGATGTATATTAATTTATGGCCATTGTCTTATCCCTTTAAATCTCTGAGTCATATCTATCTTATATATACCCACCAATCATAATATTTAATGTGAAGAAGGGTGGGATTGATAGGTGTATTTAGTGGTAAAGGAAGGGAAAGATATGGGTTCAGGGATATATCATTGGAGAAAAATAATTTTTAGAATATAAGGAAGGGATAGGGAGTGAATGGATATATTATTAGAGAAAGGTGAGAAGATGTATTATGATAAAAAAAAAGAAAAAAGGAGGGGAAAATAACATTTAGAATAGGGAAATAAAATAGGACAGGTTGATGGATTGGCTGGATAAATAAAAGTATATTGATATACTTAGCATTTTTAGATTTTTTATTTCCAAAGATGAGAGGGGTGTTCTTATTATTTGGAGCATTTCTGTTCTGCAGCTATGCATCTGCTGTCAAAGTTGGGCCATGTTTTGTAAAGATGGAGAATAGGCAATTTTAAACTTTATTTTATTGAAATATTTAACAAAAGTGTGATTTTCTTGTTTAATTTGTTTGTATAGATTCTTTTATATCATGCATATTTAAAACAAAGAAATTATTAAAATTGAAGTGTTCATGTACTTATAGGGAATCTTTAATTTAAAATTACCTACTCTTCAAGGAGATTTCCCTTTATGGAGGGAACAGTAGGTCCTCTGTATACCACTGAGACAGCAGAGGAGTGTGAGAACATTTGCATAGGAATGCTCAAGTGTATGGCATACACTTATGAGGTTGTACCATAATATTAATCCTTATATAAAATTTGCAGGATCTGTGTCTGTCTGTCTGTCTGTGTGTACCAAAAGATCTCACTAACTTCTGAACTGATTTGATTCTACTTTAGATTGTAGCTCCTTTATTTAAAATTTATAACTTTTTTAGGAGGTTAAGATCACAAGAAATATAGACACCCCCCCCAAAAAAAAAAAAATCCCAAAAAATTTAGATTGCAAGGGGGTCAACTTCCCTTTGCCCAATCCCACCTCAAGTGCACCTGAAAGCCTCTAGTGGCATTGTTTTCATTATAATAACAATGTAACAAAATATAACATTATATGCATGACAATGAATAATGGGAACAAGCTGTGTAATTACAGAATTGTTGGAACTGCATTTACTTTTTAGTGCCATGTATTATTTTTTAAATTTTAGTTTAGCTCAAAGAAGTGTTTCATCTACCACTTCTACCCTGACATTGGTAATAGTGAAAAAGAAATTGATTGTAAGGTATTTTGAGCTTGGTTGTATCAAATATTACTTTTGCTATTACTTGATAATGCTTTTATGAATTAAAATTCAAAAGTAAAAGCATCCTTTTAATTATTTTTGCAATAGTGTGAACTATAATTCAAAATATTTATCATTTTATTTCTTATTAGGAACCTTGTGTCACTTATTACATTGGCCTCCCCACCTTCTGTTACAACATATCAACAGATTATATTTTCTAGTAAGTATTAAAGAACCACTTTTTTATCATTCTAATTTACACTCAAAAGGCTTTACTACATTAAAACAAAGTATTCTTTTTATCATTTTCTCAATCTGAAAAAGGCAGCAAAAACAATTTTTTAGAACTAAGATGAGAATTTGAATATTACTCATTTATTTTGCCTGAAAAAAATAAAATTTCTTTTTCTCTTAATTAAAAATTTAGGATCTACTGCAGTTTACGGTAAAATATTGCTGGTAACGAATATTGCTAAAAAATTTTGAATTTTAAAGGCTGCTAGCTGCCAAACGGCTGAACGTACAGATCATGCCCGCACATAGTTTTAAGCGGCATAAAAAGGCCTACAAATAATCTGGAATAGCCATTAATCAATAATGCATAATTATCTTGCAGTGCAGAGAAATGCGCGAAAAAGACCTATTTTACGCGGTTTTTCTTCAGTGAAGCCTTCCCTGTGCATCATTGGATCTTGGCTATTCCAGATTATTTGTAGGCCTCCTTATGCCGCTTAAAATAGTGTGCGGGTATGATCTGTACGTTCAGCCGTTTGGCAGCTAGCAGCCTTTAAAATTCATAAATTTTTAGCAATATTTTACCGTGAACTGCAGTAGATCCAAAATTTATATTTTTGTTATAGTCGTGCCTACCTCACCAGACTTGACGACTGTAATACCTACTCAACTTTGTGTAAAAGTATTCATATTCTAGAGGTATATAATTCAATTAACAATGTTTACTATTAATAAATATAATTACATTGAATGAAAATTATAAGCTCATTATTGACAACTTATAAACTTAAATAATGTAATGACAAAATATTTATAGTTCATGAAAAAGATTATAAAAATATAATATTTATCATTGTAATCTATCAATGATATTCATTCACCAGGCTGAGGCAAACTCCTCCAAAGATGATGTTGAAAAGATGAAGACTGAATATGAGGACAATAGCAGATTATTTTTTTACAGTTACTCTATAACTCACATTCTATGTCCTTTTCTCTATGTCTTCATATTATTCTGATAAGGCATTTAAATAGTACAGGGGATATTTGACTTACTTGACTATTATCAGAATTAGAATGCTGGTTTAACTATCATCACTTACCTCCTTTGCTTGTCTATATGTTTATATTTTTTGTTGTATAAATTTCAATGGCCAATAAATTTACTCAAAAGCTCATAAGGATGTTATTAATAAATCCTGTAATATATTTTAGCTCTGCTTTTTATGGATGTTGTCATTTAATTTAGCTAAATTAAACTTTAATTTCCGTGGAATTAGGAATTATTGTTAAACCTATCAATAACATTTTATTTACTTTTGTTTTAAATACTTATATTTTTTCTTTAAAACTTTATACTTTTCATAATTTTACACAGTTTTAAGAAGCCTCATCATATACACCAATAATACAAATGTGTTTGTTAAAAAAAATTATTTCAATATTTATTTATCTATTTCAACAAACAGGACATACAATGTTATGGTTATGAATTTTGTAAGCCTTTAATAATGATAAGGATAACCACCTAATCTTCATAAATAATATAATTTTTCTTTATGTTAGTCAAAGCTGAATGAACATGAGAACAAATTTCTTGAAATGGAGCTGGCAAGGAAAAATGAGATTGATGCTTTTAAGGTATGTTTCTTTATATTTCTTTATTGTTTTGTCAGATATGTTGATTGAGAATCAGTATTTTTCTAGTTAAAACTGGAAGAGCTTGAGAAAAAGTTGGTTGGAGTGGAACTTATCAAGCAAAACAAAAATGATGAAATTGTGGTGAGTTTTTGATTTACCCATCACTTTATCAATTGGTAATTTAAACTAGATATAGAAAATTATAAATAAACAGAATTTTTAATATTGTTTGAAAGTTAATTCATTCTACAACAAATATGTAAATTAAAAATCTGTTGCTATATTCTCAATTTCTATATCTAACTATGATTAATCTTGTTCATTAATAAAATGTTACTTTCTAGTCAAAACTGGAAGAGCTTGAGACAAAGTTGGTTGGAGTGGAACTTATTAAGCAAAACAAAAATGATGAACTTGTGGTGAGTTTTTAATTTTCCCCTCACTTTTGATTTAGTACTTTAAATGGTTAAAGAAAATATGATTTTTAACTAATAACAATTTGAAATTTATTTTAGGCTGAATTGGAAAAAAAACTATCAATTTTAGAGGTTGGTAATTTATTGATTAAATTTTATTTGCAAATAGCAGTAAATTTGAAAAAGTAAATTCTAATATAAACAAATAAAATATTTTGTTTAGTCTAAGCAGAATGTCATGGAAGAAAAATGTCTTGCTTATGAAACAGCACCAAAGAATATGAGTTTAGATATCCAGGTCTATTATTATGTTGTTTTTATGCATCTTACATTATAAAAATAATTGGCTCAATGTTGCATGGTAAATATCTATAGGGAGTCTTTATTAGATTGATGATAATAATGATGCAATCCTTTTGAAATAAAATGTTTCTACAAATAGTAATACCACATATCTATTGTCTTTTTAGAAAATGATAAGAGAGATGGAAATTTCACAGATGAACATGAACAACTCTAAAATGGTATGTTATTATGTTTTTTATTTACTTTTTGAATATTCATAGTAAAATGATAAAAATATTTTTTCCTTATATATTTCTGAACGGCAAAGAAAAAAATAATTTATAAATTTGTTCCTTCAAATTTGCAAATAACATTTTTTTTAGACAAAAGAGATGGGATCAAGAATAGAAAATCCACTGGAGTTTGCAAAATTTGCTTTAGAGGTTACTAAAATATTTTCACACTTATCCATTTTCTTTAATTACATTCTTATTTACATACAACAAATTATAAGATGCTAATTTAAACATATGCTTTTTTTCTAAGTGTAGTTTTTTTATATAGTCTGCAGCTATTTCAAAGAAGGATACAATTGCAGTTATTGAGGTAAATTTTTATATTCTTTATTTTAAAAAAGTTTTTGCAATAAATATTTCTAACATTATAGGAGAAGATCAAAGAAATAGAAAATGTTCATAAAAGTAATGAGGTAATAGAAACAAATAAGTTATAAAACATATTGTATTTAGTTGGAGTCCTTTTTAAAATGATTTAATAAATATCCTTTAATGCTTTTATAAAAGATAGAAGCATTAGATTTCTTTGATTTAATTACTTAAGAAATTATACAAAGATCTTTAAAAACCTAAATTAAGAGAGTGAATACACCCCCTTGATACTCTTGTTATCATGGTCTACAAACCCCAGATACAAGAACCTGATAAATTAATCTAAAAGTAACAAAATAAGAATTAATTATTTGCAAGTTTCTGATTTCTTTTATGTGTTACAATTAGTAAATATTATAATAACATGTATTTAACTAACTATATATAAGTCAGTAAATTTTACAGAAATTGATGAATGAATTGCAAATTAATAATGAAGACAATTTAAAGGTATTTTCAATGCAATTACATCTGTAATATTATAAAATGTTGATCAAATATTAAATTAATCCTTAAAAATATCAAAAGATCATTGATTTCAAAATTTGTTTAGAGATTGAAGATTGAACTTAGGCAGCAAAATAAAAGTCTTGACAATATCAGGAAGGTAAACCATTCCATTTTGCTTGATATCATTTATTTCAAATAAAATATTAATCTTTTTTTGCAATTTTATTATTTCTAAATAATTTTAAAGTTATTTTCATTTTTTTTATTTACTTCAAGGCCAATTGTTCCTTAAATGGGATGGATAGTGATTCAATAATAGGTTAGTCTTTATTTCTCTATAGAAACTGTAACTGTAGAATTACTAAACCCAGAAAAATTTCCTACAATACAAGTAAAGTTGAAGCTTACATTTGATAAAACATGAAGCCATGGAGACAATACATTTTTATCATTACAAAGTTAAAATGCATTTATTTACAATTGAATAACATTTCTTTCTTTAATATTAAATTTTGAATATCCTCCTATCAGATTGTGTTGTCTTATGAAGTTCGTTTTTGTATTCTGCATTGAATGTAGATAGTTTTATGCACCTAACTGTTCAATTTGGTCAATTTTGAGCAATATTAAAGAGACATATATTTATAAAGATTCTTGTAGTTTTCTCTAAAATATCTAATTCAATTTTTTACCTTTTTGCTCTTTAAAATATGATTTTACGGCAATATTAGAAATAAGATATTTCAAAAAGCATTAAAGAAAGAAAAATGTTAGAGACCTTTTTAGAAAGCCCCAATATCTGTCTATTCTACTGTAATCTGAACAAATTTACATTATGAACACGAAAGACAAAAAAATACTATAAAGGGTGTAAGGAGAAGTTACTCCAAAGAAAAAAGGAAAATTTAATCACCAAAAGTAATTTGAAAATTTTCAACTTTGGTGAGTTTACAGCACAATTTAAGGAAAGCATGTTAAGAACTCACCATGAGGTCCCAGTTCATTAAATGAAAACCTTTTCCTTGGAGGGTTTATTCTAACTTACTAAACGTAGGGGTGGGATATGTATGACACAGAGGGATCTTTTGAAAAAAATCGGGACATCCAAAAAATCTAAAATCGACTTTTATCTATCCTAGGACCTTATAATGGCTGTAAGTAGACAGCTAGAAAAGAAATTTTTAAAAAATATTAATTTTTGGCGGGTTTATGCCATTTTTAAAAAAGGTAGTGAAAAATTTCTTTTCAGTTTTGATGATTTTCCAGATTTTTTTACACAATTTTTTCAAGGCAACAAAAAATACATTTATGTTCAATTTTTTTTTTCATAAGATGAACATTGTTCATCTTATGAAAAAAAAAAATTTATTGAGGTACTTTTCAGATACCTGTACCAATGTCTAATTAAAGAAAAAATTTTAAAAAATATTTTTTTGGTGGTGTAAATTGACATTTTGTGAGAAAATTTCACCAAAAATATTAAGATTTTTAACCCCAAAAAATCAGTTTTCTCCATTTTACCCAAAAACGGACAGGAGGCCCCGGGTTTGCAATAATAATATGAATATACAACATGTATTGTGTATAAAACAGTTTTCACAACCTGGGGCCTCTTGTCCGTTTTTGAGTAATTGAGCATTTTACATTGCATGGTTTGAACAATTTCGTTCTTGTTAATTTCAAATTTTCCCCCGTTAGAGGGGGAATGAGTCATTTTAGAGCCCAAAGTCATCTCTGCAATATTTTCAAACTTATTAAGGCGGATCTTTCTTGACTTATGCATCATTTGCCTCTGGCGAACCGTTTCGCCGTTATTTGCCGCCGTTGGCGTGATTTTTAACGATTTTTGCCGTTCTCGCGGTTTTAATGGACATTTTAGGGATAAAGGAGTCGTTAAATAAAGATGACTTATAAATACTTTTATTTTAGCAATTAAATTTGCTAAATTTCATGTGTTCTAAAAAAAATTGTAGTTCTAACTGGTTTTGGTCCAGCAGAAATTCAAATTTGGAGATTAATTATAATATTGCATAAACATTATATACGCATCAGAGAGAGAGAGAGAGATATACGTTTGAGAGAGAATATAATTTAAGAAATTATGCTTATATTTTTATACAAACTTTAAATGAAGATAGCTAGACCTAGAATAAAGGTATTAACACAAAATCAAAAGTGTTTTGAAAATTATGTTATTGTTGTTTATATCTGTAAAAAAAATATTTGAAAACATGCCTTATAAGTGTCCTATTTTACTTATACTGGACCTACCTAAAAATGCCGGGACTCGAAATGGGTGCACCTGACGCTATATTCTTGTTCATAAACATTGTTTGCATTGAAGAAATATTTACATAGACGTTGATTTTGTTAAAATATTCCTATCCTAACTAAAGTTATGAAGTTTTATAGATTTTTTAAAAATAGGGTAGCTTCGCTCCTCCAAAACAGCAAGGCGTACTTACCAAATGCACATTAGAAGTTAAAGGGAGTGTGAACGTAAAAATTTCTCATCTGATTATCAAATCTTAACATTTACTAAGCACATTTCACTACACTGATCAACCAAAAATGTCCTATTCACAAAAATATCCAAAAATAATGCCTTGATTTTATGGTATTTTGAGAGGGAAAAAGGAAAAAACAGGAAAAATCTGAACGTTTTTGTTTCTTATAATGTTTGTAGGGATATTTAACTTGTCATATATAGTTGAAACAATTTACTTACTGTTAAGGATTTATTTTATGTTATAAAATTGCCAATTCGTTTTTTTATAACGTAGTAATTAGGTAATAAAGACATATTTTAAATTCGTATTATTGACAAAAAAAATACCTCACTGTCTACAAAGGGTTGAATCTCATAGGTTATATAAAATAATAATATCCTTTTTTATTGTGTTGAACAATAAATAACCCACTTTGGAGAATTAGTTTACACTTTTATCAGACTGTTTATAAAGAAACATTGCGTCTTTAGTATTTACAAATTTGTAATTAAAGGTGGGCAAGAGATGGGCCATTTAAAGTTAATTGGATACTAATAAAAAACCTGTTTCTGGCTTTGTTATTTTATTTGGTTTTCAATAAAAAAATATTGCTTATTTTATCAATTTCTAAGTAACTATACATTGGATTAAAGCAAGGATTATGTTAAAAGCCAGCTTTACTGTTAGGAAAAATCTAGAACTATGTGAAAAAGTTTAATTTTAGCTATAATGGGAGAAAAAAGCAATTTAATGCACATTTTATATAATACGGAAAATTTCTTCCTTTCCCTGTACCTTATAAAAATCGTCGGAAAAAGCCGTTTTTTAAGCAAACAAAAGCGCGTTTTGCTCTATCTGTGAGATATTATGAATGAGATAATGTTTAGATTTGATATTAAGATGAGAAAAATTTACGTTCACAGTCCCTTTAACAGAGGCAAAATTTAAGTTAAGAAATTACATCATTTCTTCAAATACAAGCTTATTTATTGAAGTTTACTTTTGTCTACTCTAAATGTCCCGTTTTTTGGCAAAAGATCCCACTGTGTATGAGAGAATAGTTATTTCTTTCATTGTATTATAAACCGCTTTCCGCGGATATAGAATATATTCATAGAAAGCTGGATATAATATGATGCTAGATATAGTTTTTTCATATGGATGAGAAAAGGTTCCTATCCACCGGATTCGAATGAATACTGTTTTAGTTATTCTGCTGCTAGGGAGGAATCCATTGGGAGAGAAATACTATGAGAGGATTTTTGTTCAAAAGAAATCCTGTGAGGGAGAAATACTGTTGTGAGGAATCCCATGGGGAGGAATTTTATGACTATATCATCTGTCTAACTATCTGTTTACCATCTGTCTAACTTTGTTTGTCTGTTCTAAGAAAATTAATTTTTTTTTATTTCCTATTGAAAATGATAATGAATTTAGAAATAAGTAAAAATTTAAACCCAAATCTTTACTCTCAAAAGTATGTTGCTTTTTTCTAATAATAGAGCATACCTTTAAAGTCATGCTCTCAAATTACATTATAATTAGTTTATTTAAAATAATACTAATTCAAAGTTGAGTAAAAAAATTGGGCTAAAATTTAAAAAAGAGTGAGATTAAAAAGAAAATTTTTTTAGTAATATCTATAACCTTAAGAAAGATAATTCACCTCTGGATGATTTAAAATTTATCTTGAGTGTAAGAACCATTGGCAACCACACAAACACACAATTGTATAGCTATTTGTGAGTGGGAGTAGAAAATTTATTGAATCAGAACTATGGTGTTTTCTGATTAAGCCTTGAGGAGTAGAATCGGGAACTTTTGTCCATTTCAAAATATCTCAGTCAGACGGAGAAAATCTCAAAAAACCTCTACAAATTGGACAGTTCTCAATAAATCCTTAAAAGTGGTGTTTTTTTTAGTCATTTCTAAGGCTAAAGAACGAGATATTTTTAAATGGACAAAAGTTCCTGATTCTACTCCTCAAAGCCTTTTCATGGAATACCAAGAAGCCATTGTTCAGATTCAATAATTTTTTACTACCCTTTAATTTACAATTGTATGTGTGGTCAACAACAGTTTATAGACTTGAGAAGATTTTAAATCATCCAGAGGTGTATTAACCTTAATGGGTGTTAAAAAAAAAATCGCTTCACTTTTTTCAATCAGTTTTGGTCAAAAAATAATGAAGAATGACCCAATTCATGCTCAAGCAAATAATATTGACCTTTGAATTTACTCACCTCTCCAGAGCTGGATCTTTAAAAGCGTAGCCGTTGCCGTAGTCGTGGTCAGAGTTACAGCCACCAACCTAATGGCGATCTTTAAATCATATTAACCATGCGTTGCCGTGGCCACAAAAAAAAATGCGATTTTTAAATCATATTGGCAACGCGTGGTCGTAGTCGTAGAGTGGTTAACCAAGCTAAAAGTGACCACAGTCCGTTAGTGTGGCTAAAGCATTGCTAAAGTAATTTGATAATTTTAACGTAAACCTATTGAAAGTGAGGTTTATAGGAATTATAATTAAATGAATGTATAAATAATTGTACAGGCGCGACGGAATGAAGAAAAATAATGACCCAACCCGCCATTCATGTTGCCTGTCTAACCTTTTAAGGGACAACTTAAAATAAATAAATACTATACTTAAAATACACTTTTTTTTGATTTATTACTACAATATTATTGATAGAAAAGAAAATTATTTCTTTTTAAAAAATATTAGTAAACAATTTTATTAATTAATTTGACTGTTTGGAGACTGTGGAAGTTAGAGGGCTAAATTAATCAAATTATTGTTATACACTGTTTACTACCTTCATACAACCACTTTTTGAATTTTTTTGTAAAAATGATAGTAATAATAGGTAAAAACCTCAAAACATTTAAAGTTTATTATTAAAATAGTAATTTTGTATAAAAAACTTCAAAAATTAGATGTTATAATTTCATTTCTTTGATGGAAATAATTTATTTTTAGGTGGGCCATAAAAGATTTTAGATATCCATAATTCTAGGATAGCCGGCACTTCTGTAAAATCATTTAAAAATCCATGTTTTATTAGCAGCACTGTGGCGACGACTACGGCTACAGCTATGACTATGACTATGACTATGACTACAACTACAACTACAGCCATGACTACGGCCACGGCTACAGCCATGGCTACAGCCACGCCAACGGCTACACATTTAAAGATCCAGCTCAGAGCACTACAGCTAAAGACCTAGACCTTGTGGAGAATTTAGCTCTTCCATGAGTTTAAACAAAGACAAAGCCTCTTAAGTTCTTGAAATCTTGTAGATAACCCCATAATTTTACGAGTTTTCTTGTTGAGATGTATAAAGACCTTTACATAGAAACCTTAACCAGATTTATAACAAAGTCTAGCCAATTGGGTATAAAAAGAAAGACCTGGCAAACATTAAGAACTAGACAGAGTATTTATGTCTCATTGTATGATGGATCTGTTTTTTTATGCCGAATTGGCTAGGATTGAGGGCGTTGCTACAAAAGACCTACTCTACAAAAGACCTACCCCTAGAAAAAGACCTACTTGTCGGTTCTACAAAAGACCAACGCCTACAAAAGACCTACTCTACAAAAAATCATAATGCTAGAAGGTCATGAGAGCTCGGCCCCCTTGCCTATAACCTAACCTAACTTATATGTAATAATGTATGAATGTTTATCGTACATTAACTTAATTATATTTTAGAATTTCGTTGATTTACAAAAAGTGGTTGGTAGATTTTTTTCAAATTTTAATATTTTTTTTACAATATTTAGGTAAGGTTAGGTTAGGTTATAGGCAAGGGGGACGAGTGCCCGCGGCTAGGCAGGTCAGGGGGCCGAGCGCTGCCGCCATGTATTACTTTATTAATAAATTTGATGTTTATATAACAATATATATTCGTAGGTCTTTTGTAGAGTAGGTCTTATGTAGGGGTAGGTATTTTGTAGAGTAGGTCTTATGTAGTGGTAGGTCTTTTGTAGAGTAGACCTTTTGTAGGGGTAGGTCTTTTGTAGAGTAGGTCTTTTGTAACAACGCCAGGATTGAGGTAGAAACCTGGTTAAGGTGTCTATAAAGAGGTCTTTACATGCTACATAAAAAAACATTATGGGGTCTGTCTACAACATTTTAGATTTTGTTCTTTTTTAAAAAGATAACCCTAGTCTTAATTTGCAATAAAATATGCAATTTCCTGGTAGAGGAATATACTTCACAAATTCTAGATTTGGGCTGTAGTGCTCAGGAGAGGACATTCAAATTTTAATATCATTTTCTTATTGGCATTGCTTGAGAATATATTGGGCCATTTTTTATTAGTTTTTGACCAAAACTGTAGGTTTTATATTGAAAAATGGAAAGCCATTGGTTTGTTTTTGAGCACCCTTTATATAAATAAAATGTAAGTTCCTTCTTTGGTTTCAGATAAAAATGTCCAAAATGGACCCATCAATTTTTTTCTATTAAGGCATTTGCTACAAGATAATCAAGGAACGTCTCAGTTGGGATGATGCCAGAGAGAGGTGTAGAGGGTGGAATGCTGATCTTATCAGTATCCACTCTCAGCAAGAAAACAATCTTGTATTTAGTAAGATAATTTCAATTAAAAATTCACAAAATAAAGGAAGCGTTTGAAAAAAATATTTAAAAAACAGTTCATGTAGTGTGTATGACTAAAACTCCAACAAGGATAACAATGTCCTAAAGTTAAATAGTCAAAAGAAAATAAAACTAAGCTTACTACCTTATTCTAAACAGCTGAATACAAATACATATTAAATGATTACATTTACAACAAAAGTGTTTAACAAATATTTCTCCAGATTATTATGTTTATTACAGGAAAGTTTATGTGGTAAGAAAGATTACATATTACATACTTTCATTACATTTGTATTATATTTACAATTAAAACTGGGGTTTAATTCTCATAGCATTATATCAATACTTAAAAATACATAACATAACACCATGTCTAAATGTAAATTGTAGAAAATATTTGATTATACTTAATGGTTACACAAATCAAGCGGATGATTATGTCATTATCTGGATGTTTACCTAACTGATAAGAATAAGAAGTTTATGGATCCACTTTATAAGCTATATACAAACAGTAACATATGAAATAGTTGGGTTAATTTAATGTACTTCTTAGTGATCAATTCTAAATAAAAGTTCCTAAATATTAGGAGCAAACCTAAAGGTAGATTTAGTATGGTATATAACAAAAATCTGTTTAGGCATTGCTAAAAGATTAGGTCAATATACTTGGATTGGCTTGAATGACCAAGCCCAGGAGGGGTCTTTTGTATGGGCCGATAAAAGTTCAGGTGAAGTGTACACTTTCTATATCTTTAAAATATAATACAGTAAATATAATTTCATATTAAAGAAAAGATAATTAGATCCATAAAAGCACAACTCAACTTATCAGATGAACAGACATACAAACCTTTACAATTATAGAGCAACAATTCAATTGATATTCACCATTATTCAGAAGACTGAACAAAAATCCCATACAAATCTATCCAAAGATTATTTAAATACAGGATGCATATATGGACAAACTTACAATTTACAACTTGATTATAGAGATGCTCTGCTTATAACATTAAAGCTTATTATAAATAAAATATATATTCTAAAAGTAGCAATCATATAGAAAGGGGGATAGGAGGGAAGTTGGTGGTTTAAGGTGTACCAACTAAGTACATAAAATCTTTCCACGACCAGAAGACTCTACATTGTAAATTATGACAAAAGATATACTGACAAAAACACATAGCACCTCTATTTTAGTAAAAATCTTTAGGATCAAATAAAAATTATGCGTTTTTATCATATTCACATATTTGACATATTTCTTACACGAGCTTTGTTTGTATTGATTATAATTATTATTTTTTTTATTTTAGTTGAATACAAAAACTGGCACTATCAGAGCCCAAATGGGGGTAGAAGTGAAAACTGTGTTTTTGTAAGTTAATTTCTTATTCTTATTGAGAAATCAAAATAAAAATCATATTTTTGTTCTCAATATTTCTTGTGTAAGTTTATGTAAAGTTGTCTGTAGATACATATATATTAGAAATAGGAGAAAGCTACTGTGAAAATATGACAAAACCCACTATGTCTTTTCTTTACATGATTCAATATTTCTATAAAACCTATAAAAATAGGATTTTTAACCTTAATAAAATATCTAAATGGAAATCTTAGTGGTACACAATAATATAAAATAAATTTACCACCATAAACTGAAAGTTGTTGTATAATATTAAAGAATTTAAAACTGTATGCCATCAGAAGGATGAATTTGTTTGATATTAATGTAAAGTTATAACCAATATAGAGCATTACTATTGTAAACTATGATAATGGATGTAGAATATACAATACATGGATATTATAAAAGGAGAAATTTTTGTCAATTCAGGTTGCAATATCCCCTTACATTTATTGGTTGCGCTTGTATTCAGTAGGAGGGAGAGAGATGGGGTAAAGTAGGGAAATGGGGGATTAAACAGGGTGTTTTTTTTTTATGGAACAATAGTATTGCTTAATATAACCCACTTGCCATTGACAGAAATTAATAATCTATATCTTAATTTCTTCATTGGGTTGGGGTGTTTTGTATAAGAAAAAACTATTTAGCGATTTTCAACAAATTATGCTTTAAAAACCGGTTTTTCCAAAGTACCTATTTTTGAAAGATTTTTGGATCATGACCAATTTAAAGAGTGTGCAAAAATGCGTACATTTTTAAAATTCAAATTGCGCGGCTTGTGTTAATAGTAGAAAAATGTTATGCATATCGTTAGAATTGTCATAAACTCTAGTTTTTGGGTGTTTAAGAACTATTCCTGTGCTAGGTATAGTTTAGGTGCTATGTGGTAAAATATCCCAACTTACTCAAAACTTTTAACCTTTCTCAGATTTTCCAATGTAGCTTCTATAATACAAATAGCATGAATATGATACATAAAAACTAGAGTTTATGACAATTCTAACGGTATGTGTAACATTTTTCTACTACTAACACAAGCAGCACAAATTGATTTTTAAAAATGTAACCATTTTGCACACTCTTTAAATTGGCCATGATCCAAAAATCTTCCAAAAATAGGTACTTTGGAAAAACCGGTTTTTAAAGCATAATTTGTTGAAAATTGCTAAATAGTTTTTTCTTATACAAAACTCCCTAACCCAATGAAGAAATTAAGATATAGATTATTAATTTCTGTCAATGGCAAGTGGGTTATATAAAGCAATACTTTTGTTCCATTAAAAAAAAACACCCTGTATATAGAACATAAAATTTTCTGGTGTATGCTCCAAGTAATAATAAACTTTAATCTATACTCTATACAATATTCTTTTCTAAAATTCATACTATAAAATTAATTTGTTGACATAAAAGCAGTCTAACAAAGTTTATATGATACAAATATTAGATTTTAAGTATGTGTTATGTTCATTTGTAGGTATGGTATACTGATGGCAAATGGGCTGATCTTGGATGCAATTACAAAAAACCATCTGTATGTAAATTGTAATTACAGATAATATGTTGCTTCTTATGAATAAAAGCTTGAATTATAAATCTTTAATTGTTATTAATTAAGTTTAGATACTTTTATGTATTATGGCTGGTTAAGCAATAAAACATTCCCTGATTTCTCATAATTATTGGTATGTGATTGACAAGATAGCAGTAGGAAAAAAACAAAAAAACAAATTAATTACAATAAGAAATGATAATAAAACAAAATAGAATTATATAAATTAAATAATAAAAAATCTAAATGACTTGACAATATAAGCTACTCTGTAAGTAAGTTGTGTCTGAAATCATTGTAAAGAAATAGTATCTATATACTTTTCAGTATCTAATGTGTTACAGTTTCTATATCTTACTTTGTCTGTCTGTTCATTATTACAAAGGAAAATTTAAATCAAATATTTTACTAAATAAAACAAAATTATGATAAATGAACTTATTATCATTATTCAATAATTAATATTTACGGCTACTCTATAATTAAAGTAAGTCTGAATTTCTGTCAAAGAATCAAACATTGCATTGTACAATATCAATAAATACATTAATAACTTAAACCTAAAATAAAATGAATAACACAAATAATATAGATTAAATGAGGGGTTATTAATGTATCTACTTGATGTTTATTAACACACTTGCCTTGTTACTAGGGTATATCATACTTTGTTCTGTTCATAGTAATAAAGAGAAATTTTAATTAATATTCCCCCTACACAAAATATTATAATGTAGCCTTCTGATCAAGAATAATCTTATATATTTCAATCTTTGCTTGATCATTTATGAAACAATTAGGTTAAATTTTAAATTCAAAGCATCTCTATAATTTGTTAAATTTTTCTAGTATTTTGTAATTACTAATATGTAATGTAATAATTTCATAAGCATAAGAACTATTTTTTTTAAATGTAAGTATTTCCACATCAAACATATTGCCTGTTGACTAACTGAAAATAAAATCTGTATGGGTAAGGCAAGGCCAAGCAGCCACAACAATAACAATTACCAGCAGTCAAGCAAGGTTTACAGAAACCTCATCACCAGCAAAAATTTCAGCCTCAGTCAACATTAGTGGCAGCCCTAATCATTCTGAATTAAACCGCAGTCATCTAACAAAGCCGTTATAAACAGCTGTAGGTGATGAAATATTCATTCAAACAGCTTAGGCAAATCTTGGATAGTAGCTGCAACAAACAGCATTGATTCGATAATATTTAGTAGCTCTGAAAAAGAATATCTACCACCATCAACAATATGTTTCAGCTACTGCCACTCTCAGCCATCAAATTCTAATGTTAGCATAGTATCTCAATAGTTGTGTATCAAAATATGAATATGCCTATATATGGAACCTACTTTTGAAAATGTTACTATACATCCAGTGATGGAGGGGACATTAGACTGTAAATTATACTGATATTCAAAGTTTGAAAAACTTTGGGTACATGGATCTACTGCATTAAATGGTAAAATATTGCTGGTAACGAATATTGCCAAAAATCTATAAATTTTAAAGGCTGCTAGCTGCCAAACGGCTGAGCGTACAGATCATAACCGCACACCATTTTAAGCGGTGTAAGAAGGCCTACAAATAATCTGGAATAGCTAAGATCCAATGATGCACAGGGAACTGAAGAAAAAACGCGTAAAATAGGCCTTTTTCGCGCATTTCTCTGCAAGGCGAGATAATTTTGCATTATTGATTTATGGCTATTCCAGATTATTTGTAGGCCTTCCTATGCCGCTTAAAATTTATAGATTTTAGGCAATATTGGTTACCAGCAATATTTTACCGTGAACTGCAGTAGATCCGGGTACATTAATAAATCTTAATTGGTTGGTTCAAATTAGCAGAGACAAACTTTTCACATGATAGTTAAATCTATAATGTGGTAATTTTATCATAATTATCTTATCCCTTCAGATCCTTGATGTAACTAGAAAAAATAGTTGTATTGATTTCTAAAAAAAATTCTTTTATTTCAATTTTGAAAGTGCTGTGACTCTATATTTTATCAGGGATCTTAATGGATAGGGCAAAGGGTCTAATTTACAATTTTCTGCAAAAGTCCCTGAATAAAATTCTATCTTTGAAAATGTTAAAAAATGTTAGTAGAATTTTCTACTTACTCCCTGAAATTCATATTTTTGCAGGGATTCAAATGGATAAGACAATGGCCAATAAATTGGTGTAAATCCCCAATGATGGTAAACAAAATAACTCCTTTGTAGATTACAATTAGTGGTTGAAATGTTTGGACCCATAATGGACCAATCATAATTCAATACAAGTTGTTCAGCCAACAAATAGGAAAACAATATTATAAAATTTTAGGGACTAATGTAATAAACAGTCAAATGTCCCCTCCCTCCCTGTGTTTATTATCCATATAATCAATAATACAAAGTAAAATGTCTATCTGTCTGTCCGTCCGTCCGTCCATCCTTTAAGATCTCGGTAACCACTGAACCGATCGGATTCTATTCTTCAGGTAATATACCTACTGGTCCTGTGGTGGTTTTAGGCTATTTTCTTAGGGGGTGGGATACCACCAACCCACAAAAATCTAAAAATCCCCCCACCAATTTTTTTTAAAAATTATTTAAAATAGTAGTGGAGTATGGGCTCTCCAGATAATAAAAGATGTAATAATAACTCTTGGGGCAAAGCCCTAAGAGGCTAGGGGCGAAGCCGCTAGTAATCTGATAAAGAAATTAACTTAGAACAACCTTTTCCCCTTATTTCCGATAATTTAAAAATAAGAAGTGCTCAATAGGGTTCTTTATGGTCAATCACCTAATTTTTATAATAACAGATCTATAGTATAAATGTATATACAGATAACTACCTGCCCCACTCTTACACTCTACACTCGTCTGCTAGCATATTTTATTTTCAAGACCCAATTAAGAGTCAGAACAAGGTCATTGGGATGGGTGGTTACTGTTATGTAACCCCTTCCCCCTCTAGTGTTTCACTCTAATATTATGATTATATAAAGCTCCCTAGGGAAAGACAAATATTATATTATTGACGGGGGAGGGGGGGGGGGGGTGAAGGGTGTCCATAGGATTATTAAGTTATTCTTCGCCAAATTAAATTGCTCTCAATGTTTGTTTTAGCGAGATAATATTATAACACTAAAAATTTAAATACTATAAATTTACAAATGTATGAAAACAAATTTATTGGCAAAGCTACTCTAAATTAGTGATCAGTTTTTTCCCCTCTTTATGTCTACTATGCCTGTATCAATGATCTCTAAAAGTTCTTAATCTCTCACTATTTCCTTCTCTTACCTTTTTTTCTCTCTTTCTCTCTCTCTCTCTCTCTCTCTCTCTCTCTCTCTCTCTCTCTCTCTCTCTCTCTCAATCTCTCTCAATCTCTAAGGCGAAGCTTTTCTATAAATAGGGTTGATCCAAACTTGCAAACTGCTTATTTTGTTAATTTTAAATATGAAAATTTTGTCCTATTAATTTCAAACTTTGCATGGTGTAGTAGTTTGGTATGATTAAGAAAGCGTAGCAACTTTGTTATCATTACTAGAATTACCTTGTCCGTACGTCATATTTGAACATGTTGTTTTTAACTTTTTTAACAACAAATTTGTTTAAGGTTAACTTAGCACTAAGGAAGTGAAATGAGGACCAAAAACTTTCTAATGACTTAAATTTTAAATGGTACTCTCCCCTAAAATAGATATAATTCTTCCCTTGACCTATGTGATGCTTTACTGCTAAGGAAACCATATCGGGGAGATCCTTTGCTACAAACACGCACACACAGAGACCCACACACACACATACACACAGACACACACAGACCCACACACACAAACCTTGTTACTTTTCTTTTTGTTTAGGATAAATGTGTTTGTAAACTTTTTCAGTGGCTGGATGCATAAGTTCAACGAGATTCAAAGGAGAAAAAAAACCTAAAACTATCAAACGGAAGCTCAAAAGTGGACTAAAACCATCCTTGAACTTGTGTTAAGTTCTATGAAAATTGAAAAGTTGATGGGTTCAATAGTTAAAAAGATTTTAATTATTTGATATGCTAATGAAATGAACCTCCCATATTGTAGGCGTGAACATATATAAGTCTGCTATAATTAGTTAAATTAATTTTCTTTCAGGTTTAGAAAAATTGTCCTAAATTTAGGTTGATTACATTGACTTACAATATATTGGCCTGTTTGCTCATCTAGTAGGAGGGGAGGGACGTAATCGGGGTAAGCCAGATGCATGTTTTCCACATAATTAATTTTAGTTTTGTTGGCCCCGAGGACCCGAAGGGCAAAGCTGTATTTCATTATAGCTCAGAACCGGTTCTAATCATCCAATACTATTAATCAGTTAAGAATCCATACTGGAAAAATATTTGTTTTTCTTAATGAAAATGAAGTTAATTGTTTTAAGGGGCAAATCCACATGTTTCTATGCATATTACTATTATGTTTTGTAACAATCACACTTTTCCTTCATGATAAAGATAAAACATTTCATGGGACATAATATCAAAACAAAGATAACAATATCCATAGGTACCAAAGCAAATATAATAGCTCTTTTCATATAAATAGTTAATTGGATCATGGAAAGAAAACGAAGTGGCGGGTTTCATCGTATTTTCACAGTATCTTTTTTCCTATTTCTAGCCCCAGCGGGGCAATCATTAATATTTACTTAATCTAACCTAACCTAAAAAAACTTTTCAAAAGTAACTGTGAAAATACGATGAAACCCGCAACTTCGTTTCTTTCCTTGACCCAAATAGTTATACACTTCTGATTACCAGTATGAGTAGGCAAATATTACTATTATTTTGTTTAGACTTCTAAATGCTTAATATTGTATGCAATGTACTTGATAATATTGAATGATCGTTTGTTGTCTGTTTTATTTGATAAGCTTTGCTTTTTTTATGCTTTGTTTAACTTTAAGTAATGGATTTATTATTACTTGGATCTTACACCAGATTTTCATGTTCTATAATTAAGTGAATTATGTAGCGGGCTAAAATAACAATCTCCCCCATCCCCTCCTCTCCAATTCAACCAATAAATGTGAGGGGATATTGCAACAAAAATTGACGCCAATTTTTCTCCTGTCATAATATCCAAGTATATTCTACATCCTTTGTTTAAGTAATGCATTCTTTATCAAATTTAAATCTGGTTTTTAGTTTATAAAATTGATATATATCACAATACAATTATAAGCTCACCCAAACTGTGACACTACTATCCCAAAAGTCTCTAGTAACTACTTTAGCTCTGTTGCAGAGATAGAGGAGACAATGGGCTGTTTATTTCACTAGTCCCCAAAGTTTTAAAATTTTTAGTTTTCTCATTCGTTGGCTTTACAACATTGGGGTGAATTTTGATTGGTTCTTTATTCAAGTTGTTCAAACGTTTCAACCACCAATCTTAATCTACAGAAGGGTAAATTTTGTGTATCATTATTGGGGATGTACAATAATACATTAATTTATCGGCCATTGTCTTATCCCTTTAGATCCCTGTACTTTGTGTCTCATGGTGTTTTCACATTGTTGCACCACCCTCAATTTTAATTCATTGTCATTTTAATAGTCCCCCCTCTTCCCAAATTAATTTTTTGTTGCTTAAAAAAAGGGGTTGATTTCACAATCTCCCTCCCCCCCCTTAATCTTTGCCCTCTTTCATGACCTACAAACACACACACAAACAGTTAACCTACTACTTTACAGAATAGGATTGTTTGTATATAACCTAATTTAATTGTTTTCTTCCCCAAAAGTTTGATAAGTAGGATTCCTCAATCGCCGGCTTGCTACTTTTATTGAATTTTGATAAATTATTTCAAACTCGTAGTGTCCAAACTTTTAATGACATAAGAAACACTCTAATGTAAGATGAACTGATATTAGTTTCCGAAAGTGTGCGTAGCTTCCGCGTCCTATCTCAATATTTGCTACTAGCTAAAAAAGCTTCAAACTTAAAAATAATCAAAATTTGAAAAATTTAAATTTTTGAATGTATAATGTAGAAATCGTTTTTAAATTAAATCACTTTTCCATTTGACCGGAGTCGCTTGAAAATAGGGTCTGCAATAATTGGGTTATCTGCTGTACACTTTAGGAAACTAGGGCTCGAATAGGAAATCCATTTCAGCTGACCTAATTTAAGTAGATACACATAGATTTATTGTCAATAGATGTAAAGATCTGTATCTATGTCATAGAAAATAATAGAATATCAAAACAAAACTTTTTTTTACGGTTTTATTGAATATATAATAAATGCTTATCACACTGTTATTAGTCCTTATCATTTTGTCATACAGAAAGGTTACACATTAAAGTTGCAAGGTATACATAAACTTTTTGATTAAATATTATTTCAATTTTATTTAAAATTTCTTGCCAATGCCCCTTAAGGGCCGATTCTTTGTATTTTGGAACAAGGGATGGAATAATAGATAAAAAAAATTGCAACAAATCTGTTTTAGAATTCTCTCTTTGGTAGTCTGTAAACATAGGGATTAAAAAAGGACTTGCAGAATAATTTATCTTCCATTTTCATCTCCCCTCCCTGATATACATAAAACTGTGATGGAGACAGCGTAAAAAGGCGTCAAAAAGCTGACGTCAAACGATAAAATAACCAATGAGAGGCCAGTTTAAATTTTACCATTGGTCAATTACAGTGTTAACTGGCCTCTCATTGGTCAACTTTATTGTATGACGTCTTTTTTTTTGGTGCCACTTTACGCTGTCTCACTTTGAGGTATATGTAAAATTGCAATTCAATGTTTGATTCTTTTCAGGAAAATTTGTACTAGATAGTACAGCCAGCTTATACCAACAGCAAAATTTAATTTGAAAAAAATCACGAAACCTATTTGTTGCTGGGGGGCAACACGAAGTAAAATTGACAACCTTTACATCTGCCCCCCACATACTTTTTTAGATTTATTTTGCTTCTTGGCTATTCCTGGGATACAGCACAACAGGTAAACAAGTTCTCCTAATGTAATAAATCTTTGGGTACCAACGTAATAAAACTTTGGGTACCAATGCAAAAAAAAAGTTTGGATAGCAATACAATAAAACTTTGGGTACCAATGCAACAAAAAGTATCCTATTATCTTATAACTATTTAGTTTATGTATATTTTATTCTTTTCAGGGAAGATTGACAGACCATTAACTATGTATAGGCCACACACACATAGAAGATACACCAACAATAGGTAAAAAGTCTTTAAAAGCGAAGCTTTTTCACAATTAGGGTCGTCTGTACGTCCATTCACATGATGATTCCTGTTAGGTATAATTCAGTACCTCCATTATTGTTACCAGAAAGTTTTTTTAAACAATGATTCCTAGGACAATAAGGAAGGATAAAACATACAAACAAATTACATTGTGCCTTATCTTCCTAAGATATTCAAAGTTAGAAATCAATAGGATGATTCTTAAATGACTAAATTAAGAGATGTATGAGACAGACAGGCGAACTGTTCCTTATTGCAGAAAAAAACATTGCTTTTAAAAATAATTTAATTGAAAACTAAATTTTATTAATATTATTTCTAATATATATTTATTTAAGTGATTGGCAGTTACCAATCAGCTACCAGAGAGGATTCCACCATACCTCTCCCAAAAGAAGAATTTAAATCACTATACAACCCCCCCCCCCCCTCCTCCCTGCCGTTCCTGTGCATGCCCCTCACACCACCATCCAAAATAATTTAATTATTGTGATTTAATTTTTTTATAATTTATATCTAATAAATTTTAATTGTTGATACCTCGTTGTAATTGAAGCTCTGTTACTCTACTATGTGTAGATTGGTCTGTCTGTTTGTTTGTGGGTCTGTAATGTTTTCTTTTTACATTTTTTTTATAATTCTGTTTGAGGATTAGTAATATCGAATTAGCGCAAAGTTTTTTTTATTCCTTATATGGATATTTTTTGGGGACTTTAGTGAATTATAATAAGGGTTGATTCATTAGTTAAGTGTTCAAACGTTTCAACCACTAATTTTAATCTACAGAGGGCATAAGATTTGTATTATCATTAGGGATGTACATCAATTTATCTGCCATTGTCTTATCCCTTTAGAACCCTGGTAGCATATCTATATAAGTATCCATGTCCCTCACTTAATTATTTTTGCCCATAGGGTCAGAGAGAGAGAGGTGACAATTTTTTGTCTGTTATACTAGTACCCAAAGTTTTACAATAAATTCTTACTCGTTGGCTTAACAACTTTGGGGACTTTAGTGAAGTTTGATTGGTTGATTGAGTTGAGTGTTCAACCAGAACACAGTAAAAGTGTCGGACTGATTATGACGCAAAAAAAATTAGCCAATCAGATGCCACTATAAATTTTACCATTGGTCAATAATATAATTATTAGGGAGGGAAAGAACAATGGACTGTAACTAATCCAAGTTTGAAAAAAACGTTCTCTCATGTGTTTGCTTAAAAACTTTGGGCACTTCTATTCATCTTTGATTGGTTTACTCAAACTATTGTATTCAAACTTTTCAACCAATAATTTTATTTTATAACTGTAGGGGTAAATTTGCGTTAATTATTTGTTTATAATAATCTATCATCCATTGTCTTATCCCCTAAGATCCCTGTATAGCTGAACTATACTAGATACCTATAGCTACCCTATAACTAAACTACGTATTTAGTAACTTACTAAAATCATCTCTCTCTCTCTCTCTCTCTCTCTCTCTCTCTCTCTCTCTCTCTCTCTCTCTCTCTCTCTCTCTCTATGTTTCTATTCTTTTCTCTTCTTTTTCTCTCTGCCTCTGTCAGAACTATAACGGCAGTATAACGACATATTATTTCAAAAGTTTATGTCCACAATATATGGCTTAAATAAAAAGTGGTTGCAGCTGACATAATTACACAGTGATAAAGGGATAAGACAATGGCCGATAAATTGATATACATCACCAATGATGATACACAAAATTACCCGTTCAATAGATTATGATGTGTAGTAGAAGCGTTTAGACACTTAAATCAAAATCCAATAAAAGTCTCAAAAGTAGTTAAGTCAAGGAATAAGAAAATTAATATAAAACTTTTGGGACTAATTTAAGTTTTTAATAAACAGCCCATTGTCCACTCTCTCCCTGCATAATACCAACATTCACTAGGCTGTTTTTAATATAAAGTTTTTGACAATATTTTTTACCATGATCTTTCTCTTCCTCATAGTTTTATTTTGATAATTTGTATTAATCTTCGCATCTATGATCTTTTTGGTCTTGTTAACAAGAAGAAGGGACGTTTTTTTTTCATTTCATTTTCTTTTATTACTTTATTTTTTGTTATCATTTTCTTTAAATCTAAAATACCCATTTAGATTTATTTTAGTTAATCAATAAATGTTAAGGTTTGTGACATTTTAAACAGGGATCTAAAGGAATAAGACAATGGCCGATAATTTCCAATGATGATACACAAAATTTCCCCTATTGTAGATTGCACTTATTGGTGAAAACGTTTGGACACTCAACTAAATGAATCAACCAATTAAAATTCGTCCCCAAGGTTGTTAAGCCAACGAATAGGACAATGTTATTTTAAGACGTTGGGGGGGACTAGTGTAATAAACAGTCCAATGTCCCCTCCCTCCCTACATTTTAAAGCTTGCTTTAATAGTTAATTATTTATCATATCTTATTATAGACAGCTGTCCGCGGATATTAAGTTATAAATCAAAACCCGTATCAAGTTAAACCTACGGGGGATGAAGGCCTGGTCTAACAAAACTGGTTTCAATATTATGATTTTTATTTCAATATTCGTAGAAAACTGTGTGTTCGATATGATACATGATTTTTCAGTATGGCCTAGAATCGGTTCTAATCCAGCAGATATTAATCGGTTTGGTAGCCATACTGGAAAAGGCCTTAATATTATATAGGTTTATTCCAGCAGCTATGCCCCTAGGGGCCGTATAGGGCAATTGAGAAAAAGGGGGAAGGGGTGAATACGATCAATTGTTTATTAGATTTGAAAAGAAAAATAAATAATAAATTTTGGGAGAGGTTATTTTTTCTAGGGGCGATTTCTCTAGGGAGGTTGGTGGTACCCTCCCCCAAAATAGTTATAAACCTTTCCAGGACCTATGGGAAGCTACCCTGTAAAGATGAACCATATTGTTGCAGCGGTTAGCGAGATCCTTCAGTACAAACAGACAAACATCTTGTTAATATATTATAAGGATTAGATTGACTTTGAATACATGTTCAACAGAGAGACAGACAGACAGACTGATGGATGAACAGACAGACTGATGGACAGACAGACTGATGGACAGACAGACTGATAGATGAACAGACAGACTGATGGACAGACAGACTGATGGATGGACTGACAGACAGACTGACTGATGAACATTGAACAGACAGACTGATGGATGAACAGACAAAGTGAATTATACAGAAGAATACTTTATAATTGACTAGGGGCTGCGACTCCAGTTACTAGGGGCTCTGTATTTGAAAGGGTATGTATAGGGAAAGGCAGAAAAATTGTCTAAAATCATCCAAAAACTTTAATCTAAAATTAAATAGCCTGAAACCATTCCAGAACCTATTTGAAGTTTCCTTAAAATTAAGAACTCAATCAGTTCAAAATCCTTTAAAATTTTAAGCTGCAGTAATAAAATAAGAATACGTTTTTTAATAGGATGTTTGTTTGAGAATTGAAATGACCTTAAAATATACACTTTTAGTTCTGTTATCTTTTTATTATAAGTAAACATTTTAACAGAATACTTTTTCTTAGGAAATTTCCATTCCATTTTCAATTCATGTTTAATTGGATATATAATATACATGGATATATTGAGAGGGGTAAATTTCTCGTATGGTATGGATTTCATTCATTAGTCAGTTCGCTCATCCAGTAGGGGGTGGGGATGTGGTAAAGGAGGGTTGATGGGGGGTATTGTATTATTATTTTAGCCAGCTAAGAGCATTGCTTTATCAGAGTACATAAAAATCTGGTGCAACATCCATATAATTAAAAATCAATTAATGTTTAAGACACGAAGCTATTTTTCTTGTTATCTTTATATACGCTGGATTATTAATTTTGGGATTTCTAACTACCTTTTATAACTTATAAATATTATGTATTACAAACTAGTGGCTATACCCCTAGAAGAAATTAAGGTGAGAAAATAGCTGAAAACCATCACAGGACCAGTGGGTATATTCCCTAAAGAGTAGAGCCCAATCGTTTTAGTGGTTACTGAGATCTTAAGATTTAGACAGAAAGACGGACAAACCGATGGACAAACGAACAGAAGGACAGACAGAAAGACAGATGGACAGACAGACAGACATCATTCTACTTTGTATTATAGATACACGTGGTCAAATTAATGTTCAAGCTTTTTCTTTTTTGTTATCTTTGCATAACCTTGCTTATTCATCAGAATTTCTAATTATGTTTTAAAACTAAACTAGCGGCTTCGCCCCTAGCCTCTAGGGGCTTTGTCCCAAGAGGTTTAATCAACCTTTTCTTGTGTTATTTAGATTTTTTTTTAAATGTAAAAAAAAGGGGGGGGATATTCTCATTTTTTTGGGAGGGTTTGGGGTGTCCCACCCCCCCAATAAAATAGCTTAAAACTTTCACAGTACCAGTGGGTATATTCCCTGAAGAGTAAAGCCCAATTGTTTTAGTTGTTACTGAGATCTTAACATTCAGACAGACAGACAGATGGACAAAACATGAGAAGGACTGACGGACAAGCAGATAAACAGACGGACAGACATACATCGTTCTACTTTGTATTTTAGATAAACGTGGACACATTAAAGTTCAAGTTTTAGACATGGAGCATTTATTTTTTGTTATCTTTGCATAACCTTACTTAGAATACCTAATTACATTTTTAACTAAATTAGTGGCTACGCCCCTAGAGGACCCTGGGGGCACTTGAAGCGGCAGTGGGGGTCGACATCTCCTCATTTTCAATTAAGTTTTTTTAAGCAAATAAATTATGGAAGGTTAATTTTTTTCTTGGGAGGGTTGTGGTACCCTCCCCAAAATAGTTATAAACCTTCCAATGACCCATGACAAGCTACACTGTGAAAGAGTACCATATCGGTTCAGCGGTTAAGGAGATCCTTTGCTTCAGACAAAAAAAACTTACTACTTTATATAATAAGACTAGCTACTCCCCCCCCCCCCCAAGCCTCTAAATTTCTAAAGAGTAGAACCTGATCAGTTCAGCGGTTATCAAGATCTTTAGCTTCAGACAGACAGACATTGTTCTACTTTGTATTATAGATATTGTTTGGAATAATATGGACTTTTCAAAGTAATGATTTAGTGATGACGGGTAAATTTAGAGTCCGTTTTTGTTTTAAGTTTCATTAAAATGTTCAAAACACAGAGATTTTGACATTAAAATATTAATTGAACTTTTAGAGTGTATGTCCAGTAAAGTCTTGTAAACTGCTGGAACGATCAATGCATGGTTTAGGGAATTGTAGGTATGGTCATAAGCAGGTTTTAGGCTATTTGGTGTGTGACTGAGGGATGGAGGTTAAGTTGAATTCTGTATAAAAGTATAAAATAGGGTGATTTTTTGTTTGTTTGCATTTAAAACTGCTATTCTAATATGGCTCTGTTTTACAATGAAGCTTCTTACATATCCCAGAATGGTTTTTAACTATTTTTAGGGAGGATACCTTCAAGTTCATGATAGTAATATGAGAAAAATAGCCCCCCGCCCCCCCCCCCCCTCTCACAAAAAATATTTACTTGAAAGCAAGGGAATCCATCTCAACATTGAAGTAAAACACTATATAGAGATCTGAGAGAGAAAGAGTTAAAATAACTGTATTTCCCTATCGCAATGACCTTGTGCCGACTCTCAATTGGGTCTTTTGAAAATCAACCAATGATAACGGGAATATCAACATAGCCAAGAAGCAGAAAACAAATTGCTAGCAGACGAAAAAGGTCATTGAAAAATGGGGGGAAGTAGTATATACAATATACATCTATACTATAGATCTTTTATTTCAACCTAACCACCCCACTCCCCACATTTTTTTTAAAGTGTTCCTAGAGGCCTATACTTGCAAAGCCACTATATAGTGTTGAGGAGAAAAATAAAATATTGAGTAAAATTTTGCATCCGGCAAAAAACGTGACATTTATCATACATATATTCCATGGAAATTTGCTGAATACAACTTTTTTTAAAATGCTTAGTACAAATAACAAAGATAAGAACTAGCAGGGAAGGTCATTTAATGTTAAAACAAGGATGACAACATTCATAAAAGCGAAGCACTGAAACGGTAACACAAACGGACATTAACATTTGTATTGTGTCAGAACTGAATAATCAGAATATAAATGTATAAGAGTCGAACCAAAATTTTAAGTAAATTTGTTGAAAAACTGCTGGATACAGGATAATGTTTATGGACATACTTACATTTTTAGGACTTGATTATAGAGTTGCTTCGCACTTAATATTATACTTTGTTGTCCCAGGAATTAATATACCAAAAATTAGATCAATCGAATGATGAGATCACATGAAAATTTGTTGTTAAAAAAGTAATAAAATCGACATGTTTTAAATTGACGTACGGACATTCTGGTAATGATTATAGAGTTGCTACGCTTTCTAAATCGTACCTAGCTACTAAAGGAATCACAATACAAAGTTTTTAAAAATCGACAGGACAATTCTAACATGCCTAAATTAACGAAAAAAGCTATCCGTTACGGACGGACGGACGGACCAACCCTAATAATAGAAAAGCTTTGCTTTTTAGGATAACAACATCCATAAAAGCAAAGCTATAAAATCAGGAGGACAATCAAATAATAACTCTTGTAGAATGTTTAAACTTAATAAGCAAATCATTGATTTATCTATAAAAAGTCTTTAAAAATTGTGCATAAAGTTGCGTAAATACAGGATACAGTAAAAGGACATACTTGCATTTGCTTATAGAGATGACGCGCTTAGTATATTGTACCTCATAGTCATAGGAATCATTATTACAAAAGTCAGATTTATAGGATAATCATATCATATAAAAAGTTGTTGTCAAAAAAGTTAAAAATCAGCACATTTAAATTGATTTTCTAGTAATGGTTAATTTGTACCTTACTATTTATATAGTATCTCAAAGATATCCTTAAGAATGTCTGTCTGATTGTACCGAAGGATCATGCTTACCGCTTTAATTATTTTCTTATCCACAGCCAACTGTCAATAAAACTATGATATAAATAAATATATTATTGCTGAATTTTATAATTATTATTAATGTGTTTTGTTTGCCTTATTCTTCCTTATCTTACTAGCTTTAATATTAGGATTTTTAAGTATATAAACTATACTGTGTAATTCATCTGTATAATTGTCGGAAAACGTTTAGGGAAAATATAATTTAAGTATACAATAGTGTGGAGCGTTGCCTTTAGGAGACAGATTTCCAAACCCTGTTAAATCTTCCCTGAAACAATGAAAAACTACCCTGGAAATTGTAAAATGATTGGTTCAGCTGTTTACGAGATATCAAAGGCTAAATAGAGAGTATATATCAAGTCGACCAACACTTACAAATGTAGTTTTTAAAAATATTTTTAAAAAATTGGGGTGGATCTTTTTTTAGGTAGTCATAAACCTTCACAAGACCTATAAAAAGCTACACTGTAAAGGAGAACTACATCGGTTTATAAATCTTTTTGTACAGACAGACACACTAACATACAGACATAGATCCTTTTAATTTTAAATTCTGGTAATTAAATAACAGGACCTCTGTGTGTGTACAAAAGTATCTTGAAAACCGCTAAACCGATATAGTTCTCCTTCAAATGTAGCTTCACATAGGTCCTGGGAAGGTTTATAACTATTTTTGGCGAGGGTAACACCCATAGAAAAATATTATCTCTCCAAAACCATTGTATTTTTATTTTTACTTTTACTTTTTAAAACTAAAATAAAAAATGGAATAGGTCGATTCAATCCCCCCCTCCCTCTCAAGTGCCACTATAGGCCTCTAGAGGCGCAGCCCTTAAGTAAGAATAATAGGACTTAAATTTCAATGGACATGACGTCAATTGAAATTTCTAGTATATTATGATAAAAATTATGTGATTGTTTACTTATTAAAGATTATAAAACTAAAAGTGTACATTCATTTTATTTGAGGAAAATATTTAGTAGCTGAGCTACTCTACAAGTTTTGAAATTTTTTTGTTGTTTCTACATTTAGTTTTCCTTTTTAGAACTTTCCCACAAAGTATCTTGTTAAACAATGAAACATCCACCTTATATTTAATATAAAATTAAATTAAGGAGTGGGAGGTCTAGTTTTTTGTTTGTTTCATTGATATTTTAGAATATGTTTTGGTTAGATTAAAATGGATACTTAATAGCCCCGAACGATTAGGGTCCCTGCAGAGGTTAGGCATACAAAAAATTGCATATTCTCATCAATTATTTTTTTTCATTTGTTTATTTAATATGCTAAAGTTTCGCTACTAATGGAATGACTGTAGAATACGTGGATATTGTTATCTTTCATATTAAGCATGGAGGAGAAAACATTATAAAAACTTGTATATGAAAAAAAAGGCAACAAGTATGACAATATACAAACCAAGCATAGCCATATCCTCACATAAAAGTAAAAGCAGATAAGGGTAGAAGGGGGGTGGATATAACCTCTAGATGTTCACCCCTCTATACCCCCCTTGATAAGGGTTTAAACGATCCTGATACAAATCCCCACCCCCCCCCCCTCCCTCCAACAACAGTCAAGGAAGGAAAGTGTCATCGCCATCTAGGGAGGTGTATCTATCCATCCCCATAACCTGTTAATATTATCCTTCTTATTGCATGTTTTACCCCCCCCCCCCCCTAGACTTTAGTTTAAAGGGGTTGTCAAAATTGTTGGGTGGGAAACTGTAGAACTGGTAGAGAAGGTGTGTAAACACTTGAGTAGAAGAAAGATAAAAGTAAAATGGTGAAAAGCTTAAAGAAGCTTCACTGCAAAGGAGAGCCATATGGGTCCCAGAGTAACAAGACACAAATATCTTTTATTTAATGGTTAATGTATCCATATTTAATTACGTTTAAGCCGCACTAAGCCAGACTAATACTCGTTTTTATTTATATATTATATTTGAATGCATTCTTTAATTAATTGATGAAATCCTTGTTGATATTATAAAAGCCAATTGACTCTAAATTGCAATGGTTTTATTAACTAGTTCTCACATTTGTTGGCTTCAATACTTTAGGGAGCTTTAATAAATTTTGATTGGTTGGTTCAAAATATCCAGAAGTGTAAAATCCCTGTTTATGAAGTAGCTGCGCTACATTATACATAAAAATATGAAAAATATTCTAATAAATTTTATGAAGATAATTTATAACTCTAGTTTCCAAGAATTTTCTTATCTTATGCTTACGTTAATGAAACCTATTCTACCTGGCTATGAAGCTACTCTATTACATAAATATCTGTCTGTCTAAATGATTAAAAAATATGAATAAGATTTTTTTTGGCTGCTTTTTATGATAGTTAGATAGGATTATGATTAATGATAACAATTTGTTTTATAAAATAATTAGTTTTTTATGTTTAGTTTTAAGAAAACATATTTATAGGCTATGAGCAAACAGGGTACTAGCTATACAAAACTTTGGGGATCTTCCAACCTTGGCTTACCCTACCCTAACATAAAATAATCATCAAAAATACATTTTTTTAATTTATATATTGCTTGTGATCTGCAAGATTTAACTTATATCACCTGATTTTTATATCTGCAATTTTTACAATTATAAGCTTTGCTACTTATGGAAAGATGTTGTTCTTGTTAAATCCTTCAGATCTCTATATGGTGTGTTTAAACAATGATTATTCCTAAAGGCAAAGGTTTTTAACATTTAAGATACGTCCCTACTTCTCCAATATCATTGTAATGTTTTAGATGTTCCTTTTTTTTTATAAAGTTTTTTTTTATCTTTTTTTGTTACTAGTTTTCAATATTAATAATCTATTATTGTCCTATTTCTTTAAAATTCTAAATGATATACTTTAAGCAAGGCATCTTTATGTTTATATTTAAAATGACTAAGCTAGATTTGCTTCACTAAGAAAGGCCATTGATAATGAAGGATTTTCTTTGGAATATATTTTATTATGAAGCAACAGTAGTTACTAATTTTAAATATTATGGTTGAGATAGATTTATATCTGTTAAACTTTACATATTAGTGTTTACATAAGTGCTTTAACATAATTTATCGTCCTTGATAAGTTATAAAATTATTATAACAAACAGCATGCACAAGAGATAAAAAAATATTTAAGAAAATTCTAGTTAGTAGTTATTTAGCCATTCAAGATGGTTTTCCTACTATTCCTGTTAATTAGTTTTGTAACAGGTAAAAGTCTTAACCTTTATTAGCCCAAGGGCTTTTGTTTGACTAGGGGGGGGGGGGGGGGGATGGCAACACCTCTACTACCAACTTCTAAATATTTTTTAGTTATAAAAAAAAATCTGATGAAATTTTTCATGTTTTATGAAATGTTTCTTTCTCTAATTTTTAAAGATTTTTTCAGAGAATGTTTTCTAAAATTTTATTTTCAATTAGTGATTATTCCATTGTCATGAGAAACTATTTCATATTTGTGAAAAAAAGATCATAGTAGCAGATAAGATTTTCTAGGTCTAGTGTTAGTGTTGCAGAATAATAATTTTCATTCAGCATAATTTCATAACATGATAAATTTCACACACAAAAAAAATACACCTCAGATACTAAATTTTAAATGAATAATTTCATTGATCAATAAGGAAATTAAAGTTATATGAAAAAGTATCTACTTTTAATTTAAGCATTTCTTAAATCAATTTACCAGCTTTTTATTTTTTTCCATTGCATATGAGAAGCAAATTTACATAAACAAGGGGTTTTGTAAAACAATATTGGGGGTGGAGGTTAAACCCCTCAGATTAATGTAAAAAAAATATCTGACTTGTTAAAACTAAGTTGTTTTTTAGAGGGGCAAGAGTAGCAATCCTCATTACTTAATTGGAAGTCCTTGCAGAAAGATATTAAAATAAAGCACAGATACAATTATGTTCTTTAGAATATAAAATCTTTGAATCTTTAGATATGATTATAATTTTTACAATTCAGGTTCAGAGTATTGCCAAGCTCCTACGGATGCTGATTGTCAAGATGTTGTGGACATTGGAGGGCATCATATCTATAACAGATGGCCATGTAAGGGTTATGAATTAATTATAAAAGTTGTAAACTAAATTGCTAAGATATATTCAAATATACAATGTGTTTCAAAATAAACTGCGTTTTCCGTTTTGGGAATCAACCAGAAAGAGAATGAAAAAAATAATTATAGGTCCATATTCTCTGTTAAAATGTATATAACATTTACTTAAGGTGTTTTTTGATAAAACTAAAAATGCGGCTGTACTGATAGGTACATGTAGGGTAAAAATGCCTGATGCTAAAACTGTGATAACAATTATAATCAAATAACTCATTTATTTAGCAACATATAGGTTGTAAAGTACAATATTAAAGAAATAAAAGGTTAAATCAATGTCCCCCTTTTAGATTTTTTACAAGTAACTTTTTATTTTATTTTAATATCTTTAAAAATAAGCAAGTTATCTTGATTCAAAATTTCGCTAAAAAGGCTTTTTCTTTAATTACTTGTTATGTGAGTTAATATGTCATACATCAATCAAAGGGGATTAGGAGATTAAAGGGGGAGGAGGGAGGAACGAACATGGGTTTAATAATACTAGCAAATTGAATCATAATTAAAGCAAGAATAAGCATTTTAAATTAAATTTTAAATGTAATTATTAGAATATTTCGTTGAGCATGCTATATTGTGGTTTTCAAGTAAAAAAAAGAATTTAGTTGAATGTTATAGCCCTAAATTCTACAAGAATAAAGCAACACACATATTTTTTGAATTCTTTAAGCTCTAAAAAGTGCTATTGTTTTAAGAGATATTAAAAAACACCTTTAATAAAATTAATCCATATTTCTATAGAGAATAAGAATATATGATTATTTTTTTCATACTCCTACTGGTTGTTTCCCAAAACCAGAAAACGCAGTTTTATTTGAAACACCCTCTAAATATTATAATATAAAGGAGAAAGGATGGCTTGATATTAGTTTGTCTGTGTGACTGTATGCCTTTGTGTGTAAAAATAGTTTTTAAACTACAGACCAATATGACTTACAGTAAAGCTTCTTTGGATCAATGAAACACTTTTGATTATGAAACATTACTTTCATAAACATTGTTTATATTCATGAAAATAAAAAGCTAAATAAGTTTATTCTTTGTCTTTCTTGGTTGTCTCATAAACTTGAAAATGCATTGTCTTTGTCTTTTACACCCAGTTTATAAAAAATCATTTTATGCATTACTAGAGGCACACCACTAGAGGTTTCTAGGAGCAATTAAGGGAAGATGGTGGGGGTGAGGAGTGGTTTTTGAGCATTCACTTTTTATTTTAGCTTTAAAAAGAAAATTATAAATAATAAAAATGTTTTTTTTTCTTTTAATGAACTATACAAAGCTTTATTTTCAAGGAGAACCATATTATTCCAAGGGTAGGAAAAAGCTAATACTACAAAGAGGATGTATTTTTGTGCTATGTCAAATTAAGATTCATTTTCTGTCATGATGCAAATTAAATTATCTAATTAAAATGGTTAAAGGCCATGACTGACATATTATTGACATGATTTTTTTTTCAAATGCCATTATTTACTTGTATCAATTTTATGGAATTTAAAATAGTGGCCATGGCGGACCATTTATCAAGCTAACAATATTCTACTACTCACTTCCAGGGAGGGGACTTTGGATTATAAATAAAACTGGTCCACAAAGTTTTGTAAAAACGCTTTCTTAATGATTGGCTCAAACAATCTTGGGTACTCTTAATTCATTTTGATTGGTTGGTTCCAAGCTAGTATCATTCAAACTCTTCAACAATTTATTTTATTTATAATCATAGGGGATCAATTAAACAATCTTTATCCTATCCCTTAATATCCCTGAATAATTATTCAAAATTTTGACAAGGTCTTAATCATTCATGATCTAATATTTTAACTGAAAAATAATTTATAATTTGTATTTAAAAGGTGATTGTCAGAAAGCCTGGTGGTGTGAGGATGGAAAACTTCAGACTGACAGCTGCACTGGTGATTTAGGTAACAATATTTTACATTTTAACATGTTTTAAGTAGAACTGTTTTGTTAATATTATTAATAATAATACAAAGTAGAATGATGTATGTTGGACAGTCTGCTCATCTGTTTTGAGCATAAGATCTTGGTAACTGCTCATCTGATTAGGTTCTAATCTTGATAAACTTACTGTTCCTGCAGTTGTTTTGAAATATTTTCTTTGAAGATGGGACACCCTCACCCCCCAAAAAAGAAAAAGTGTCCCCCAATTTTTTTAAATAAAAACAAATAAGGGTGGTTGGGGAACCCCTGAAACACCATTTCATAGCATTTAACTTGGGATAAATTGTGCCAGAGAGTAACTTTATTTAACCCTTAACAGTCGGGCCCCTTGCCACACCTAAATCAGTCGGAGGGGGGGGGGCGTTCAACGCCCCCCATATTATCTCAGTTCCTATTAGAGCTAGAGGGCTAAAATTTTTTGTGCAAGTCCCCTGTGTTATGATGAATTTCCGACCTTAATTAGGTCAAAGTCAATTTTCGCTTCCTTCACCCTTTTATTTAACAACCTTTATTTTTAGGTCCTTTTTTACTTAAAAATTTCAAACGGCTGTAATTTTTTTTATTTTTGAAGCTAGAAGAAAATTTTTTTGCATAAAATATTTATCTTTATGTAAATTTTATATTTGAAATATCAAAATATAAATTTCAGCGGCCGCAGCTGTACTTGGCAGCTGCCAGCCGCCGCAGTTGGCGATCGGCGGGAAAACGGCGGCGGATCTTTATGAAATTTTGGTACATTATGTAGACATGTAAGCAGGGCTTAAGTTTAAAATTTGAAGTCTCTAAGTAAAAAATTGCGGCCACAGGAGCCTTTTAAAGGTTTCTGGAGAGCTGGAGGATCAGGACCTGCAGGATCATACCTGAAACCTGAAATTGACTTTGTTTAAGTCAAAAAAATATTTTTGCTCTTTACCTAGATGAGAGGGGGACTTAGATAGATAGTATATATGGGGGAAGGGTGAAGATTATTTGTTGAATGTGTCCTAATAATGCAATTAATATTGTAATTATATTTCTCGTATTCATTCGAATCTGGTGGATAGGAACTGGTTCTCATGAATTTGAAAAAACTATGTCTAGCATCGTATTATATCCAGTTTTCTACGAATATAGAAATGTACAATCATAAGATTAAAACTAGTTTTTTTAGCCGGTGCCTTCGGCACCACGGGGCTAAAAAAACTAGTTTTAATCTTATAATTGTACATTCTATATCCACAGAAAGCCGTTTATAATACGATACGAGAAATAACTATTAAAATCTTGGGAATAGTTCCTTTTGTGGCAACGCCCTTTGAGGGGCGATTCGTCGTATTTTTTAAATGGCTTTTAATAGGTTATTTTAGATTAGGTTAGGTTATATTGTGTTTGGTGATTTCCCCACTGAGTTAGGCAATTAGCCCAGCATTGTTAGAGCCCCCAGTAGGTGCTAGAAATAGAGAAAAGCTACTGTGAAAATACAAAGAATTGCCCCTTAAGGGGCGTTGCCACAAAAGGGACTATATCCAAACTCCTAATAAGTGAAACTTTTGTAGATTTGTTTCATGTAATGGGCTTACATTATCTTCATTAATTCCCATTTTTTTTATTATTTTTATATACTTTATCTACAACTTATTTAACCCCTTTATGAAGCATTTAATGAGGGTGAAACAGCTAATATTCTGTAACACTAAGCCTGTTTGTATAGTCCTATTGATTTCAAACATTGCATAATAAGTTCTGTATAAATAACCTACACTATAAAAATACCCAAAAAGTATGTACATAATTTTAAATATAATGATTTTTTTACTGTTCTTACAAAATATTTGAATTATATATTTATCCTATTATCTTGAATTATAAATATTGATAATGAGAACTATACCGTTATAGACCTGAGAACAGACTTTCTTAAATAAAATGATAAAGGAAAGCTTTGCTTTAAAAGAAATAAGTATCTTATTGAAATGTAACCTCTATCTTTCACTAACACAAATATCAAACTCTCCCTACATATTTGTTACAAGTTACTATACAATTAGAGCAGGTCCGTTTATCTATAATTTGAAAGATGTTTGAAAAAGCACACTGTGCCTTTGTCTGAATTAATTCTTAAGTTTATTTATATTTTAGTATATTTTAGCCAAATCTTCATTGAAAAATACAAACATAAGACAATGATAAATATAAATCATTTTTAATGCTTTATAAGTTCTAGTTATTATTTACAATTGAAATATTAACTATGTTTTTTTCTTTATTAGATGTGAGGCTAATTGGAAATTGTGTGAATGTTGCTGATGCACCAATAGATATCTGCAACACAGGTAAAACATTTAATACCACCAGGAAAGGAGGGGACATGGGTCTCTAAAATTATTTAAAAATATTTTCCTATTAGATGTCTTTAAAAACTGTAGAGCCTTTAATCTTGATTGTTTAGTAACAGGTAGCATTTTAAAAACTTTACTTGATTATAGTTAGGGTGTATATTAATTTATCATTCATTGTCTTAACCCTTAAGATCCCTGAATTTAATTTTCATATTCGTTTTTGGCATTAATTTGCATCAAGTTAGAAAAAATTCTAAGTGGGCAGTGTATAAAACATTAGTTTGTACTTTGTACTTATTTTAGAATTAGTATTAGAATAAATCTACATGGAATTGTTACCCTGCAATTGGTATATATATGACACAGCATGAGCTAAATAATAATATAATTATTCGGTGAATAAGTAAATAAGGCTTATAAATTTAAAACAATATAATTGTTTTATTTTGACATGCATAATTTTACTTATATTCTGTTTTTCTTGTTTAAAATGCTAAATTTTTACATCCTTCCTAAAAGTTTGTTAGGCAGTACATACAATAGATTACACTAAAAAAATTGCTATAAAATTAGGCTGCAATTTTAAAGTTCAATAAAAAAGATCTTAAATTAATTTAGATTTTATCTCAAGTGTTACCCTTGTAACGCAAAATGACTGAGTTGAAAAATCGAATGGTAAATTAAGTTTTTTTTCAATTTTAGTAGGCAAACCTTTGTTAAAATGTTTTTCAAGGAAAGTTTTTCTATAATTAGAGACAGTTGGTCTTTAAATCCGTCTGTCCTGCTCTTTTTGTTGATTTTCCCATTTTAGAATTGACTTATCAATTTTAAACTTTGCATGATATAAAAGTTACGTACAAGTATGGAATCTTAGCTCCTCCATAATCACTACCAGAAAGTCTTTTTAAAATATTTGCTTTTTAACAGTTTTAGAAATAGTTTTTTAAGGTATATATTATCCTATTCATATTCATGATTACAATATCATAAGTGAAGCATCTCTTTAATCTAGTTCTAAAAATGTAAGTATGTCTTTAAACAATATCCCACATTTACACAATTTTGCAACTAATTCATTTGATATATTGTTTAGATTTATACATTTTCTGCTTTTTTAATTATTACACTCTACAAGTGTTAATGTTTAATTGCTTATTGTTTCAGATCCTCATTTCATTTATGTTGTCATCCATGTTTTTAAATTAATGTTTACAAATTGAAATGTATTTGAATAATTCACATATTTATCATAATACCATTATAAAATATATTGAATGATAATGATGTTTGGTCAGTGATTTACCATTTTTTAAAGCAAAGCCTTTCTATTATTAGGGTTTGTCAGCCCATCTGTCTGTCAATATTGGGCAGCTCTTATTGTTGATTTTGGCATTTTAGAATTGTTCTATCCTTTTTATGATGATTCCTGTAAAAGATATGTATGATTAAGAAAGTGTAGTAACTCTATAATCTATAATACAAAGTAGAATGATGTCTGTCTGTCCGTCCGTCTGTCCCTTAAGATATCGGTAACCACTGAACCGATCGGATTCTACTCTTTAGGGAATATACTTACTGGTCCTGTGGTGGTTTTAGGCTATTTTCTTGTAGGGTGGGACACCCCCCCCCATTTTTTTAATTAGGTGTTTGAAATTAGAGGTGGCAGTTCCAGAGGTACTTAATTTTTTTTTTATTAAGGGGGGGGGGGGTTTAATGCAACCATCTCGTAATCAGTGAGCAAATGACACTTAGAATTCGAATTTTGATCTGAACTTTCGATGAGTAATCCTTGGTAGGTCTATTTTCCCTAAATCGAACAAAAAGTTGGAAAAGTAACGGCTAGCGGCTCAGCCGTTTTTAGCCTATTTTCAGGGTAAATCCATCATCAATTACGTAGGAATCAACTTTTTAAAACATATTTTTGGTTTAATTCATGTTAAATGATAGCAATAACCATTTTTAAAACTTCTAGCACCAACAGCTACTGTGTAGAACCGTTTGATAGCGTTTTGGAGTAGAAAAGAGTATTATGTTGAGAGAGGTTTCGTGACTAATTTGCAATATAGATATAAAAAAAATGACAAAACAGCTGAGCCGCCAGCCGTTAGCCATTACTTTTCCAACTTTTTGTTCTATTTAGGGAAAATAGACCTACAAAGGATTACTCATGCAAAATTTCAGATGGAAATTCGAATTCTAAGTGCCATTTGCTCACTGATTACGAGATGGTTGCATTAAACCCCCCCCCCCCCTTATTTAAAATCAGTGGTTGCAGTTCCAGAGGTTCTTATTTTTTTTTAAATCCACTTTTTGGGCAAAGCTCCTAGAGGCTAGGGGCGAAGCCGCTAGTTGTTACTATAAAGTATGTGTGTCCAATTAAAACCTGATAATTTTTAACTTTGTCATAGCTGTAATTGTCCTATTCATCTGATTTTTTAACCCTTACAGATCAGGCCCCAATTTCCACCTTAATAGATCGGGGCTCCTGTTACAGATAGAGACATAAGATTTTTTTTCTGGTGGTTCATGTGTATTTTTAGTGAAAATTACTTTTTCTAGTCATAGCAGTCAGACCGCACCTTAGCCGCTTTTTAGCGGCCAGCCACTAAATATTAAAACAGCTGTAGAGCGGTCAATTTTAAATCTAGGATAACCAAATTTTAAGACGAACTTTTATTTTTCATAACAATAAAATTACTTTTTCCTACCATCGCCGAAAAACCGCAAATAACAGCAGTAAAACGGCGGTTGGCGGCGCCAATTGATATTTTTATCTGTTTCTTATCACAATAAAAGACCAGATAAAAAATTTGGCTGGTCTAGAGCTGTTTTAAAATTCGGCAGCTGGCAGCTCACAAACAGCAAAATTACAGGTAGGAAATAGAAAATTGGTCAAAAATCGGTCAAGGAGTGGTCAACCAGTCATGACACTACTGTTCACGGAAGTTCATTATTGCTCAAGGATTTACCAAAAAAATATCTAGGTCTCTAGCTGTTATAGAAACCATAATATTCATGATATATGTCAATATTAATAGATGGACAAAAAATCGGCCATAAAATTGGTCAGGGAGCGGTCAAGCGGTCAAACGGTCATAACAATTTTTTTCTCAGATGTTCATTGATATCTAAGTATTCACCAAAAAAAGTCATTTTACCAGAAAGTTGGTGAATCATGCTGATTTTAACCTTTTTTGACAACATTTTTTTTAAATATGATTATTAAAATAAACATGTTAGAATTATTTTGACTACATTTTTGTATGCTATAATTATTGAAATAAACATGTTAGAATTATCCTATTCATTAAAACTTTGCAAGATGATTCTTATGACAGTTACAATTCAGAAAGTGTAGTAACTCTATAATCATTACCAGAAAGTCGGTACATCTTTTTAAAACATGTTGATTTTTTAATTTTTTTGACAACATTATAATCAAATTTTGCATATGATTTCTATGACCGTTAGGTACAAATTTGATACAAAATTGTTTGATTTTCAGATATTTTGTGCTTTGCTTTTAGTTATATTATCATCATTGTTTATTTATAAAGTGAATTGCGATATCATTATGTATTAGGGTGGGCCCATTTCCCCCTTTTTTTAGATTTTACTGTTATCATAAGTTGTGGAAGTCATATATAAGTATGATAAGCCCTATTCAAGTTTCAAAAGTGACTTGGCTCTTATGGCTGCTGGCGCGCGGGGGGTATAAAAAGTGCCCACCTCCTTATAAAACCAAAAATTTAAATTGAACCCGGTATTAGTGTCTTAGAAATTATCTTAGTGACGTCAAAAAAATAGGATGTGTCGATACTACTAGGATTTTTAAGAATTGTTAATATAGGCCTGATATCAAGATTTTTTGTGCTTTTAAAAAATATTAAAAATATTTCTAAAAATTCTACATTATTTTTGCTCACTTTTAAAAAACAAAATCAACTTTTTTTATTTTTTTTTATAAAATTATCTTTCAAAATTGAAATAAGATCTATCAGCTGATATTGTACTTCTTACATAACTCAAGAGTTGACTTACAATGTGTAAATATTTTATAGATTATTTAGCAAAATAATAAAAAACCTATATGTAATTTCGTGATTAATAATTGGCTTAATCTTACATTAAACATTGAATGATTTTAAATAATTTTCAAATATTTGCTTTTATAATTATACTTATTGTATAAACACCTCATAAGTTAGCGCAAAATGCTATATATTTTATCACATATGAGCTATTTTTTAAGCCAGCTTTTTAGTCAAAATTTCAAACCAATAACAATTAAATCAAAAGATATTTGGTTAAAACTATATATAAACGAGAGTAAAGAAATAAGATATTGCTATCAACAACAACAAAAAAGGGTTTTGTCTAGTTTTTGGTAAAAATAACGCATATTTATCATTTTAAATTAAAGCTATCTTTTCAAGATTACATCTATAAATTCGTCTGTATTTTATAACTTATACCTGTTAATCAATTGATTTTCCATAATAATTTTATTTCTATATTAAATTTAGAGACAGCTAATTTTTCTTTAAATATAATGAGATGTTTATCAGAAATTTTTAATTAAGCATAATAATGTATATATTAAAAAGACAATTACGAATAAAAACAAAACAATCAATTATTAGATTATTTATATCAATAAATTTAACGGAATTTGAACGTAATTGTTAAAAAAGCTAGCTTAAACAGTTTTGCCATTAAAAAATAACCTTCTTTATGAATGGTACATTCTAACAAGGGTAATGATATCCAGTAGAGCAACATATTTAACAAATATGTCTTTAAATAATCAGTCTGTTTAACAAATATCTTTTTAAAATGCATAGGTTATATTACCTCTCACAAGATTGTTTAGTCCTTTGACACTGTACATAATTATTATTTGATTGATCTATCCTTAATTTTTATTCATATTCAATTTTATTGTTTGTATATAAATATTTAATACCTGTATTATAATACGGTTATTATTTTTTTTGCTATGTTTTTATAAAATAAATATCTAAGCAAATGTTACCAATTCTTATAATTATCTGGAATTGAAAAGAATTACTTTCATTCGGTTGCTAAAAAGAGGAGAAAAAGAAATGTATTGAGTCAGATAGTAGCCTTAACCTGTACAGCTTTACATTTATTTCATAGATAAATTGAAATTGAAATTAGATAAAATTATTAATTGATTTTAGATTATTAAACAAGACATGTTAGAATTATCCTATCAATTTCAAACTCTTCATGATGATTCCTATGACAGTTAGGTATAATTTAGAAAGCAACTCTATCATTGTTAACAGAAAGTCAGTACGTCCATTTAAAACATGCTTTGTGTGTTTTTTGGCTGCTATTGAAGAAAGACAACTGAAATTTTAAGTGAAAAGGTCTTTTAAGCGGTGTTTTAATGTATTTTTTTTTACAGTAGCTTTTGATGGATTATTTTAGGTTAGGTTAGGTGATTGCCCTGCATGGTTAGGAAAATGGCCCCGCATGGATAGAGCCCCCCCCCCCCCGCAGTGGCTAGAAATAGGATAAAATCTACTGTGAAAATACCAAGAAACGTCCCTTAAGAGGCATTGTCATGAAAGGGACTATACCCAAGATATATGTGCATCTACTAAACGACTTCCAAAATTTGAGGGTGCCCTCAAGTAATGACCCCTTCCCCCCCCCCCCTGCATCTACTCTATACATTATTTTGTCTGTCTGACTGTCGGTCATGCTTAAAAAACCTTATTGTTGGAGAAATGTTATTTTCACGACTGCTTTTTTAGATAGCCAGCTGTAAGTTTTAGTCAAGATACCTTATATTTATACAGATCTGCTCCATATATTTATTGTCTGTCTGTCTGACAGATATACTTAAAAGGACAATTTAGTTTTAAAAGAAAAAAATTTAAAAAATGTTGGTGGTTTTTTTTCTAAGCGCGTGAGGGTGCAGGTACCCTATCCTAAAATAGTTAAAAACCTTCCCATGACCTATGACCTATGTCCCTGCAAAGGAGAAGCATATTAGTTAGGAAGATCCTTCCATATAAATAGACACACACACACAAACATTCTTTTACTTTGATATAAGGATTAGCATTTTGTTACTGTATCCTATTACTAGCGGCTACGCCTTAGAGGCCTCTTGGGGCACTTGAGGAGGAGAGAGTCCAATTTAAGAAACCAATTTATTTTTCTAGATTTTAAAAGAAAAAGACAAACAAACAAACAAAGAGACAGACAAACAGACATCCTGTTACTTTATTATATCCTATTATATAAATTAGTAAGCTAAGCTTTTTTTGACTGTAGCAACGGATCTTGTTAACCGCTGAACCTAAAGGGTTCTTCTTTACAGTGAAGCTTATTATAGGTATAGAAAAGTTTATAACTATTTAGGAAGAGGGCTCTCCACTCTCCAAAAAAAATAACACCTAGAAAAAAAGTACCATCTCCGCAATTTTACTTCTTTGTTTTAAAACTTAAATTGAAAATTGGAAGAATGAACTTTCACCCTTACCACCCTAAAAGCTTCTAGTGATGTTACTGCTAGTGATAATATATTATAGTTTATATCAACATAATATGCGGATTTTAAGAAAAATTTAATCAAATATGCGGACTTTTTTCAACCTTTTTTTGACAACATTTATTAGACATATTAGAATTATACTATTGATTTCAAATTTTGCACGGAAGTATGTCCTTTTACTGTATGCTATATTTACGCAATTTTGCAACAAATTTATGTGCAATTTCATTTAGACTTCAAAATTAATATTCTGCTTATTAAGTTCTGATACTCTAGCTATTGTGCGTTTGTTCTACCTTCTGATTTTTGTGCTTCGTTTTTATGGATGTTATCATCCTTGTCTAGAAAATACAAATTAATTAATCTATGGTAGAAAGTACAGAGAGTATAAATTATTTCCTACATTTTCTTTATCAATTATCAATTATCAATCACCTCTATTATCCATCTCTTTTTTAGGGGTTACCTTTCCCACCTCCCCTCTAATCCCTCGTTTTTAGTTACGTCACTAAGATAATTTCTAAGACACCAATACCGGGTTCATTTAAATTCCTTCAAAGACAGGCATGTTGCATATCAATATGACCGTATTGAAATGCTGATTACGAATCTGAAAACCGTTTTGAAAAATATTGCTCCTAGTTTGAATAAGATCTCATTAAGTACCTAAAAACAGCTGATTTAGTCAAAATTGTTCATTTTAGTGGGTTATTTGAAAATAATTTCAGGCTGAATTTTTCAAAACGGTTTTCAGATCTGTAATCAGCATTTCAATGCGGTCATTTTGATATGCAACATGCCTGTGTTTAAAGGAATTTTAATTTTGGGTTTTATAAGGGGGCGGGCACATTTTATACCCCCCGCCCGCCCGTTGTTTTTGGATTAAAAAACCTCTTTCAAGTTTCACAGGGTTTTTATATTGGCCCAGTAACCCTTGCCAATGTCTACTAATGTGAAATTCCAAAATCGACCCACCCTATTATATATATTCTATGTTTTGAATTATTCTTGATTCAGGAAGTATCCTTAGATACAGTCAAATAATATATTCATTTGTTTAGATGGAAATTGTGATTTACCCACCAATGGAAACTGCACAGCATTTGCAAATGGAGAGTCTGATAGATTTCCCCTTCCATGTGAGTTTATTTAGTTTCATTAGTTTTAACTTAAATTTTCTTTTTTTGCTAGTAAATTATAATATAAAATATAAGGGTTTATTGCATGAAGCTAAAGATCTCTGGAATTGCTTTAAAGTAAAGCTTTTTAATGTCTTGGTATGGTTAAAAGTTGCATTTTCCGTCCAAACCATTATTCTAGAGGCTAGGGGCAAAGCAACAAGTATAAAACAAAGAAAACATATTTGTCTTTTTTAGATGATAAGCTACTCTATAATTTTTTTCTAAAGCAAAAGATCATCCTAACATGTTCATTATTTTGCTTGTGCTGTATAGAATTTTTTTGATGTGTAAATGTATATTTCCTGACAGATGTGAGCAAAGCTTTTATTTTATGTTTTTCTGTATTTGTTTCCAGCAAAGAATAGCATAAAAATCTGTTAATGATCTATGCTTTTAACTCATGTATGTATATCTTAGGGTGGATTTATGCAATTTTCTTGCATATTGTTGAGTCTGGGGGCACATCTGTCTATAATACAAAGAAGAAGTATGTAGTCTGAACTTTTAAGGTGGTCAAACCCAATAAAAAAATTCTCCATGTTTTAAAAGAAGAGTAAGAGTAACTGAAACACAATGCTTAAGTATTGTATGTATGTTCCAAGGTGCGTGGAGAGAGGTCTAGCCTAGACACCTAGCCCTTTAGAGTCTTAACTCTTTAAAGGGAGTGTGAACGTAAAAATTTCTCATCTGATTATCAAATCTTAACATTTACTAAGCACATTTCACTACACTGATCAACCAAGAATGTCCTATTCACAAAAATATCCAGAAATAATGCCTTGATTTTATGGTATTTTGAGAGGGAAAATGGAAAAAACAGGGAAAATCTGAACGTTTTTGTTTCTTATAATGTTTGTAGGGATATTTAACTTGTCATATATAGTTGAAACAATTTACTTACTGTTAAGGATTTATTTTATGCTATAAAATTGCCAATTCGTTTTTTTATAACATAGTAATTAGGTAATAAAGACATATTTTAAATTCGTATTATTGACAAAAAAAATACCTCACTGTCTACAAAGAGTTGAATCTCATAGGTTATATAAAATAATAATATCCTTTTTAATTGTGTTGAACAATGAATAACCCACTTTGGAGAATTAGTTTACACTTTTATCAGACTGTTTATAAAGAAATATTGCGTCTTTATTATTTACAAATTTGTAATTAAAGGTGGGCGAGAGATGGGACATTTAAAGTTAATTGGATACTAATAAAAAACCTGTTTCTGGCTTTGTTATTGTATTTGGTTTTCAATAAAAAAATATTGCTTATTTTATCAATTTCTAAGTAACTATACATTGGATTAAAGCAAGGATTATGTTAAAAGTCAGCTTAACTGTTAGGAAAAATCTAGAACTATGTGAAAAAGTTTATTTTTAGCTATAATGGGAGAAAAAAGCAATTTAATGCACATTTTATATAATACGGAAAATTTCTTCCTTTCCCCGTATCTTATAAAAATCGTCGGAAAAAGCCGTTTTTTAAGCAAACAAAAGCGCGTTTTGCCCTATCTGTGAGATATTATGAATGAGATAATGTTAAGATTTGATATTAAGATGAGAAAAATTTACGTTCACAGTCCCTTTAACTTAAACACAATCCTATCCCACACCTTCCCCTATAGATGCAGTTTCTAGGGCAAATTTACTAGTATATCATAATGTAAAATACATTGTCCTATGGTTTGTAATAAGTTAAAATGTGTTATGAATGCTTTTATTTGTCTGAATATCCATCTGTTAATTTGCCAATACAAAGCCTTCTAAAATATCAATACATTTTTTTCAAATTAAATTTCCGCCTAAAACCTAAACAAAACAATAGATTAATGTCTCTTTTATATCAAACTATTGGCTGCGCACCAAGTATCTAGGGTGCTCTCTGTATCCACGTGTAGAAAAAAGTGTAGTACATACAAATTTTCTCACATTGTATCATAAATAGCATTTCGCAGATATAATATGTACAATTATTAGATTAAAACCCTTTTTTTTAACACGAGATGCTAAAGTCACAGGCTAAAAAACTGGTTTTAATCTCATGATTGTATTTACATTATTACCTTGGTAGAAAACTAATTATACTACAATGCTAGACATATTTTTTCTCATATGGATGAGAACCAGTTCTAATCAACCGGATATAATATGTTTCAAATGAATACAAGAAAATACCTTATTATTTTTATTTCATAGGATTATGCAAAATAATGAGAAAAATTTATTCTATGTTCCAATGCTAACAACCTGCTTTTTTATACTTAGGTAATTGTCATGGTGTTTGGTTATGTGATGCTGGTGAAGTCTATATAGGTAAGTTATTATTTTTAAATCCAATCTTTTCAACTTTGTACAATTCTTATTACATCACTTCCCTACTAGATTGAACAAAATCAAATTATTATTTTACCTACATAAATTATATAATGTTAATTATCTTCATACATTAGTAGCACAGCAACAATATGAAAAAAAGAACAGTAAAATGTAATGAAGAAAAGATATAAGTTTATGTTTCATTTAGACTAGTACTATAAGCCCTGCTTAAGAGTATTTGTCTGTGTGTGAATTTACGCATTTAACAAACTATAGTGTCAAAGAGTGTGTGTATGTGTTAGTGCATGCATATGTGTATGTTAGTGCGTGTGTGTGTGGTTGTGCATGTAAGTGGAGCATCAATTTTTCTTTCGTCTATAATAGGTGAAAGTAAATATTAAAATAGTATCAAACATTATAATATATTTCTCACAATTTCCAGTAACATGCCAGATACATAAATAGGAAATCAATGTATCTAAATTGTTTATGGTAATGCTTGACCAAAGATTGTTATCTGATCTGCATTTCTATGTTTATACAGACAAGCCATTCTTAGTTTTAGTCATGTTATTCTACTACTCTATTTAGACGTTTTGGAGTAGCTTCAGTATTTTAACTTATATAAGATATGAATTGTGATATTAAATGATATAAAAGAATAAATTTGAATATTGCATACCTAATTATCAATATTATTAGATGAGAATCTGTGTGATGGAGGAACAGGTAACATTTCATATTCTATTTAGATTATATTACACTTTTTAGCTTGATAGTGAATATAAACAATCATAAAAGCGAAGCTCACCAAACTAATTGAAATTAATTATGGTATATATTCTGTAATTTAGAGTTATTAATTATAAAACCATACATCATACCTAATTTCTATTAGCATGTATTCAGACAGACATAGTAGTCTAAGAATGATCTACACAATGATCAACACCAAGCATATTTCACTATCCTATTATGTAAAGTAGTAAGCCTTTTTTTATCTGTAGCAAAGGATCTTGCTAACTGGTGATCCAATATGGTCCTCCTTTACAGTAAGCTTCTTATAGGTACTGGGATGGTTTTAGGATTTTTTTCTTTTTTTAAGCCAGGGTATGGTTTTCAAATATTTATCCATTCAAATAAAGACAGGTGAAACAAAATGAGGTATTATAAAAATGTTCTTGCAAATAACTGCAAAATATCTACATGTGCTTGCCTATTATCATTGAAACATTAACCCTTAACAGTTGGGTCCCTTGCCACACCTTAATCGGTTGGGGGGGGGGGGGGGGTTCAACGCCCCCCACTATTATCTCAGTTCCTATTAGAGCTAGAGGGCAAAATTTTTTTGTACAAGTCCCCTGTTTGATAATTAATTTCCGACCTTAAGTAAGTCAGAGTCAATTTTTGCTTCCTTCACCCTTTTATTTAATAACCTTTGTATTTAGGTCCTTTTTTACTTAAAAATTTCAAACAGCTGTAATTTTCTTATTTTTGAAGCTAGAAGAACAATTTTTTTACAGAAAATGTTTATCTTTATGTAAACTTTATAAGAGAAATATCAAAACATAAATTTTAGCTGCCGCAGCTGTCAAAAATTGCCGCCACAGGAGCCTTTTAAAGATTTCTTGAGACCTGGAACCTGAAATTGATTTGAACACCTGTATTTTCTGTAGGAATGTACTACTAGAAGATATTTTAGTATTTTGGTAAGATAAAAGGATTTGTTTATGTCAAAAAAATATTTTTGCTTTCTATCTGAATCACCCTGCCAGGTTTGCTGGCATCCTGTGCCCACCAGGATGGAGATATTCAAAAAATTCAAACTCGGTTATGTGTTATTCTTAAACTTAAAAAGTCAAGCAGTTTGGGCTCTTTAACTTTAACACACAGAAAATGAGATAAAAAAAACGGAGAGGGGGGGGGGCGTTCAACTGCCCCCCCCCCCCCACGATCGTTAAGGGTTAATAAAATTGAAACATTTGGTGTTTCCCCCAAAAGTGCCTGGTAATCACAACCCCCTCCCCCAAAGTATCATGAAGATTAATTTTAAAGATGGCAGGTTTTTTAATCCTTACACTCAATTAATAATGAGTACTTTTTTCAATCTATTCAAAAACAAGAAGGGAAGGGGGGTTACTGTAAAACAATGCTGCTCTAATTTGTCATTTGTTGGCACAAGGAGCCTAAGACTTAGATTAATGATTATAATGATGATATGTGTATACAATTTAATTTCTCTAGATAAAATTGTATACAACACACATAAATCAGATTCAGACAGTTAGGAGGTTGAATCAGTTTTTATAAAGACAGAAGTGTTATTAATAATTTGACCTTTAACATTTCATCTTTATATATAAAGATATCTTTTTGGCCAATTTTTGCAATCCCCTGTATGTTCAATAGAGTAAACTGGAATAATTTCAGCTACCTAACTGTCATAGCTGTCATGAACAAAACTTTTAATGTGTTCGTGAATTCTTTCAACTTGTGTTGAAATTTGCACTATTAGGTATTTTTGTTTAGCCTTTGTACCAAACACTGATTGGGTGTGTAGAAGTAGCCAGGATTCCTCTTATTGCAAGGTAAAAAAAAATAGAAATGGAAATAAATCTCCAAAAAGAATGGACAATTTCTATTGGTAAAAGGATGAAAATTAACAAGAAAAGGCCAAAAACAGAAAACCCATTTGTTGTAAATCTTGGCTGAACAATTTATAGAGAAGCAGATATTCCTTATAATAAATTAACAGGATGTTTTTCTGTCTCTTTTTGAATTAGTTCTGCAGTGTCATAGAATAATGAATAAAAAACAGCTGATCCTAAAATAGACAAATTATTTTTTAAATTAGATATTTAGAATAAAAAAAAACATTTTTAGAGGCCTCTAGGGCATAGTTGCTAATTCCCCTAAAGTTCCTGGCTTGCACAGAAACCACCAACCACCCTTTTATCAAATAATATTGTAATTCAAATGTTTTTCATTTTGGTCAGTTTATATTGATTAAAAGATAGACTATCAGGGGAAGGGTACTGCACCTAGAGGCACTGCAAAAAAAATTCCTTGTTTAAAAAAAGGTAGTAGGGATTTATTGTGCTTGCTAAGCATTTTGAGGGAAAGCACCTAGTGATACAAGCATAATAAATATATACACAAACATACAAAAATCTTATACATGTATATACAAACAATTACGAAGACATACATTTCATAAGATGTAAACAACTAAGATGGACCATTTCCAAGGAGGGATTTATACAACTCCATTGCAAAATTTTCTTAGCAATGATTACAAGTTTATTCCTCCCTCCCTAGCTCTATAAATAATTTATAATTAACACTTTTCAAAGATTTAAAAATTATGGATTCTTTTCTTCCTTTCAATTTTAAAAAATAAACAATTCAGCTCTGTATAGAGTCTAACTTGTTGGGTATTTATCTAAATTTTCAATCACATCTCATAAATTTATGGTCATAGCAATTATATTTTATATTGAAAAAAGTTAAGCGACGTTTTTTTTAACCCTTACAGATCGGGCCCTAATTCCCACCTTAATAGATTGGGGGGGGGGGGGGGTCATATTGACCCCCCCTCTATCTCGGCTCCTGTTACAGTTAGAGACATAAAAAAAATTTTCTGGTGGTTCATGTGTATTTTTAGAGAAAATTACTTTTTCTAGTCATAGTGGTCAGACCGCTCCTTAGCCGCTTTTTAGCGGCAAGCCGCTAAATATTAAAACAGCTGTAGAGCGGCCAATTTTGCAGCTAGGATCACCAAATTTTAGGACAAACTTTTATTTTTCATAACAAAAAAATTACTTTTTCTGATCATCGCCAAAAAACGACAAATAACGGAAACCACCATTTTCGGTGGTTACGGTGGTAAAACGGCAGTTGGTGGCATTAATTAATATTTTTATCTGTTTATTGTTGCTATAGGATTTACCAAAAAAATTTATAGGTCTCTAGCTGTAATAGAAGCCATGATATTCATGATATATGTCTGTAGTAAAAGCCGGACAAAAATCGGTCATAAAGTCGGTCAGGGAGCGGTCAAACGGTCATAACACCACTTTTCTCAGAAGGTCATTGATATCTAAGTATTAACCAAAAAAATTTTAGGTTTCACCTTATTCACAAAAGTCATAATGTAGAAATTAAGATTTATTTAGAATTTTTTCTAAATTTGGTGCCACCTAACCGACTTTGACGGAACGCCACGACCGACACAGACCAGATATCCTTATAAGATCAACTCTTGACGACGTATAATTACTAAACTTAAAAAGTCATGAAGTCACAACTCTCTATCATACCTACAAAAAAAATGACATTGAAAAAACTAGAGGGGGGGGGGTCAATATGAGTTAACCCAACCACCAATAATGTTTGGATCTACTGTAGTTCATGGTAAAATATTGCTGGTAACGAATGCTTCCTGGTTTCTGGCAATATTACAAGATTCCTGGATCCAGCAGCACGCATATTCCCCTAAATTCTAGGTTCCTGTTAGCTGGCAATCTGCAAATTTTCCAGGTTACCAGCAATGAGAGAAGATTACTGGCTTACAGGAGTTTTTACCCCATACCCCTTATCACATTTTCTTAGGGGGTAAACAGCAATGATTAATAAGGGACAGTTGCTTCAATTATTTTATTAATAAAGGTGAGGGAAGGATATAGGAGAGTTGGGTCTTTACCTATAAATTTAACGGTTTCTATCTTAATATCCACTTTCGCGCCAAAATTTGGCGCGCCTTTTTATTTTTATACTATATTGAAAAGTGGGGGAGATAAATTCGTAATTTTCATCGTATTAATAAATTAATTTTTTTCTAAGTGAGGCTCAGAAATCAAACAGTAAAACCAACAATTTTGAACACCTATAGAATGCAAAACTTAATACTAGACCAAAATTTTCAAAATTAAAAAAAATATTAAGAGGATAACACCAACAATTCTAGTGGCGTAACTGTGACATACAGACCATGATAAGAAAAGCTTCACTCTTAATAATTCATATATTGGTAGATATTGATTTAAGTGAAACCATGAAGGTAATTAGATTATGGCGGGAGATTTTTATTTCAAATAATACTATTGCCTCCCCTTTTTAGACTTCCAAATCAACTAAAATAGTTAAAAACCTTCCCAGAACCTATTACCCTTGAAGTTTTTTTCTGACTACTTTTATATTGTTACTTTTTATGCCTACGTAAACGTTGTATTATTAACTGTAGATAAAAATCAGAAATACGGAATATTTATTTATCATATTTGTCTTGTCTCACCCCTCTCTCTAATTCATTATTTATATTTGATCATTTTACGGTTATTAATTTACTATAAATTGTTGTAGAACGGAGCAAAATTTATGCCTTATCCTAACTCCCACAATTAGTACAGAGAAACACCACTACCCTCCCTCCCATATCAGACAAACATGACAAAGAGCCACATCGAGTAGAGTGAATCTTATAAACCTCTAATTGTGGGGTAAGTGTATTAAAAGGGAAATGGGAATTAAAAAGGGAAATATTGCTTTTTAACAGGAATATTTCAAACATGCCAGTGGCCAGGAATATGCATAAATTGCCAGCAACCAGGAAAGTTAATCATTGGTAGCTCCAGCAATATTTCTTGTTATGCTAGATCCAGGAAGCTTCTAATATTGCTAGGAAACAGGAAGCACTCGTTACCAGCAATAATTTACCATGAACTGCAGTAGATCCTAATGTTTTTACCTGGGCCTACCAAAAAGCTAAATATCTAATAAGATTATGAATTATACCTCCCCATTTACTTGTTTGAGGACAAAAATTCCTTTGAAAGTGTTTTTGGACGATTCTATGGGCATTATTGTGCCAAAAAGTATGTATCAAGATCTCAATTTTGATATTTTTTGGTTCTTTTATTTGGGGGTGGGAAGGGGGGCACTGCTCCTGCCCTGGTAGAGATATGGCCTTCAAACTTTAATATGCTCTTGTACATGTCCCCAATAGTATCTGTATCAATTTTTAGCTCTTTATCACAATTTTAAAGAGTTTTGCAGCCATTCTTGCAAAGGATAGAAGATTTGAGCATAAGGAAAATGCTCAAAAACCATTTATAGATGTTGACACCTAAGTTTTGAATTTTTATTTTAAAATAAAGACTGAAATTTTTCTTTGTTTTTCTATTAATGGTCTTAACCCTTACAGATCGGGCCCTAATTCCCACCTTAATAGATGGGGGGGGGGAGGCTCCAAGAGCCCCCCCTCTATCTCGGCTCCTGGTACAGATAAAGACGTAAAATTTTTTTCTGGTGGATTCATGTGTATTTTTAGAGAAAATTACTTTTCCTAGTCATAGCGGCTAGACCGCTCCTTAGCCGCTTTTTAGCGGCCACCCGCTAAATTTTAAAACAGCTAGGATAACCAAATTTTAGGACAAACTTTTATTTTTCATGACGGCAAATAACGGAAACCGCCATTTTCGGCGGTTACGGCGGTAAAACGGCGGTTGGCGGCGCAAATTAATATTTTTATCTTTTTATTATTGCTCAAGGATTTACCAAAAAAAATATAGGTCTCTAGCAGTAATAGAAGCCATGATATTCATGATATATGTTTGTAGTAAAAGCCGGACAAAAATCGGTCATGAAGTTGGTCAGGGAGCAGTCAAACGGTCATAACGCCACTTTTCTCAGAAGGTCATTGATATCTAAGTATTCACCAAAAAAATTTTAGGTTTCTACCTTATTCACAAAAGTCATAATGTAGAAATTAAGATTTATTTAGAATTTTTTCTAATTTTTTTGCTACCCAACAACCGACTTTGACCGGACACCACGACCGACACAGACCAGATATCCTAATAAAATCAACTCTTGCCTACGTATAATTACTAAACTTAAAAAGTCATGAAGTTACAGCTCTCTATCTTACCTACAAAAAAAATGAGATTGAAAAAACTAGAGGGGGTTAAAAAACAAAGAATATAAACCATTAATTATTTTGTTAACTATGAAAGGATTAAAATTGCCTTAAAAAAAGTTAGCATAAAAAAAAACACTGTATAACCCTATTGAAGGTGTGTTGAGACATTCCCTATTCTTTGAGGCACTGCACTACTGTACTTAAAAAACAAAGAAAATAAGCCATTAGTCATTAACTTCTGATGACTATGAGTGAGGTTTAAATTGCTTTCAAAAAGTTCTCATAAAAAACACACTGTAGTTTAATAACTTGATATCATGATGCAACTAAGCCTAACCCTGGGACACAAGGTAATAGAAAATTATTGTTTCTTAATGATATCTTTCTATTATTCAGAAACAATTAGAAACTACCACTACTACAACAACTACTACAACTCTATCATCAACAATTTCCACTACTACTACAACAACTACCACCACTACTACAACAACAACAACTACCACTACTACAACAACAACAACTCTATCAACAACATCTACTACCACTACTACAACAACAACAACTACCACTACTACAACAACAACAACTCTATCAACAACAACTACCACCACTACTACAACAACAGTTAGAGAATGTACCAAACTAGGTAATAAAATAAATCAATAGACAGAGCATACATTGACTTCTTGTCTTTTAAAATAGATTAGACTATTCTGAATCCTACATAAAGATTTTTTTGGGATTAAATCAAAATTTAAGTTAGAATTCACACAGAAAAGTAGTAAACAAAAGGCCAAATGAATAGAGTTTCATAGTTTAATTATTTAATTCTATTTAATTTATTAATATTTTATTTATTAACATTCACTTTTTTTTGCATTTGTAGTATTATGTTAAAATATCATTTACAGATAATCGTGGTCTGGAATGGGTGGCATTATTTAACGAACTAGCAATAAAAAACTGTTCTGAAACTTCCAATTCCACAGGTGCAGTATACTGTCAATTTTAATGTTTAAAGGTTTAGATTAAACATATTTTAAAAAGATAAGGTTTATCTTATGATTAAGTTTTTAAGTGATCCTTTCAAACCTGAAATTGTAAATGTAAGCTTGAGTCTGCTTCCAATTTATCTACAGTTGATTAGTTAAAGTATATAAAATATATAAAAGTCAGTTGTCTGAATAAAATTAAGGTTAACAAAAATTAGGAATTTTTGTATGCTACAGAGTTTGTTACGGGTTGCTGAAAAAAATTTTAAGAAAAGCCAAGAAATGTTTTTTTTATATAATTTAACCTAAAATGTACATTGAGATATAAGTATTGAGGTACTGTATAAATATTTCAGAAGGATATGCATATTGGTTTTGTGATGGAATTATAGGAGACTTCAACAGTTCAGAGCCTGATAGGTAAGTTTTATTCAAATCAACAAAATTAGATAAACATCCTAAAATAAAAGGAGTGAAATCTTCCTAGAGGTCCTTAAACAAATGGCCCTAACAATTGTGGAAAAGGATGAAACAAAAATTGTTTTTAGGAGCCAATGTTATGAATCCTGGGTAGTAGACATAGACAACATGATAGATGAAGGTGAAAAAATTTTGAACTGTTATTTCACCAAACAGTGGATCAAGGCTACTTTTTACAAATTATGATTATTTTAAATGATAAAATTATTATTGTGTTGATACAAAATCTTCATAAGAAAGTAAACTTTATATAACATTAATTGTCTTTTGGTCAAAAATGAGATTGTACGCTGTATTAAAGTCTATGATTCTAAAACTTTACTTTACAGTTAATAATCTAACACAATACTCTCAAATCATGTTTTTAAAGGTTCCAATACAGATAATGAGATTGTTGATTACATAAACAAAGAATTGAGCCAGGATAACAAGGTAATAACTTTTTTCTCTTCTCTAACCTGGAAAATCTAAAGTAATTATCATTATAAGTTATTTATTTTCTCATATTGATTAGGAGCAATTTGGAGGAACTATAATCAGATTAACAGAGGCATTAGATAAACTTGTGTTTGATGGACAAAATGAGTCCAGGTAAAGTTTGCATAAATTATTATTCCAAACAAAGGTTTTTTTAGGAAGCCTTGATTTTTTCCATGCTTTCCTGTTGTTCTTGTTTAAAATACTGTTTTTCTACATTTAGCCACAGATGATAGGTAAATCTAAAACATGATAGCACTGGCTGTTGATTTAGATTAGTCCTAAACTTGACATTGGGATTAGTACAATTCATAAATTTTAGAATCCTTCTCTTTATTACAGAGGTTAATTCATAATCTCTTTTATCAAGTTCTTTTCTAGGATATTTACTGTTCAGTTTTCATTTGATTTTATATCCCTTTAAAGATCTGCCACTCTGGAAAAATGGAAAATGTAATCTTAATTTAAACTTTTTTTGCTCTTGGCAACATTTGTTGCAAGAACATATTACAGATAATGTAACATGTGGTAGGTCATAAATGTAAAATTTACTTTTTTTGTTTAGATTAATGAAAAATTTATTTATAATTTGGGTAAATATGATCCTGATATTTCATTTCATACAGCCTCTGTAGAATTTTCTACATATTTATAAATAGCTTTGATGCAATTAAAGTGCCTGTCAAGCACTAGAAACCTCCACCCCATTTTAAAATGAATTGAAACTAATGAGGGCTTATAAGTCTAATATTTTTTTTATGTTTTGTAGTGAAGATGGCTATGATACCAATTTTGTCAACACATACCTGAATGTGACAGATCAGATTTTTAGGTATAAAAGTATTCTCTAAATAATCTATTTTAGGTTGAAAGATGTCTAATTTTTTTATTGTGGTAGGGGTAGGGTATAAAATCTCTAAATTAAGGTTAATTTTACCTAGGTAGCTATTTACATTCTTTTGTTGTTTATTAAAGTGAATGTAACCTCATTTAAGTAATTTTGGGCAAAATATATCAGAACAATGAAATTGAAAGTCATATTATGTTAACAAAGGATATGGCATTATGATTATGTCAAACCAATATTTTTTCATGTCCAAAATCAATTACTTATCAAAAATTAGTCACTACATATGTTGGCAAAATGAAATACACCATGTGAAATATAATTATTAACATATCTAGGTCTTATCTTGGCTGGGAGGAAATTACTGATATGGAAACTAAAATGAAAACTGTAGTTAAAAATCTAGGTATGAATATATAATAGTAATTTTTATCCACTTGCATTTAATTTAAATCTTTTTCATTATCTTTACAATTCATTTTAGAAACAATTGATCAAGTGGGATACAAGCTGGGAAAAGCATTAGCCAATACTAAATCTAGGTAATCTCATTTTATTCTATTAATCCAATCTAATCTTTGAGAAAATTCTTTCATAGTATTAGAGATAATTGAAAGCAGATTAATAAAACTATAATTACAAAATATATTTAGATTATATCTTCATTAAGAATGTGTAAAGCATCACATTTCCTGTTGGGTTAAAATTGTTTCAATATTATTGTTGAAAATAAGGGAAAGAAATAAATGAAAACACAAAATGAAAATAGTAAAGTTTTTATACCTAAATTTTGTTAAAGTAAACTTAAGTTTTGAAACTGTTTGTCAGAAGAGAAGTCTCAGTTACTGAACAATTTGCAGCAATAGAGCTTCAAGTTAAAAATTTGGTCCAAAATCAAGATTCAAATGAATACTGTTTTCAACTTAACCAGGTAATTATATATCAAGATGTTTTAGATAAATAAAACTCAAATTTTCAAAACTTAAAGAGATAATCAAAGAACTCTAAGTAGATTTGTAGCTTGATATTCAGGGAACAATATGTGTTGAGTTGGAATTGGATAATAAAGATGATAATATTTTTGTCCTGACATCAATCAAGTCAAAAAATAATATCAATGACAAGAACTCTCCTATCTTTGCAGAGTAAGTATTATTATTAAGTTATAATTATCAAATATGCAATATACAACCAGGATAAAGTTGATATGAAAACAATTTTACTACATCTATTTCTTTATTTCCCTAAATTTTTAGTTTGTTATAATTATTCAAAAGTTTGAATGGCTCAAATACTTTTTTTTATATTAAATATAAAAAATACTTTTTCTTTTCACCAATGAAAAAAATGATTAATGTTACTTAATTTGTATTATAAACCTTTTTGACTCTAACTATCCTAAAAAATTAGACATTCAAAATGAAGCAATTCAAAATTAGGAGTCAGTTAGCTTTTTAAATTTTCTAGTTTTAACAATTAGGCAGTTTTTTATCAGTCTATTTTAAAATATTTCAAACATTGTTTTTTTTATAAGTTTGCCAATGGATTCACTGAACCATGGAGGTATGCTTGGTGATAGTCTCCTAGGTAAATTAAGATAATATTAAAAGGGATGTATACTTTTGTAATTTCAGCAGAAATAGGATGAGGTGGGAAAGGAAATTTTGAATCAGAATATCTTTTGTTGCTAAATTCAGACTCAAGATTTCAAACTTCTGACTTTTAATATGTATAGCAACTACTAAGATTCTCTCTCCCCGACCCTCCCCCTCACAAACCACCAAAATATTTATTCCATATCCATATTTTTATAAATAAACATGAATTTCACATTCATATTATTAAGTCTTTATTAGTAAATAGAAAAAAATCTTTAAAATTTAATAGGAATGACCATTAACAATGGAAGTTACAGCAAGGACAACCTGATCTCAACTATAACTTTTATATGGGAAGATTTATATAAGGTAAGTTTGAAGATATATAAAAAATATGTCAATATTTCAATTTGTTTACCACATTTCTTGTAGAATATTCCTGGATGCCAATTTATCCCTGAACATCCAGAATGTATCTACTTGGATACTAAAGAAAAAAAGTGGTCTACCAAAGGATGTAAGGTAAGAATTATGTATTGTTGAGTTTTGAGATTGAAACCAACTTCATAGAAATATAATTTATGAATTATTTGTATAGTTTCTTTTACTCTTGGCCCATACCAATTTCCTATTTTGAAATCAATAAAAAAAAGAGGAATAGTTTTTTATGTGTAGGGCTTTTGGTCAGGTTAGGTTAGATTTTATTCAGTTTTTGTTCCTAAACTGCTTTTAAAGTAGATTTTCTAAATCTAAATTTTCTTGAATACTATGAATCAATGAAATTCTATAATACAATTAATCTGACAATATTTTATCAAACATGGATGTCTCTAAATAATATACTAATTAAGGACAGTTTGTGTGCATATGCTCTTTTCAACTAACCGGATATATCTTTCTAAACATTTATTAATATACTTTTAAAATTCATTTCCTCTGCAATAACTGTGGGTCTTGATTGGTTGCATTGCAGCATTACAAGCCTAAATGACTATTTTCATCACACCAACAAAATATGGCATATATTAGAAAATTACACATGTTCAGTAATGATAATTCTTATAGCATTTTTAGGAATATTATTCACAACAGATGAATATATGGTTTGACAAAGCTTTTTTTCCTCCTATTTTGTAACAGAACCTTTAGCTTTGTTTGTACACCAAACTCTGTCACATGATAATGACAAAATTATAATAAACTGTAGCTTGTAAAACTGTACTGAAAATGCTTAAAAGAATCATATGGTATCCATTTTTTTCTTCTGGAGAGGTAGCCAGAGAATCTTTATTTTATTTTAACTTACCAACACACCACAGTACACAATTAAATTTAGAATCATTTTCACCTGACATGGCTACAAAGTTTTTGGTTACAGCTATCTGTAAAAATCTTAAGCCCATTTCACAAAAGCTAAAAGGTTGACTGAGAGAAATAAAAGGTCAACCTTTTATGAGGTCAACCTTTTTTCAGTCGTACTTTTTAAAATATACTTAGTAAAAAAAATCTTTAATGTTCCTTTTTCCCTGAGGAAATCAGCTGGAGGTTAACACTTTTAAAAATTTAGGCTGACGTTCTTATGATCCCAAGAAAATTATTTCAATAATATTTGATTTTTCTAGCAAATTTAAAAATTAAATTTACAATCTTAAAGTACTTGTAATATAGTTAATTATTGAAATAAAAATAAAATATTTGTGTTGTTACATCTATTAAAACTTTTTTGTAATGTTGAAGAAACATCTCTCAATATTTAACCTAAGCTAACAGCTGATCGTTAAAAAGTCCAACCAAAAAACAAAATGGCCAGACAATAACAATTAAATTTTCGTAATCTTAATAAAAATAATACATTGTTGCAATACGTATGTTGTATAAATGCATTATCATATTGAGTTTTTTGTGATTTTTTTTCAAATATTATAATATAAACGTTTGCTAAAAGTTAATTAAAATCAAGCAAGGTGGGCGGAGAAGACGTTGTTTTAGAATGAAAAGGTTACGCACTTTTAAGTGTGTGTGTGTCTGAGTGTATTATAACAAAATTTATCATAAATGGATATTTAAATCCCAAGGTATTAAATGATCGAGCGATAGCACCAAAAATATCCTAACCTGACTTGATATAATAAAGAAACAAGCGGGAAATATCCCACCTCCCCCCCCCCCCCCTCCTCATTTTTATTTTAGTGAGGTATAGTGCCCAATTTTGCATTTTGAGAAAATTTTTGCAGAGCTGCCAAAAAAACATCTTTCCTAATTTTACAAAAAAAAGTTGGGAGTTACTATTAGTGGCGTAGAGACCCATAATTCCAATTACCACCAACTATTAACGTTAAAGATATATATGGTGTAATGAATAAGGCATAATATTTTATATTTGGGTGTTATATCCCTGTTTTGTTTCGTCGATATTCTTAATAGTTTGGATCCTTTCAGATTTTACTAAAGATGAGATGCAAATTTTTTGAGTGACGGCGGATTGATTTTCTACGATGTTCTACTAAAAAAATAAGGTATTACATTATTTTTCATTTGAACTACAATATAACCCACATGTTAAAAAGAGAGGGGTAGGTTTCTGGTAAAATCCGTAAAGGTTATGTGTTATAAGTTAAAAATAGTAGCAGAACGATAAAAATTTATGTTAACTTTTTAAAAAAAATTTTTGTCTAAAGTTCTTTTCAATAAGAAATACACATATTTAGTGAATATTGTCGTTCTACTACTATTTTTAAGCCTTAAAACACACACCTTTACGGATTCTACCATAAACCTACCCCTCTCTTATTTACAAAACTTAAATCGGATGCAATTAAGAAGTAAAAAGGCTTTTTGTTGTTGGATTAATGGTATCTGTTAATATTAGTTCAGTTCAACGATTACAAATTTTTTAGTTATACAGCAGTAGGAACCATTTTTAACGTCTTTAGTTATGACGTGGTGTTAAGCTGAGATTCGACCCTATCACCTCCCTGGCGACCTGCGGATGCGTAACGTTTTTAGCCATGGTCGTGGATATATAAACTGGATTTTAGTACAGTGATATATTTATGAAGAGGGATTCATGATTTTATTAGTTAGTTACTTCGCCCCTAGCCTCACGGCGAGGCGAGAATAATAGTCCAAACTTACACAAGATATTTATAAAGCTTCCCTGTAAAGTAAATTTAATAGGATTGGTATTTTGTGACATCTTCAGCTTCGGACAAAAAAATCTTTATAAAATAGGACTATTTGCTTCAACTCTATGTTAAGCAGCTTCCATGAAAAGTAAAACTAATTGGGAGTAACAATTAGATTAAACCTTACCTGGAAAAATCAGAATCTTTCAGTACATGCAGACAGATAGACATCCTGCTACTGTTATAAAGATTATTCATAGTGTTGTTTATGATTTTTTTAAATTTAGGTTAATAGAAAGCAGACTGACTTGAAGCACGCCTATACAACAACAGCTTTTATCAACGAATAAAACAAGGAAGAATTTCTCTGCACACAACATCCTATGTATATCAAGGTAAATATACGCAGCTCAAGGACTTCACCTTTTTTTCATTTTAAGGTCGTAAATATTAAAGTCTCTTCCCAGTTTTAGTTATTTAAGTCAGAAAGAGGTTATAGTTAAGATCTGCAAAATATCTACGTACAGAAATTGAAATAAAAACTATCAAAAAGGGATATTCCACGAATAAGAGAAAAATCGTTTTTTAAAAGCAAAACTTTTCTATAATTAGGGTCGGTCCGTCCGTCCGTCCGTCACGGATAGCTTTTTTCATTAATTTAGGCATGTCAGAATTGTCCTATCAATTTTAAATTTTGCATGGTGATTCCTTTAGTAGTTAGGTACGATTTAGAAAGCGTAGCAACTCTATAAATCATTACCAAAATGTCCGTACGTCCATTTTAAACATGTAGATTTTTTTAGAAAAAAATTTTTGTGAACTAATCATCTGATTGATCTGATTTTTGGTATATTGATTCCTGGGACAACAAAGTATAATGTAATAAGCGAAGCAAATCTCTAATCAAGTCCTAAAAATGTAAGTATGTCCAAAAACATTGTCCTGAATCGAGCAGTTTTTTTCAACAAATTTACTTACATTTTTGCTTTGACCCCTATACATTTATATTATAATTATTCAGTTCTGACACTATACAAGCGTTAATGTCCGTTTGTCCTACCGTTTTAGTGCTTCGCTTTTATGGATGTTGTCATTAAAGGCCATTTGGAAAAGCCATTAAGTATGAAAATGTTTGTTTTTAATTATTGTAGAAATGCCCCCTCTTTTCTTAAAGTGTAGTTTTCATAAGCATGGCTGTTAGATTTTTTAAATGGGCAGTACCTTTGCTTATAAAAGAAATGGTTAGAATCTACTCTTGAATTAAGTATTTTTTTTTCAGGAAACAGTGATGTTGTATTTATAGCTGCATGCAAGAAAAAACATTCAAAGATCGATAGCTTGTAATAAAATTTTGTGAGTGATTTCAAAATTATAGATTATTGTAACAAAATAAAATAAGATATTTCATATATTGTTTTAGTTCAATGATGTAATGTGTGAAGCTACTCTTTAATTTGAATGTACTTTTTAACATACATAGAATTATATCAGGGATCTAAAGGGATAAGATAAAAGATTGATAAATTGTACATCCCCGATAGTAAAATTACCCCTCCCTTAGATTAAACTTAGTTGTTGAAACGTTTAAACACCAAACGTAATAAACCAATCAATCAAACTTCAGTAAAAGTCCACAAAGTTGTTAAGCCAACGAATGAGAACACTATTTTAAAACTTAATGGACTACTACTAGTGTAATAAACAGTCCATTGTTACCTATCTCTGAATTTATATTTATTTTTCTGCTTTGCTGCTAGTTAATGGTATCGTACTTGATACCATTCAAACTAGACCTTCAGAAAACAACTTTTTGAATCAATACACATTTTTAATTGTTGCGGGTTCCCTCAGATCGCATATGGACTATAAATTCTATTTTTGAAAACTTTTGTATGTTTATTTATGAAAAGGTTTGGCAAAGAGATAGAAGATCTATGCAGGGTATTATCCCCTAGGAACAGGGCCCTTTGGGGATAAACAGTTGTTGGAAATATGTTGTTTATTTTCTAAATTAAAAATAATGTGGGAGTTTTGAGTTAAAACATCATAAATGTGATACACGGGTATTTTTGAAAGAGTTTCCACACAAATTTTTTTTAAAATTAAGATAATTTCCAAGTTGTTGTTGGTATCATTTCGTGGAACTATTCTTTAGGTGTAGTACAGTTTAAAATGTCATACTTTTAATCCTTATTGAAAAGTAAAAGGATCTCTGTCTGTCAGTTCCTATGGATCTCTGGTACTTGATTAGGTACAATGTGGAACTGTTTAGTTTTGGCGGCAGGACCTCTGCGGCCATCTCCTACCGTTTTTTATGCTCTTTCTCTCCATTAATTTTAAATATTTGCAGGGAGAGGGCATTAATCTGTTTATTGCACTAGTCCACAAAGAATAATATTAACGTTTACTTCATGCTCAACAACTTGTAGTATTGTTAATCATCAGTGATATTTTAAACCTGAAGGAAAAAAAAAGTTCTTAAATGATTTAAAGTTGTCTAAGAAAAGAAATAGCACAAAAATGACGTTTATTCATAGTTTTACATTTTACTCTTTAAAAGCAACCATTTTTAAAAGCGAAGCTTTTCTATAATTAGGGTCGGTCCGTCCGTCCGTCCGTCCGTACGTCCGTCCGTACGTCCGTCCGTCCGTACGTCCGAACGTCCGTCACGGATAGCTTTTTTTTGTTAATTTAGACATGTTAGAATTGTCCTATCGATTTCAAATTTTGCATGGTGATTCATTTAGTAGTTAGGCACGATTTAGAAAGCGTAGCAACTCTATAATCATTACCAAAATGTCCATACGTTCATTTTAAACATGTTGATTTTTTTACTTTTTTAAATAGCTTTTTTCATTAATTTAGGCATGTTAGAATTGTCCTATCAATTTCAAATTTTGCATGGTGATTCCTGTAATAGTTAGGTACAAGTTAGAAAGCGTAGCAACTCTATAATCATTACCAAAATGTCTGTACGTCCATTTTAAACATGTTAATTTTTTTTACATTTTTAACAACAAATTTGTATTTGACCTAATTATCCGATTGGTCTGATTTTTGGTATACTGATTCCTGGGACAACAAAGTACAATATTATAAGCGAAGCAACTCTATAATCAAGTTTTAAAAATGTAAGTATGTCCATAATCATTATCCTGTATCAAGCAGTTTTTTAACAAATTTACTTACAATTTTGCTTTGACTCTTTTACATTCGCATTCTGATTATTCAGTTCTGACATTATACAAATGTTAATGTCCGTTTGTCGTACCGTTTCAGAGCTTCGCTTTTATGGATGTTGTCATCCTTGTTAATCTTAGCATTTAAATCCTGTTTTAAAGTTTATGAACTGAACACATAACTTTAAGGAAAAATAGAATTGATAACCAACCCTCTTTTTTTTAAACAAGGATAACAAAATCCATAAAAGCAAAACTCTGAAATGGAGGGACTAATAAATATTAACACTTGTAGAGTGTCAGAACTAAATAAGCAGAATATCAATGCATAAGCCTTAACATAATTGTAAGTAAATTTGTTGCAAAACTGCTTGAATACATGATGCTGTTTAAGCACATGCTTACATTTTTAGGACTTTTTTGTAGAGATGCTTTGCTTATAACATTGTACCTTGTTGTTATAGGAATCATTATTCCTAAAATCAGATGAATTGTATAATTACACAAAAAAAATTAGTTGTCAAAAAGTAAAAAATGAGCCTATTTTATTGGAATTTGAGACTTTTTGCTAACGATTAAAGTGTTGCTGCAATCTCTAGGTCATCCCTAACTTATAGGAATCATCATGCAAAGTCTGAAAATGATAGGACAATTCTAACCTGTTTAAATTAACCAAAAGAGCTACCTGTTACAACAAGAAAGACTGACCCTAATTATAGAAAAGCTTCACTTTTAAACAGGACTTTCTGGTAACTATCCACGAATCTAAGCACGTTCCAGCAGTGATTCTAAATGTTTTTTCGATGAATATACGAGAGTTCTGTGTAATATCAATATGTCAATTTAAAGAATTTAATTTCACCATGGTTTTATATGAAAAAAAATTTAAAATGTTAGACATTTTTTAACTATACGTTATCAAATGTTTTGTTGAGTTCAAACTGCTGTGACACAAAAGTAAACTTTTTCACTAAAAAATGTTAATTTAGAAAAAGGGATGGTAACTTGTAATGTTATAAACAGTTTTATTAGTATACTTTTGTAATTTACAGCATTTGATTTTGTTTTGGCCTGTTATTTTTTTCGAACTTTTGAACTCAACAAAATATTTGATAATATTTCATCTAATATTGCTCAACATTTCAAATTGTTTTTTCACTTAAAACCATAGTGAAACTTGATTTTTTAAATCGATATAATGATATTACACAGAACCCTAGTATATTCATTTATTGGCTATCTTTAGGTCAAATCTGCCATGAATTATGTAGGAATCAACTTTTGAAACATGTTTTTGCTTTAAATCATGTGAAATGATACAAAAAAAACATTTTTAGATTTCTAGTACCAACAACCAGCGCACATAGGGGCAACAAGGGGCAACAATTCACCACCCCCAAATCAAGTTTTAAACATTCTATGAGTATTATCATACCCAATGTACATCATATTTCAAAGGAATCGTAAAAATACGCTTTTTAAGTAAGCATTCTAATGCATGGAAGTCAAGAAATGCAAAAATTTTCTTACAGAAAAAGGCATACTTTTTGTGTTTCACCAACAATTTTAAAAGTATTATAAAATCTCTTAGAAGTAACGTAATTAGACAAAATAACTTCTGACGAATCATGCATTACATATATTTTGACAGTATAAAAGAAAAAAACACAAATTGAAGAAATTAGTCCTAAATAATTCTAGTTGAAGTCAAGATTTTAGTTTTTATTTGTTTGTTTTTTAATCAACATTTAAGTAGACAGTATCAGAAAACATGTTTTCACCGGGTGCCACCGGCTAAAAAAGCAATATTTGATTACCCAAAGACATATTTTAATCGCCAGTACTGGTTTCATTTACCCCCCTGCGCCCCCGTAGGGGTTTTTAGCCCGTTTTCTGAACGTGGGTGCACGAAAAGCTTGTAAGAAAAGGCGTTTAAATGCGCTTATAAAGTCAAAACTTAAGATATAATTCAAATAAATAAAAGACACAAAAACATAGACATATTGGGAAATATTTATTCTGACTTAGAATTAAAGTTAATAATAAATATTTTCAAGTTCTATTGCACTAAATGATGGTGAGGAGAGGGGGGGGGGGGCTAAACCAAAATCTAAACCTCTTTATGTTTGATGTTTTAATGTAACTAAATAATCGTTTCTATAGATTATTACAAATATCAGGGATCTAAAGGGATAAGACAAAGGTCAATAAATTGTTGTACATCCCCAATGATAATACACAAAATTACCCCTTGTGTAGATTAAAGTTAGTAGTTAAAACGTTTGAACACACAACTGTTAAACTTTGGGGACTAGTGTTATAAACAGCCCAATGTCCCCTACCTCACTGCGGAAAGGTAAAGTTAATATGCAAATAACGTGAGGTTCTTATAATTATTCTAAATTGGAATTAGCAAGTAGTATTCTGTCTGTCTATTGGTAATGCTTTGTTTTTAAATTATGTAGTTACAGGGTATTCATATTTAAAGTCAGCAGTTTTATTTAGAAAGGGAGGGGACTGTTAATTACACTAGTCCCCAAACTTCAAAGTTTTATAATAACGTTTTTATATTCGTTAGCATAAGAACTTCAGGAAATTTAATTGATTTTTTTTTGGTTGGTTCATTAACCCATTAGTGCCGAGCGCCACTTTTATGGACCGATCGAGCTGAAAATCTCAGGGAAGCTTTATAATGGTAAAAACGGAATTCCAATTTTTTTGTTTTGCTCTAGTGGCGTGCACAGGAAAGTTGCAATAAAACCTGGTTCGGCGCGAGTAAAAAAACCTTGCGGCATTAATAACCGTTTTTGGCGTTTTTTGGTGCTTTCCCCCGGCATTAAAGCCCGTTTGCGACCTAAATACCCGGTAATTTGGCCAAAAAAATTAAAAATGTAATTTTTGAACGCCCAAAGTAAGATGAACACTTTTTAAAACTACGATACGATCCGTAATTGAAAACTACATAACCTCATGTAATTGATAGAGCTACAACTAACATACAAAACAATTTATATCACATTTAAGATTTTGGCTATAGGTACCACCCCTTTTTGGTTTATAAACCCGGTTTTTGTTGTTGTTGTAAAAAAGATCTATTAGTAAAACCGGGTAATGAAAATTTCAGACTTTCTCCCCATATGCCGAGCCGGGTCTATATAGAACGTAAAAAAACGATAAAAAAATCATATAAAAAATAATAATTTGAATAAAATGAATTCACAAATGAATGTAAATGCCAATAAACTTTAAATTTCACGAAAAAAATCACTAACTTAAAATTACTTCATAAACAAAAAAGTTAGGAGGGGTATTTTAAAATCACCTTGTTTTTCTTGGTTTTCAAATTTTGTTGAGCTATACCGGCAAACGGAAGTAAGCAAATCTGCCTGCTCCAGGGGGAAATGAAAACCAGGGTAGTAGAGGGGGGATTCATACTGAGAATGATGCAATCCTAAAACTGAGAACCGGTTTTTTTCGGCATTTTCTGGAACCGGGCGTTAAAAGCCGGTTCGTCACTAATGGGTTAAGATGAGTGTCAAAACTTTTCAACCACTAATTGTCATCTACAGACAAATAATTTTGTAATATATTTTATTAAATATGTATTTATTAAATATGTATCAATATTGGGGATGTACATATTAATCGGTTATTGTTTTGTTCCTTAGATCCCTAGGTGTTAATTTATAATACAAAGTAGCTTGATGTCTGTTTGTCTGTCCGCCCATCCCTTAAGATCTAGCTAACCACTAAATTGAATTCTACTCTTCAGGGAATATATCTACTGGTCCTGTGGTTGTTTAAAGCTATTTTTCAAAAATAAAAATCCCCCTCAATTTTTTCATATTTCTATAATTAGGGTCGGTCCGTCCGTACGTCTGGTACATTTAGTTTTTTTACTTAACTTAAACAGGCTAGTATTGTCCTATCAATCTCAAACTTTTCATGCTGATTTATACAACAGTTAGGTACGACTTAGAAAGCACAGCAACTCTATAATCGTTACCAGAAAGTCCGTACATCCATTTATAACAAGCTGATTTTTACTTTTTAGACAACAAATAATGGTTTTGAATGTTAAAAATATCCTATTCATCTGATTTTTTGAATACTATTGATTCCTATTTCAATAACGTCTATTGTTATAAGCGAAGCATCTCTATAATCAAGTCCTAAAAACGTCAGTATGTCCTTAAACAGTAACATGTATTTAATCACACACCCCACCCGAAGGCGTGTTAGGTTAGAAAAAAAACCCCGCAGAAACGGTTTACACAGGATGTACTGGGACCTTATGGTGGTTTCAGAACATGCTTTCTCTAAATTGAGTTAGTAGCTTCCCATAGTAGAAAATTTTAAAATTACTTTTGGTGATCAAATATTACTTTTATTTTTAGACTACCTTCACCTAACCTGCTTTATTGTCTTATTTTGTCTTTCATGTTTATCATGCAAATTCGCTGACATTGCAGTTGAAATGACAGATATTGGAGCTTTCTAAAAAGGTCACAAACATTTTTCTAGCTCTAATACTTTTTTAGATATCTTATTTCAAAGTATTGCTGTAAAATCATCTTTAACACAGCAAAAAGTTGAAATATAAAATTAGTTATTTTAGAGTAAATTACATGTATCTTCATATAAATCACTCTAATTTTGCTCCAAATTGACCAAATTGGACAGTTAAGGTGCCTAAAACTATCTACATTCAATGGACAATCCAAATCCACACTTTTTGAGACTTTAAAAGTCAACAGGAAAAGGCTAAATTGAAATATCAAAGAAACAAATGTAATTTAATTTTTAATTAAAAATCACTATTAAGGCATTTTTAATAATGTAAAAGGAGTTTTAGGGTACAATAAACTCATAATTAATTATGATTTATTATTTTTAAAAATCTCAGCACTAGTTTAGAGTACTTAATAGTGTTTATCAACAAAAAAAAATGTGGCCTAAGAATAAATTTTTTTTTTTAATATATGTGAGATCATCCATAAAAGTCTTTTAATTACTATGTTTTTTTTAGTTAAGGTGGCAAAAACTAATTTTGTTTCATAAGGTTATAAAAAATTACTAGAATTAGTAGATTACATTTGTAACCTACTTAGAAATGATTAAAATTCTAACCAATTTTTGGTTTATTTTCAATGTTTATGTCTATTTTTCTTAAGATATGTTTCTATTGGTTCAAAATATCAGATGATTGTGTGTTATTGGCTTTCTAATTACAAAGTGACAACTTTATACACCATAACTTACCTTAAAATCTTTTCTAAAGTCGATTAAATTTCAATTTTTTTTTTTAAATAGGAAATATTTTTTCCTTTAGCATTTTTAAAAATCACTTCAGCATGCTCCTATTAGCTTATATAGTCTTACAAACTATGTATTTGGATTGTCCATTGAAAGTAGATAGTTTTAGGCACCTTAACTGTCCAATTTGGTCAATTTGGAGCAATATTAGAAAGATTTACATGAAAATACTTGTAATTTTCTCTAAAATAACTAATTTTATATTTCAACTTTTTGCTGTATAAAAGATGATTTTACAGCAATACTTTGAAATAAGATATCTAAAAAAGTATTAGAGCTAGAAAAATGTTATAGACCTTTTTAGAAAGCTCCAATATCTGTCATTTCAACTGCAATGTCAGCGAATTTGCATGATAAACATGAAAGACAAAATAAGACAATAAAGCAGGTTAGGTGAAGGTAGTCTAAAAATAAAAGTAATATTTGATCACCAAAAGTAATTTAAAAATTTTCTACTATGGGAAGCTACTAACTCAATTTAGGGAAAGTATGTTCTGAAACCACCATAAGGTCCCAGTACATCCTGTGTAAACCGTTTCTGCGGGGGGTTTTTTCTAACCTAACACGCCTAAGGGTGGGGTGTGGTAGGGCACTTACCATTGAACTTATATTTAACTCCACCAAAAATTGACCTGGCCTCCCTCCCCACAATTTTCTTTCTTTTACAAACAAAAATTGAAAATGAGGGGGGGGGGCAAGTCAACTACCCCCTCCTTTGTGCACCCTCATGGCACAACACTGTGCACGCCACTATATATTTATCTGTAAGTACTAATTAAGCATGGTAATAAGTTGCACCTATTTTGGGCCAAGGTCCTAAATCCCATCTAATCTAACTATTTATGTCACAGACCTAACATAGCAGCAATAGGAACAAGTTTTAACATCTTTAAGTATGACGTGGAGTTGGGCCGAGATACGAATCTATAACCTTCCTAAAAACGAACGGATGTGCTGCGTATTACGCAACAGTCAGGGGTTATAAAATAATTACCTTTTATAAATCATAGAGAGAAGTGAGCTGTTCAGTGCTCATGAAAATCATTTTTTTAAATCTGAAATTTAACATGGAATGATACCTACTCTTCAATCTAATTTTTCATATTTATTTGACTGAGATACATCGGAAAAACATAGCGGGCTTCTCTCTTTTAAATTATAAATAAAAGCTACATGATAAAAAGGTAAAAACAAAAATAGTCTTGCTAATTACTAAATGAATTACTGTCCGGCCTTGTCATAAACACATTTTTTATTTACAAAAACAAATATCGTAGTAAAATCATATCAGCTGATCATTATAAAATACAAACAGTGACTAATATTTTTTTAAATACAAAGCAATGCATGGCTAGCTAAATATAATTTTTTGCTATAAACCTCAAAGAAATTAAATAATTATCTAAATTGTTTAAACTTTAAAGTACAAGTAAAAAGAAATAATATTGAACGTTGTTAAAAGACAGCTTTTGAGTAATTTTCAAATAAACATTGTCTCACTACTGACCACTAGCAGGGATAGAAAGATAAACCAATGATTTAAATTAGATATGAAAAATGAAACCAAGTATAGAGTAACTTTTTTTTCGTTAAACAATATAATTATACTGGTAAATCAGAAAAATGGGGTTATTATTACAATCTCTAATCATTTTCATGTACAAAAACTGTGTAATTGCAGCAAAAAATAGGATTATATTTCGATTAGGTTGTACTCAAATCAGTTGACCTACTGAAAAATTCGGTCGACCTCTAAAATGCTTTTGTGAACTGGGCTTTAGACTATTGTTAGATCTTGTTGGCAATAACATCACTCATATTTTTCCTTAAAGGACGCCTGCAAGAAATACCACACTTTAACTGCTAAAAGACTGCCACAAGTAGACCCAATTCCCAAATTTAAAGCCTTCAGCTTCAATAACAAAAAAGTTCTAGGCATTTCAAAATAGCATTTTATGTACAATGGAAATTTTGAAAGATTTACAATGCTTATAAAAGAAAAAAAAATATTAAATTACGTCGCCTAGACACAAAATTATGACTTTATCTTTGTCAGAAACTTTGCCGGTAACTGATTACATTTTTACAATAAAAACACCACATCGCATAGTCAAAATCCATGAAAAAAATTCGATTTAAATTGCATTTTTAAACAAAAATCAAACGGAAACAAAGGGGGAAACTAAGACAAGCTCAGCTGTGTTTGGTTGTTTAGCTGATTCAGCCTTCTGATTGGCTACAGTACACTCGGTACAACGCAAGTTAAACTTAATTTTTTTTAATGATTTTGACTATAAAAGTTGGTATTTTTATTGATTGATTGATTAGCCTCCAGTGGACAGGTCTTCAGTTGTTGAATCTCTTGTTGTGCCCGTGTCAAAATTTAAAAACTTCGCGGCCATGATAGGCTGAGTCCAGAGGGATAAAACAGTAAGATTTGTCAGGTTCTGTGGGCATTTAAACAGATGAGATGTGGTGTGCGTGTGAATTCTACATTTAGGACATTTGTCGTCTGTGGTTTCACCTATTCTGTGTAGGTAGGAGTTGAGTAGTCTAGAGTATCCAGATCTTAATTGTGAGAGAAGTGATCTGGTAGCTCTGGGAAGGCTGGATTCTTCACTATTAACTTCTGGCGGGTTTCTTTTGAGAACTTTGTTTGGGGGATATTTGGCTATAATATTTTTGACCTCTGATGTGTGAATAGCCTTATATTTAGATTTCAAATTTTCTTTTTGAACAGGAAGGAGGTTTTTAATTGCTGGTCTGTAGAACTGTATTGAAGGTTTAATTTTTCTTTTTGGAAGAGGTTTAGAAGTCAACTTATTTCCTGGATGGTTGTTGATGTGGTTGGATAAAAGAAACTGGTTTGAGATCATTTTACAGTGATCTCTAATAGGAAGAATCTTAGACTCTCTGTGAAGGTGTTGTTCAGAGGCCATTCTGAGGTTGCCAGTTATAAGTCTCAGAGCCTGATTCTGGAGGGATTGAAGCTTCCCCCAGCTTGTATCTGAGATTATGGGGCTCCAGATGGGTGTGGCATATTCCATTATGCTTCTGCAGATGGTTTTGTAGGTCATGGATAGAGTGTCTTTATCCTGTCCCCAGGTGGATCCAGCAATAGACTTCATCAGGTTGATTTTGGTCTTTGCTTTATCAGCTACTGTTAGAACATGTTTGGCAAAACAGTACATGGTGTCAAATGTTACCCCCAGTAATTTAGGAGTATGTTCATGTGGAACTTGTACTTCTTTCATTTCAACAACTGGTTTAACCTTAAATTCTTTAGTGTCAGTGGTAAACAGTGTCACTGTTGATTTAGTGGGTGAGACTTGGAGTTCCCTTTCTTCTAAGAATTTCATTACAGCTGGGACATAGTTGTTGATGGCATCAGATAATTTATCGATGGGGTTTCCTGTCGCATATATGCTTATGTCGTCAGCATATTGGATAATCTGAACATTCTTAGGAGGTGAGGGGAGGTGTCGTAGATAAAAGTTGAAAAGGATAGGCGATGTCACTGCCCCCTGTGGAACACCTGCCCTTACATTTCGAAAGCTAGATCTTGCATTTCTGAAATTCACCTGTGATTGTCCTCCTTTAAGGTAGCAGCAAAACCAGCGTTTCAGGTTTGAAGGAAGAGATGTTTCGTTCAGATCCTTCAGAAGCTTGTCATGATTAACCATATCAAAAGCTTTGCTTAGGTCAATCTGTAAGAGAACAGTTCTGTCAGGTTTGGCCGACTTTTTCTTGTTGAAGCCGTTTGTTACCTGATCATTGAAATCATTTAAAGCAGTGACTGTAGAATGGTCTTTTCTAAAGCCATGCTGGAAGTTTGGAATGTCTAGATTGTTGTTAAGAGTAGGAAGTAGGAGTCTTTCTAGGATTTTTATTGCAGGACAAAGTAAGGAAACTGGTCTGTAGGAGTCAGACAAATCTGCAGGTTTGTTAGGTTTAAGAAGGGGAATAATGACGGATTTCTTCCAAATATCAGGTATTGTGCTGGTGTTTATGGACATGTTGAAAATTGTGGTGAGGAATTTTACACCATTGGGTCCAAGGTGTTTAAGATGTAAATTTGAGATGTTATCGGGGCCAGCAGCTTTGGAAGCTTTAGCAGCTTTGATGGCTTTCCAAGTCTGGTCGGGAGTAAATATCAAGTCATCCTCAACTAGATCATTTTTCTTGATCTGTTTTGATATGGTCCTTGAGTCTTTGGAGCTTAGATGTCTTACAACAGAAGTGTACTGTTTATTAAAACCATTAGATATGTCATTGGCAGATGAAAGATATTTGCCTTTGAATCTGATGGCTTGGTTGTTGTTTGACAGGCCATTTTTGCCATTTAGGTTTTTAATTAACTTAAATAGCTTGGATGAGCATTTGATTTCAGCAACTTTCTCTCTCCATTTTGTTTTCCTGTGAATATTTATTTCATTCAGGATTTCTCTATTTAAGATGGCAATTTCTGGAGAGTTCGGGTTGTCTGTTCTAATTGGTTGTCAAGAAGGAGCGTGTCCGACGTGCAACTACCTGGAGATCATCACCATCAGATCATCAGCAAAGTCCTTCAGCCTACTCCTCACAGAGGACATCAGATTCAGTTGTGGTATTTTTATTGTACTGGTTGCCTAAATTTATGACAAAAATAAGCTTATAATTTTGTTTCTAGGCCACGTAGTTTAATTTCAAAATTTCTAACATTAGCACTGCAATTCTTTCAAAATTTTCATTGTACATAAAATGTCATTTTAAAATCCCTAGAACTTTTTGTTATAGAAGCTGAAGGCTTCAAATTTAGGGTATTGGGTGGTATTTCTTGCAGGCTTCCTTTAATGATGTATTAAGAATATGTTCTGAGTACATGTTACTTCAATAACTAGAACTTAAAATGGCTTTCAGTACTGGAAGTACTACGCCTCCTTCTGTGGTTGGCACTTGTTTTTGGTGTTGTGCCATGTTAGTTGAAGATTATAATCTTTTGCAGTAAAGTTACATGTTAAGTTAGTTAGTACAGGTATTTTGTTGTTTCTCTGTATTTTCTCTTCTCTGTTCAGTTTTCCTCTTTGCTTTTCCTAAACCTAGTGTTTCATTCTAATGTTGATTCTCTTCTTCCACTCCTTTCTCTGTCTGGTCATTTGTCCAACCCTGGTGTAGTCCATACCAGCCTCCTTTACTAATTTTTGTAGTATAATATTGTCTTTCGTTTCTTTCCTAGAACTTTCTTAGCTGACTCAAGACTCTCCATCCATTCAATGTACCTACTTTCACAATTCTATTGTCCTCCATCCTCATGATATGTCCAATCCTCTCTAAACATCTCTTTTCAATCTATCATCTGATGGATTTAATCTCCAGATTCGTCCTTATATCTTGCATATTTTTCCCATCCTCTGCATTTGCATCTGGATTAGTGAAGGTTTGTTTTTGTTGCTCCAAATGTATCTGTACATTCTGTCCATAAACTCTGGAGTTTCTTAATCTCTCCATTCTGCCAGGTTTTTACTTTAAATAAGACACATTCTTGAGTTACTCTGAAACCTAAAATACAAAGAAACTTTGCTCAAAAATGTAGTACAATATAAAAATGAAATTTTGCATCAGAGTTGCTTTAAACCCTTAATAATGACGACTCCCCCTGTATACTCTTCTAGTTGCTTCGCCCCTAAACATTAGAAAGTGGTGAAGGAAGTCAGAAAAATAGCTTAAAACCATACAAAGATATTTATGAAGCTTACCTAAAAGTATAACCAATTTAGACCATCAATTTCCTTAATCTTTAACTTTAGTCAAAAAAACCTAACTTATTCATATTAAATTAGCAGCTTAACCCCTAGCCTCTAGGGGCTTTGCCCAAAGAGGTGATCAAAAGAAAAATTAAGGCAATATTCGTATAAGGACCAAGGAAATATTCAGCAAAAAAAAAAGGACCAAGGAAATCTTCAACAAAAAAAATAGATTATACTTTTCTAGCGGCTGTGCCCCTAGAGGCCACTAAGAGCCCATAGAGTTGGGGGGGGGGGATCAATCCTAATTGTTGTTTTAAGACGAAAAAGTTTTAAAATTGTCTTTTTTTCTAGGGTTGTTTTCTCTTGGGAAGGTGGTGGTACCTTCCCCCCAACATAATTATAAACCCTCCCAGGACATATAAAAACTATATTGTAAAGGATAACCATATTAGTTCATTGGTTAGCGCAATTCTTTGGTACACAGATAGAGATCCCTTTACTTTTTATTATTCTTAGCAAAAAAAAAAATTTTGTCAACAATTATATTGAACTATTTGTTATAATTCCATCCCCTTCATCCCCCTAAAAATAAAACAAGACAAAATGCCCATAAAGAGCCCATAAAGAGAAAGACATTCAAGACGCTGCTAATACTGAACAGATAGGCCGCAATAACAGATACACAGACATACAGACATAGCCTATTTGTAGAGTCTATGTGCTACTATTCATGGTACCATGACACCTAGGCTACAATGATAGACATATAGACGTACACCAATTGTAAAGAAGTTGCGCTACTTGTATAATTTGTTTAAATTTTGGATATATTGTATTATATAGACAGGAATACATACCAGTGAAGAAGGTAACATTAGGCTTTTTATTACACTAGTCCCAAAAGTTTTATAATAATGTTTTCTTATTTGTTGGCTCACAAATCTAATGTATTTTGATATTTTAATTTATTAAGTTATTTGTCCAAATGTTTCAACCGCTTATTGTAATCTACAGAAGTGTAATTTGGTGTAATAACCTTGGTGATAAATGGTTATTTGTAAGCCATTGTTTTATCCATTTAGATCCCTGTATACCTAAATTCTTTAGTTTTACAGTAACTTTTAATTTCTAAAAGCGAAGCTTTTTTAGAATTAGGGTTGGTTCATGCGTCTGTCCATACGTCCGTCACAGTTGGATAGCTTTTTTTTGTTAATTTAGGCATGTTAGAATTGTCCTATTGATTTCAAACTTTGCATGGTGATTCCTTGAGTAGTTAGGTACGATTTGGAAAGCGTAGAAACTCTATAATTACTATCAGAATGTCCGTACGTCCATTTTAAACATGCTGATTTTTTTACTTTTTTAACAACAAATTTTTATGTGATCTAATCATCCGATTGATCTGATTTTTGCTAAATTGATTCCTGGGACAACCTAGTATAATGTTATAAGCAAAGCAACTCTATTATCAAGTCCTAAAAATGTAAGTATGTCCATAAAAATTATCCTACATCAAGCAGTTTTACCAAAAAATGACTTACTATTTTGCTTCATATCTTATACATTTATATTCTGATTATTCAGTTCTGACACTATACTGTTTCAGTGCTTTGCTTTGAATGATGTTGTCATCCTTGTTTGAATGTAATTATTGATATACAGACAGATGGACATACATACAGACACTAATTGTAGAGCATGTATTCCTGCACTGCTAGTCAATGCAATTACAGATTAAAGGCGCATGTTTGAATGTTGAAATTTTGAAAATATAGACAGACAGACACACATACATGGTGATTCAGAAAAAACTGAATTTTCCTTTTTTCTGACTCAATTAGAAAGAATACAAAAAATGATTATATGTCCTTGTTCTCTGTAAAAAAGTACATCAAATTTGTATTTTATACTATCTCTAAAAATGCGGCCTCTATAATAGGTATATAGTTTCAAAAAATGCTTTATGGGAAAAATGTTGTGCAAGAAAAATTAAAAAAAACTTACTTATCAGGCAAAATTGTTTTTTCAGAAATACGTTATACATGCAATATTAGAATTACATGCAACAAAATTTCTTAAATTCTAAATGATGGTTACTCAAGCTTATATATAATTCAGAGAGAAGCGGTATATGGAGAAAATGACAAGACAGTTGTGAAATGTGTGTGTGATCATCTCACTAGTTTTGGAATCATGATGGATTTTAACAATGAAGTTAAAGCTGATGATCCTGGTAAGTTTATTTTTCAATAGTAAACAAAAAAACCAAGACTTGCTCTACTATACAGATTATTTATTTAACATTCAGTCCTAGACAATTTTTTATTTAGAGCTATTTTTAAATGCTTCATTGCAAAACAAAGCTTTCATAAAAATTACAACTTTCTACATAATGATGACAATGACTTCTGCAGCCATCAAAGATTAATTAGTTTGTATGGCTATCTTTAACCAACTTCTAAAAAGCTCTACTAAAAACATTATGACCAGTATTTTTTTCAGTACTGAAGCTTCTCTCCTATATATGTGGTGGCTCCTCCATCTTGGCTATTCTTGTAACTGAAATGTTACTTTATTTTGGAAGGTAATTTTAAAAACTGTTTGAAACTTATCTTTAACCCTTAATGCCCTCCCCCCCCCCTTCGGTTTTTTCTTTCTCATTTTATGTGTGTAAAAGATAAAGAGCCCAAACTGCGTGACTTTTTAAGTATGGGTATGACACATAACTGAGTGTTGGAATTTTTTGAATATCTTCATCCTGGCGGGCACAGGATTCCAGCAAAACTGGCAGGGTCATCCAGGTAAAGAGAAAAAATGTTTTTTTTTGACTTAAACAAAGCATTTTGTCTTACTAAAATACTAAAATATCCTCTAGTAGTACATTCTCATATGAAATACAGGTGTTCAAGTCGATTTCAGGTTCCAGGTATGATCCTGCAGGTCCTGATCCTCCAGGTCTCCAGAAATCTTTAAAGGGCTCCTGTGGCCGCAATTTTTGACTCAAATTTTAAACTTAAGCCTTTCTAAATAAAGTATTTAAATTTCATAAAGATCCGCTGCCGTTTTCCCGGCGACTGTGACTGTGGCAGCTGGCAGCTGCCAAGTACAGCTGTGGCCGCTGAAATTTATATTACAATATATTTAATATAAAATTTACATAAATATAACATTTTTTGCAAAAATTTGTTCTTCTAGCTTCAAAAATAAGAAAATTACAGCCGTTTGAAATATTTAAGTAAAAAAGGATCTAAAAACAAAGGTTGTTAAATAAAAGGGTGAAGGAAGCGAAAATTGACCTTGTCTTAATTAAAGTTGGAAATTCATTATTAATCAGGGACTAAAAGCTCTAGCTCTAATAGGAACTGAGATAATAGGGTGGGAGGGAGGGTTCCACGCCCCCCCCCCCTGACCAATTAAGGTGTGGCAAGGGGCCTGACTGTTAAGGGTTAATAATATGAAATAGATATTTCTCTCAATATTTCTTCAATTTTTTTTTTCATTAAATTGAATCTGAATTTTTCAATATAGAATGTTTTTTTTTGTTAGGGACAAAGATGATGATGAAGTGAACATGAAGAGGTCTGCCGAGAGAAATCTCAACTTGTGCATGTCATTTGCACAACTTGGGTTTCTAATCTTTGTAGGTAAATAATTAATAATAATAGAAGCTGTAAATAAGGGAGAGACAATAATTGGTATTATCCTCTTAGCCTACCTAGCCGTGGGCGCTCGGCCCCCTAGCCATATAACCTAACCTAACCTTACCTAACCCAGTCTTTTAGTTGAGGGGGGGGAGGGGGTATAAAATTGAAAAAAAATTAAGAAAAAAATTCCTAAGAGGATAACGCCCAATAATCATTTTTTTATAAATCATATATTCTCAAATAAGTCAAACAATTTTGTAGTAATTGGACACTATGCAGATATTCAATAGTATTTTAATGGCAAGATAAAAATACTATTTTATATCAAAATATAAAACAAAAATTAGTCATTCCATTCCTTTTTTTGTTTTACAATAAGCTACAGTGTCATATCCATCAACTTTATAAGCTATTTTTTAAATTCTTTTCTATAATGCTTGATCTCTATATATCTCAACTCCTCTCCATCTCTTAAAGTAAATGTATAATAAAATTGAACTGCTATACTTCAATAATATGTAATCATTTAACACACAGCCTAATCTCCATCTTTTTAAAAATTAATTAACATAAATATTTTTACTGATAAAAACCATATATGGTTTGAAATTATTCTGTAATATGAATGAACAGATACTGTTTTGCTGTGTGTCATGAATATTCATTAATTCCTAGGTAGAACTGATATTTTACCCTGTGCTGTTTGTGAGAGTTTTGGAGCTGCAACCCATTTTGGGTTTGTGGCCTGCTATGCATGGATAGGTAATAATTTCATTTTTTTTATATTTCTAACCCAATGTAGTTGTTGATTTTAATAACAGAATCAAAATATTCATCAACAACAAGTTTCATAATTTACAAATAAAAAAAATGAATGTTATATAATCTGTTGGAAAACTGCCAATAAATATACATTTTTGTGTCATAATTGTCCTGAATTATTTAACTTAAGTAAAGAGGAAACATTTTTTTTGAATTATTTCTTAATGCTCCAGGAATCCTTATGTAAGATTTTAAATGTATAAAATGACAATAATATTTTAAAATTCAAAATAAGATATATCTGAATGTACTGATGAATTAAGATTGTTTCTGTTAGTTACTTTTTTGAGAAACAGGAGTTTCCTTCCAAATTCCAAGCATACAATTTTATGCTTGATAGAAATTAGGTTAGGCAGAGTTATATTGAGTACAGGGTAGCCCTATCATGTTGAAATCCCTATGCTATGAGACTGATTCTTAACAATCTTGTTATATTTTTAGTGATAGATTCTTCACAAGTGTACTACCGCTACAATTCGGATGCCCCACAGACAAACATGAAGTTTCTCTCCATAGCTGCATATGGTGTAGCATTTGCCATAGGTGAAGCATATTCATTAGAATCTTTTCTTATATTTTAGAATTTATTTTAGCCTTCAATTTCAATGAAATTTTAGTATTATTTGATCAAAAATGATTTATTATTAATATTTTTTATTAGCTGGAGGAGTGCTCATCACTAGCCTACAAAATGATCACCATCTCTATCTGAGGAGGTAAACAATAAATACATACAATTACAAAAAAAAAACAATCATGTTTCTTTGTATATCTGACAAAATGCTAAATTGACTTATTCATGCATTTCAAAAATTAAATAAACACATTATTTGTTATGAAATATGAATGTACATACATTTACATTATACTACATACAATGCAAAAAAAACTATTATATTTATGTTTCTCTGGACAATATTTTGATATCACGCAGCAAAATAATTTTTCTTCAAGGGACACAAATTTTTGAGTTTTGAATAGATATAATTTAATTTTAAAGAATGTAAGTTTAATATGTATTTTCAGAAGCGTGGGAGGCCATGTGGACAGTTGCTGGTTGAATGACTGGGCTGAATATGCAATCATCATTCCCATAGGTTTATTTCTTTTAATTATTTAAAAGCCAATCTTTCCAGTAAATCTGTTTGAATGGATATATTGTCATTTAATAAAACATGTTAGAATTCTCCTAGATATTTTAAACTTGTAATAATTTAACAAAAGCAAGGTACAATATTTCAAGCAAATTATCTCTAAATTAAGTCCTAAAAGTGTAAATATGTAAGTTGTAACAAATGTATTAATAATTTTGTTGAGACCAATTAATTGATATATTGCTTTTTAAGTTCTCTACTTTTGGCAATGTTGTAAATCTTGTATTTAAAACACATTTTTAAATTATCTAGAAAATCATTTTAATATTACATTCATTTTGAAAGCTTTGAAAATCTTAACTGTTATTGTTTTCATTGTTTCAAATAGTCAATATGGGGCAAAATATTCTTCCAACACCCCCTCCTCCTGAATTCCCTATCCCCTTAAAAGATTTAATGTAAATTTTAAGGAGTTGCTGTGCTTCTTTGCTTAGTAAGAATGGTCTTGACATATGTTTGGGTAAAGAAAAACAAAAGGTAAATGTTTTTCTTTCACTTGAAAATTTAGATTGCTAATGCTAAAATATTTTAATTGGATAATAATTTAACTTATTTAGTGAGACAACATGTGAAATAATCTTGGATCTTCTGGTATCCTTCAGAAGTACACTGGTCCTAACCTTTGTGATGACTCTCAACATTGTCTTTGGTAATTTTATACACTTTATAAACTAAATATTTTTCTTAACTTGAATTTGAAAATAAGAAATTTTTAATATTAAAGGTTTATCTTATTCACGTCATAATTAACTGACTTTATACAAGAAAAGATAAAAGGAAATATGTAATTGATACTCCACCTCAAAAAAGTTTAAAGATGGATGTGACCTAAATTTAGTCACTTTCAGATCATGTTTGGTTAAAAGGTTTTTGGAGTGATATAAAACTACTCTAATGTGATAGGATAGATGTACATAGATATATTTTTTTAGCCTTTTTTGCTGACTCCCAAATCTATGGCTACATAATTGTTCTTCTCAATTTTTTTTCTGGATTCTTCATCTTGTTGAACAGTACTGTTTACAACTCTGAGGTAACACATGGTTATATCTAAAATCTATTGATGCTTTTGTTGTATATTGTTAAAATAATGACTTTAGGGACTCTATATTCAAATGGATATTGAGGGTCAGAAAAATAGCATAAAACCATACCAAGACTTGCTCATAAAAATTAAATAGCCTAAAACCATATCTGGACCTATAAGATGCTTCACTGTAAAAATGAACCATATCGGTTGAATGGTGAGATCTTCACTATAGCCAAAAAAAGTTTACTACTTTATATTATAAAATAGAGTGATCAACACAGTTCAATTAAACATGTTATTTTTATTTGATAAGCCCAATACACAGTGTTTCATTGTTAAAAACAAATCTTTAGTTTGTTTATAAATAAAAAGACATGATGCTTTCATGAGTAGAAATTATATACTACTGTTTATTAAATCAAAAGATGAATTGTTTCTGCAGTGGAGGTAAAAAAGTAGTAGGGAATTTATTTTGCTTAATAAAAAGGGAAAGGTATTTAAATTTAGGTTTTTAAAAAGAATATAGGATAATACAAATTGTTAATTTATACAAAACTGTTCTATAGTGAATTCACATTTGCAATGACAAAGGCCATTAAATCCATAAAACCACTACTGCACATAGTTTTCATGTCTTTTTGCTAATGTGAGAAACTTTGAAATAACAAAAAGTCAAAACACTTCTCCTGTTCTATTTTATATTGTGCAATGAACGCCTATCATATGAATAGCATTTATTTTATTTTCAGGTAGACATCTTTGGAAATCTGAAGAAGAACTTCAGAAGAAAGAATGCCTAAGGAATATAAATTTGATTGGACTTGATATTCAAATGTCTAAGAAGTAAAATCAACTTTTATTTCTAATAAATTGATGAAACATTTTTGTTTAATTTCATGATAATCATACAGGGTCATTCAAGAGAAATGATTTTTAAAAAAACTTAATTATGCATTGAAAATAAAATTATGTATAATCCTTTATATTTTTGGAAAACCTATTATGAGACATTTATGTTTTAAATATTTAAAAATGATTATTTCAACAAATTATGCCCTAAAACAGGTTTTTCCAAAAGCCTTTTTTTTCAAAGAAATATTGATTTCAAGGTTGTAAAAAAAATGTGCACATTCAAATTGCGCAACTTGTGTTAATAGTAGAGAAATATTGTGCATATTGTTAGAATCGTCTTAAACTATAGTTTTTAAATATATAAAAACCATTCCTGTGCTACGTATAGTATAGGAGCTACATGGTAAAATGTTCCAATTACTTAACACTTTTAAACCTTTTTCTCACTTTTCTCAATGTAGCTCTATTAACTATAAATAGCACTAAAACGATACTTATATTTTCAAGAACTAGAGCTTATGACGATTCTAACGATATGCGCAACATTTTTCTACTATAAACACAAGCTGTGCAATTTGAATTTTAAAAATATGTGTATTTTTGCACACCCTTTAAGTCTATAAAACTTTGAAAAAATGGCCTTTGAAAAAACCGGTTTTTAGGGCATAATTTGTTGAAATAATCATTTTTAAATATTTGAAACATAAATATCTTATAATAGGTTTTCCAAATATATAAAGAATTTTACATAATTGTTTTATTTACTATGCATAATTAAGTTTTTTTAAAATCATTTTTCTTGAATGACCCTGTAGATTAAAAGATAGATTTGAATATTATTACCAACATATAATTTGATTTTTTGTACAAAGCAAGCCTGTAGGACATTCCGATATTTCAATCATAAAATAATTTTTCCTTTAAATTTTTTATAAAGTTTTTCACTCATTAAAAAAAATAGGTATTGTTGGTTTTGTGACATCACCTCCTAAGGGGCGTTTCATCATATTTTAATAATTAATTTAATGAATTTAACTAAATTTCGAATAGAAAAAAAACCTGGATATTACCTCAGGCATGCTTTACCGACCAGGAATTGATTGATATAATGAATTAAAGAATTATGGTTTGGCCACAATTAGTAATTTAGGAATTATTAATTGTTCTATGTATTTTTTATATTTTTTTGAATACAGTTGTTTGCATTAAAAAATTGGTTTTTTTTTCCATATTCTCATTTTCAAAGCCAAGCTTTTCTATAAGTAAGTTTGGTCCGTCCCCCCGTCCATCAGTCTGTAACAGTCAGCTCTTTTTGCTTAGGCATGTTAGAATTGTCCTATTGTTAAACATTATCCTGCATTTAAGCAGTTTATTAACAAATTTACTAACAATTTTGTTTAGACTTTTATACATGTATAATCTGATTATTCAGTTCTGACACTCTACAAGTTTTAATGTTCTTTTGTCTTACTGCTTCAGAGCTTGACTTTATGGATATTTTCTCTTCTTTGTTAATAAGAATTATAAGAATTAAAACATAAAGATGTATCTTTAATTTATATATTTTTTAAGGGTTTTTTGAAGCTTTTGCATGTGTAGACCTATTGGAATTTATGAGGATGAAACTACAACTTTAACTTAATCATTACTAAGTAGATGCTTTACTTTGCAATTAATGTTATAATCGTCCTACATATTTTAAACCTTGCATAAAGAATACTGTAGCAATACTGTGTTATCTTAACAGTGTAGCAACTCTATAATAACTACTGTAGAGTCAGAGCATCCATCAAATTTTTAGGACTAGGAGATTTTATAAACTTGATTTTTTTAAATTATAAAACAAAAATATTGTACATAATGTTTTACTTGTAGATTATCTATAATTTTGAAGGAAGTAAGTATGTCCATCTACAATGGTAAAAAAAATCTTAAGGCAGTTTACTTAAAAGTGTTTGGAAGAGTACAGAACCCCCTCCCTCTTATATTGGAAAAAAGGTATTTTTGTGCGTGTTTATTTTTAAAAGCTAAGCTTTTCTATTGATTGATTGATTAGCCATAGTCTCTTAGGTTTTGGACCTAAGTAGTATTGGAGTAGGCTGAGACACTTTTGTACAGCCACTAGGGCTATCAAGCTCCACGTTCAAGCACATTATGACTTGACCTGCTATCTCTTGAGAGCTACTCATTATTACCTCACCCTCGCCAAGTATGGCAGGGGTCCCAAATTAAGTTACTGTAATGAATGACACTCACTGCAGAGGAGCTTAGGATAAGGGTAGTACTAATATTATGCACGTGACTATTAAGTATCCAAACTTACTCAATAATCCCCTTCTTACACAACCAGGGGAATTTGGGTGAATGTATTCAACTGAGAAATTTGAGTTGCCACATGGGGAATAGAACTCGAACTCTCATCACCGTAACTCAGTGCGTTACCACAGAGCTACGATGCCCCTAAGCTTTTCTATAATTAGGGTCGGTCTGTCTGTACATCTGTCAATACCAGCACTTTTTGTTAATTTAAACAGGTTAGAATTGCACTATTGACTTCAAACTTTTTATGATGATACCTATATCAGTTAGGTACAACTTAGAAAGCGCAGCAATTCTATAATTGTTACCAGAAAGACCGTAAGTCCATTTAGAACATGCTGATTTTTACATCTAATTTTTGTATATTAAAATTATCCGATTCATTTGATTTTTGGAATACTGAATTCTATCACAACAAGGTACAATATTATTAGCATGCAAAGTATCTCTATAATCAAGTCCTAAATATGTAAGTATGTCCTTAAACATTATTAGATTATTCTATAATAGTGGCTATGCCCCTAGAGGCCTCTATTACACAAAAAGTTGTTTTATTGCAATCTATTTTAAAATCAGTTAATTACCAAAAATATTTTTTCACCGATAGATGGTGTTAGTTATGTTTTTAGCTAATTGCAAAATATTTCAGCAGGGCGTCGTTTTATATTTTTGTCGATTTCTCAAGTGAGGGTGGTGTTACCCTCCCCCAAAATAGTTATTATCCTTCATGGGACATATGTGAAGACAACCTGTTAAAGAGAACCCGAGATCCTTGGGTACTAACATACACATAGACAAACAGACATCATGTAACTTTATTATAAGGATTGAAAAAAAAGTTTAGGTTTAAGCATAGCGAAAAAAAACTCTAAAGGGATAAGAGAATGGACTATAAATTGATGAATCACAGGGTTAAAACATATGAACACTCAACTTAATGAGCGAATCCCGTGGAGGGAGGGGACATTGGGTCCCCAAAGTTTTATAATAACTTATAATCAACTTTGGGGACTTTTAATAGATTTTAATTAATTTGATAATAAGTTGAGTGGCCAAATGTTTCAACCACTAATTTTTATCTACAAAAGGGGTAAATTTGTATATCATCATTGGGTAAGTAAATTTATTAACCATGGTCTTATCCCTTTAGATCCCTGGAACGAACCAATCATAATTTATTAAAAGCCCCCAAAGTTGCTGTGCCAATGAATAAGAAAGCGTTATTAAAAATTTTTGAGATTAGTTAGTAGAATAAACTACCCAATGTCTCCTCCCTCCCTGAAAAAAAACCTACTTTTAAGGCAATTTCATTAATTTGTTTCCTAAACATTTGGAGCACTTTCAAGCTCTTTATAATGACAATAAAAAGGGGATAAATTAAAAAAACTTTTGGCCAAAGTATCCCGAATGACGTCATATTAGATAAATAGATTATTCTAATACTACGCTATTTAGGATATTTTTGGTAAAGGTTTTAAAATTTGTCCCAATTTCTTATAGGCACTATAAAGAGCTTTGAGCAAGAAACAATTAATTTTATTTTCATGCTCATTTGTTCAGCTTCGAAGCTTATTATAGTGCTTATAAAAAAGAGAAATAATACTGGCCTACCATTGGACATTTTGTCTGTGTTTCAGCCAATCATTGGACATTTGTATTGTATTACGACATATTTTTATAGGCACATGGATTTAAAAGGATAAGACAATGGCCAATAAATTGAAGTACATTCCCACCAATGCAATGATTGCACACAAAATTATCCAATACGTAGATTATATTTAGTGGTTGAAATGTTTGGAAACTCAACTAAATGAACCAACTGATTAACTGTTGAGCAAAAAATATAAACATGATATTTTAAAACTTTGGTGACTAGTGTAATAAACAGCTTAATGTTCCCTCCCTCTCTGCTATAAACAACATCTTTAGCTTCGCCTATTTGTGGTTAATATCATTGAACATGATGTGCCTATTATAGTATAGCAGAGCTCTAACCCTGCAGGGACTATACCTATGGGGCTACTATGTAGCTAATATGATTAAATATGATGTGCCTATTATAGTATAGCAGAGCCCTAACCCTGCAGGGACTATACCTACAGGGCTACTATGTAGCTAATATCATATAATATGATGTGCCTATTATAGTATAGCAGAGCCCTAACCCTGCAGGGACTATACCTATGGGGCTACTATGTAGCTAATATCATTGAAGATGATGTGCTTATTATAGTATAGCAGAGCCCTAACCCTGCAGGGACTATACCTACAGGGCTACTATGTAGCTAATATCATTGAATATGATGTGCCTATTATAGTATAGCAGAGCCCTAACCCTGCAGGGACTATACCTATGGGGCTACTATGTAGCTAATATCATTGAAGATGATGTGCTTATTATAGTATAGCAGAGCCCTAACCCTGCAGGGACTATACCTACAGGGCTACTATGTAGCTAATATCATTGAACATGATGTGCCTATTATAGTATAGCAGAGCTCTAACCCTGCAGGGACTATACCTATGGGGCTATTATGTAGCTAATATGATTAAATATGATGTGCCTATTATAGTATAGCAGAGCTCTAACCCTGCAGGGACTATACCTACAGGGCTACTATGTAGCTAATATGATTAAATATGATGTGCCTATTATAGTATAGCAGAGCCCTAACCCTGCAGGGACTATACCTACAGGGCTACTATGTAGCTAATATCATTGAATATGATGTGCCTATTATAGTATAGCAGAGCCCTAACCCTGCAGGGACTATACCTATGGGGCTACTATGTAGCTAATATGATTAAATATGATGTGCCTATTATAGTATAGCAGAGCCCTAACCCTGCAGGGACTATACCTACAGGGCTACTATGTAGCTAATATCATTGAATATGATGTGCCTATTATAGTATAGCAGAGCTCTAACCCTGCAGGGACTATACCTATGGGGCTATTATGTAGCTAATATGATTAAAAATGATGTGCCTATTATAGTATAGCAGAGCTCTAACCCTGCAGGGACTATACCTACAGGGCTACTATGTAGCTAATATGATTAAATATGATGTGCCTATTATAGTATAGCAGAGCCCTAACCCTGCAGGGACTATACCTATGGGGCTACTATGTAGCTAATATGATTAAATATGATGTGCCTATTATAGTATAGCAGAGCCCTAACCCTGCAGGGACTATACCTATGGGGCTACTATGTAGCTAATATGATTAAATATGATGTGCCTATTATAGTATAGCAGAGCCCTAACCCTGCAGGTACTATACTTACAGGGCTACTATGTAGCTAATATCATTGAATATGATGTGCCTATTATAGTATAGCAGAGCTCTAACCCTGCAGGGACTATACCTATGGAGCTACTATGTAGCTAATATCATTGAATATGATGTGCCTATTATAGTATAGCAGAGCCCTAACCCTGCAGGGACTATACCTATGGGGCTACTATGTAGCTAATATCATTGAAGATGATGTGCTTATTATAGTATAGCAGAGCCCTAACCCTGCAGGGACTATACCTATGGGGCTACTATGTAGCTAATATGATTAAATATGATGTGCCTATTATAGTATAGCAGAGCCCTAACCCTGCAGGGACTATACCTATGGGGCTACTATGTAGCTAATATCATTGAAGATGATGTGCTTATTATAGTATAGCAGAGCCCTAACCCTGCAGGAACTATACATACGGGGCTACTACGTAGCTAATATCACTGAATATGATGTGCCTATTATAGTATCGCAGAGCCCTAAACCTGCAGGGACTATACCTATGGGGCTAACTATGTAGCTAATATCATATAATATGATGTGCCTATTATAGTATAGCAGAGCCCTAACCCTGCAGGGACTATACCTATGGGGCTACTATGTAGCTTATATGATTAAATATGATGTGCCTATTATAGTATAGCAGAGCCCTAACCCTGCAGGGACTATACCTATGGGGCTATTATGTAGCTAATATGATTAAATATGATGTGCCTATTATAGTATAGCAGAGCCCTAACCCTGCAGGGACTATACCTATGGGGCTACTACGTAGCTAATATCACTGAATATGATGTGCCTATTATAGTATAGCAGAGCCCTAACCCTGCAGGGACTATACCTATGGGGCTAACTATGTAGCTAATATCATATAATATGATGTGCCTATTATAGTATAGCAGAGCCCTAACCCTGCAGGGACTATACCTATGGGGCTACTATGTAGCTTATATGATTAAATATGATGTGCCTATTATAGTATAGCAGAGCCCTAACCCTGCAGGGACTATACCTATGGGGCTATTATGTAGCTAATATGATTAAATATGATGTGCCTATTATAGTATAGCAGAGCCCTAACCCTGCAGGGACTATACCTACAGGGCTACTATGTAGCTAATATCATTGAAGATGATGTGCCTATTATAGTATAGCAGAGCCCTAACCCTGCAGGGACTATACCTATGGGGCTATTATGTAGCTAATATGATTAAATATGATGTGCCTATTATAGTATAGCAGAGCTCTAACCCTGCAGGGACTATACCTATGGGGCTACTATGTAGCTAATATGATTAAATATGATGTGCCTATTATAGTATAGCAGAGCTCTAACCCTGCAGGGACTATACCTACGGGGCTACTATGTATCTAATATCAAAGTAATTAAAAAACAAAATTAATTTTATATTAGAAAAGGGGGATTTCTGTATTTTAAAATAATATTTTCTTAACCGCTCTGGCTTAACAACTTTGGGGACTTGATTAGTTGGTTTATTAAAAAGAGTATCCATACGTTTCAACCACTGATTTAAATCTACAGAAGAGATAGTTTTGTATATTAACATCGGTGATTGACAACAATTAATTGGCCTTTGTCTTATCCCTTTAGAACCCTGATAAAAAATTGTGAAAAATAGGGAAACAAAAACCGTTGGCCTTTTTTTACATATTCAATATAAACAGGGAGCGAGGGGACATTTGACTCTAAATTACAATTATTCTACGTAATTATGTTTTCCTATTCGTTGGCTCAAAAACTTTGGGTACTTGAAAGCCACCCACAGCTTACAAAATCCTAAAAAATCAGTGGCGCTTTCTTCTAGCAATAGCTTTAAGCCCCAGCCACAACCTACCTAAGCAGTTTTATATAAGCTGTAGCATAAGATATAAATGGAAATATTGACAGAGTAAATTTTTATCAATTTACTATTTTGCTTGCTAATATGAAACTCATTTATTGGTCAATTCGATCAACCACTAGGAGGGGAGGGAAAAGAATTAAGGGGGTGAATGAGAAGTATTGTTATTTTGTCAGCTTCGATTATTTCTTTATCAAAGTACAAGAAAATGTGTTGCAACATCCACTTACTAATATATCAAGTGCCGTATTCAGCCCTACAGCTTAAATTTTTCCAGTAAATCCTTTATTTTATCTTAAAATCTCTCCTCTCCTATATTCTGTAATAGCGGCTACACCCCTAGTGGCCTCTAGGATGGTAAGATAGGAGGGTGGATTGAGTCGACCCACTCCCATTTTCAATTGTAGTTTTAAAAAGAAATTTAATTGAGGTATTTTTTTCTAGGGGCGATTTCTCTTGGAATGGTGGTGGTAACCTCTCCAAAAACAGTAAAAAACTTCCCAGGACCTTTTAATTTGGTCGCAATCGTTTTCATTATAGTTAAAATATGCATTTTTATTTTGCCTTAAAATTTAAGTTTTTTGTGTTAAATTTTTCTTCTTATCTCTAAATGTAAACATTCAGGCAGCTAAAGGGATAAGACAATGGTTGATAAATTGAATGATGATATCCAAATTACCCCTTATGTTGATAAATATTAGCGGTTGAAACGTTTTAGCACTCAACCTAATCAACCAACCAATAAAAATTTGATAAAGGTCCCCAATGTTGTTAAGTCAACTAATAAGAAAAATTATTATAAAAGTTTGTGTACCAGTATATTGAACAGCCCAATGTCCCATCCCTCCCTGGTAAAGATTACAATTCCAGGGACATACAGACAGGGAAATTAAAAATTAAAAAATAAACAATTCAAATATTTTGGGACAAAACAACATATACATTTAATATCAACATTTATAAATGATAATTACATTGCATTAAAAAATTATTAATAAACTATTTTTAGTAAACAATGAATACTAAATTTTATATTAAAGTATCCATGGACTGAAAAACTTCTAGTGGCTTCAATAAAAAAGCAGCTTATAGTGCCTAATTAAAAAACGATGTCATGCAATACAAATGACCATTGATAGGCCAGTATACATTATAATTGACCACTGGTAAAATGTATAGTTATACTGGCTTAATATTGGCCATTTGTATTGTACATATGACGTTATTTTTTTTATTAGGCATGATAAACTGCTTCATTAAAAATACAGGGGTGTCCCATAGAGTAGTGGTTAGCGCACTACGCTTTGGTTGGTAATATCTGAGTTCAAGTCTCCTCATAGATAATGCACTTGGATGATTGAGTAGCTTCCATGAGAATTGAGGGTCAGCTTGTAATGTAACATAGAATCTTAACTTCAGAGAATCAAGGCTGCATACATACATTAAAAAAATACATCCTTATATTCATTAAAAATTACATCCTAATAAAAAAGTATCTCTGTGTGTGTGTGTAGCAAAGGATCTTGCTAACTTCTTTTTTAATATTGTTTTTCTCTTCAGTGAAGCTTTTCATATGTCCAGAAAGGTTTATATCTACATTCTACATCCTCCTAGAAAAATCGCCCATAAAAAATTACACCCCCAACTTTATGTTTCTCTTAAAACTACATTTAAAAATGGACGAATGATCACCCCTCCTACTTACTTAAATGCCCCCAGAGGCCTCTAGGTGCCAAGTCGCTAGTAATATAAATGTTATAATTATAGCTTTGAATCTTTGGAATGGAGATAAAAAAAACTTTAGTTGACCTTTCCTTTATCCCTGAATAATTGATGGGGACATTGGGATATTTATTACACAAGTCTCCAAAGTTATATAATATCTTATTTGTTGGCTTAATAATTTTCGAGATTGTTTATTGATTTTTGATTGGTTGGTTCAATAAGTTATAATTATAATTAAATTATAATCTATGGAATAGCTAATTTAATGTATCATCATTTGGGACATAGATCATATCATTGGCAATTGTCTTATCCCTTTAAATCCCTGAATAGTTTATGGAGTGAGTCTTCAATACCACACAAGTATCACATTATTAAGTCAATAGAACAGGATAATCCTTATATAAAAGCAACAGTCTTGTATACTAATCTCGCTAACCTCTGGACTGATATGGTTCTCATTTACAAATGTAGATCCTGTAAAGATTGATAACTATTTTGGTGGAGGGTAGAAGAAAAAATAAACACTAAAAAAGAATGAAACCCCTAATATTTCACTTTATAAAAGGACTAGCGCCTACGCCCTCTAGAGGCCTCTATAGTGGGGAGAAAAAGTTGCCCTCACCCCTTTTATAATTCTTTTTAAGTTTGTTTCTTCAGTCAAACCGACACACACATACACACACACGTACAAACAGACAATCATACACACACAAACATTCATACACACACATACATACACACACACACTCACACAAACAGACACACAAACATACAAACTCCCACACTCACATACAAGAGACATCCTGTTACTATTACATAAGGCTAACTGTGCTAAAATGTTGTAGTATGTGGAAATATTCTCTTGACTTAAATAACTCCGGGTGAGATTATATTCTAACAAGAATGACATCATCCATTACTTTATATAGGCCATTTGTGGTCAACAAAACTGGCATTTAAGATTTACTATAATATAATACATAATCATATAAATCGGTTTTGAAGCCATACAGAAATAGTTATATTCGCAACGTATTATAGACAGCTTTCGCAGATATTAAAAGTAAAAAATTAAAAATTAAAAACAGTTTTGTTAGACCCCGAGAGGTCGAAGGCATGGCCTAATAAGACCAGCATCAATATTATGACTTTTATTTTAATATTAGTTGAAAATTGTATATAATTTAATATGATTGTTCATTACAGAGAACCTGTTCTATTCCTGCGTATATGAATTGGTTTTGAAGCCATACTGGAAAGTCTATCCAATAATAAATACTGATAAAATTCTTCACTTTATGGATGTTTTATGTTTAAAAGACATAAAATACTGACGTACCAAGTGATTTCTATAGAAGATACAAAATTAAGCCGTCTATCTTTAATAGCAGCTTGGTAAATATATAGAGTAGCTTCAATACTAAAAATAAACAATATTACAATTATTTGAACTTTGATAATCGATATACTATTACTTGGATGTTAGACCAGATTTTCATGTACTCTAATAAAGTTATACTCACAGTTGGCTAAAAGAATGATAACCCCAATCAACCCCCTTAAACCCATCAGTTTCCTGCTACTGGATGAACGAAGGGACCAATAAACTAAATCCATATTAGTAATTGAAATAGTAAATTGACGAAAATTTTTTTCCAATTTTAAAATCTTCACGTAAAAGTCCAAATGTCCATTAACCATTTTGAATATTTAGAATTTAAAAAGATTGTTTTTTGGATGTTGTCATCCTTGTTTTAAAAAGCACTAAATTAAAAAATATAATCATCATGTAAACCGAATTTGACAAGCTTTACAGCATTATACAGTCAAACCTACACACACACATACACACACTCACACAGACACTCACACACACACACACACACACACACACACACAAACCTACAAACTAGGTGAGTTACAAATAAGATTTGTCAATTCCATATTTGCCATTTATAGTTTTATAAGCAAAGCTTTTCTATAATTAGGGTCGGTCCGTCCGCCCAGAACAGATATTGTTGCAAATATATTTGCATCATTTCAAAAATGTACAACCAGCTCCACGTATAGTGAAGCGCACATTGGTATTCAAGGCTTTGCTTTAAGGCAGTCATTATGTAGTTATCATGTATTAAACAAGGATGACAACATCCATAAAAGCGAAGCACTGAAACGGTAGGACAAACGGACGTTAACACTTGTATAGTATCTGAACTAGAAAATCGGAACATAAATGTATAAATGTCGAATCAAAATTATAAGTAAATTTGTTGAAAAACTGCTTAAAAACAGGATAATGCTTATGGACATACTTACATTTTGGACTTGATTATAGAGTTGCTTTGCTTATAATATTGTTCTTTGTTGTCCCAGGAATCAATATACCAAAAATCAGATCAAACGGATAAATAGAACACTTGAAAATTTGTTGTTAAAAAAGTAAAAAAATCAACATGTTTAAAATGGACGTACGGACATTCTGGTAATGATTATAGAGTTGCTACGCTTTCTAAATCGTACCCAACTACTACAGGAATCATCATGCAAAGTTTGAAATCGATAGGACAATTCTAACATGCCTAAATTAACGAATAAAAGCTATCTATCTCGGACGGACGTACGGACCGACCCTAATTATAGAAAAGCTTCTCTTTTAACATTATGCAATAAGTTATGGAAATGAATGTATAATAATGAGTTATCTTTTTATGTATAATAAAATGAAAAAATGTCTTTTCGTTTGTTAATTTAGGCATGTTAGAATTGTCCTATCGATTTCATATATATCCCTTTGCATTGTGATTCCTGTAGCAGTTAGGTACAATTTAGAAAGCGTAACAACTCTATAATCATTACAAGAATGTTCATTTTAAACATGTTGATTTTCAAAGTTTTTTAACAACAAATTCTTATGTGATTTATTTATCTGATTAATCTGATTTTTGAAATACTGATTCATAGGACAACACAGTACAAAATTATACACAAACCATCCTAAAATTGTATGTATGTCCTTAAATATTATCATGTATTTACGCAGTTTTTTAACAAATTTACTTACTTTCATACATTTATATTCTGATCATTCAGCTCTCTACATGAGTTAATGTTTGTTTGTCCTACCATTTTAGAGCTTCGCTTTTATGGATGTTGTCATTCTTGTTTTATTTAATAGCTAAGAAGAAGAAAAATATTATATCTATTAGCAGGTTTTAACACAACCCTTCCAAGAGAAACGGCCCCAACAAAATATAGCCCCCTCCCCCCCTCCCAAATCAAAACTTTTGCTAAAGGTAAATATCAAAAGTACAGGTTCGACAACCCCATTATCTATACTGCCTCTAGGGGCAAAGCTGTTTTTTAAAAATGGAATATTATTTCATTGTTTAACAGCTTATATGTGAATTTCAAATTTATTCCTTTTTGAGTAAAAAAAAAATAATCTCGCTGATACTTGTATATTGGCTTCTTTTAGTAGTGAAACAACCTTATATATCACTCTGTGTGTCCGTCCGTCAGTCCATCAGCGAAGCTAATAATTATTTTCCCCCATTATATATATATGTTCTTGTTTTAAAAAAATGCTCTTTAAATCTCCTTATCTGTATTCCTATCCATGATTATTTTTATGCTGCGCTACTTATGGCTGTTGAAATCCTTATTCTTTTATGGATGTTTGACTATATTCCTTTATCCCCTTTTTTGACAAATTCATAAAAAAACTAAAACTCTTCTTTGGCAATAAAATTTACCAAGAGTTGCTACATTTCCTAAATCGTACATAATTGTTATAGGAATCATCATGCAAAGTTTGAAATTGATTGTACAATCCTAACCTGTTTTTATTGACAAAAAGAGCTAACTGTGGGAGCGTTACAAACGGACTGACCCTACTTATAGGAAAGCTTTGCTTTTAAAAAAGAAAAAGTATGTCTACTTTAGCCTAAAATCTCGGCAAAATTCTTTAGAGCTAAGTATGGATATTAATTGTCCTTTGTAAAATAAAACATGCCTTTTTCATATTTTTGCTTATAATTATAATTTGAGTTTTTCGTGTTAAAATTTTTGTTTTATCTTTAAAGTAAACATTAGAAGCAGTGACGTGTAGAAGGGGCGAGTAGTCAGATGACATATCCACCCTCCTAGCAATTCTAATTGGTTTGTTGAATTAGTTGGGTGTCCAAACGTTTCAACCACTATTAGGAGGGGTGATATTGTGTACCATAATTGGGAATATTACACAATTTATCTGCCATTGTTATTTACTTATTGTTTATTGTCTTACCCTTTTTTTGTCCCTACAAACATGCCGTAAAATTAAGGAGGTTGTCACACAAAACAGCTTGTATGTCAAACAAAGATTCTTTCATTTTCATGAAAATTTCCAGTTGTTTTACATTCCATTAAGTTACTGTATTACTCCCCCCTCATTTTTTTGTTCAAAGGCAGTCTCAATATGAACGCACCTCCCCCCCCCTAAAAAAAACCAGTGAACACCAGTGATTAGAAGTTAGCAATATATCCTGGAATTTAGGGTATGATTAACCAAATAAAAAAAATCATATCCTCATAGAAAAAAGTAACTGTGTTATTAAAATAAATATTTTTTTAAAATTAGAGTTGGTCCGTCCATAACATTTAGTTAAATTTAGACATGTTAGATTGACAATTAAAACTTGCATTCTGGTTTATAACGATTCAAGTCAGAATGTCCATATGTATATTATAACATGTCGATTTTTTACTTTTCTCTTATAATTTATGTAGTATATAATTATCCTTTTCATCTGATTTTTAATCCTATTACAACAATGTACAATGTTATAATCGAAGCATCTCTGTAATCAAGTCCTAATAATGTAAGTACGTCCTTAAACATTATCCTGTATTAAAACAGCTTAACAACATATTTTCTGACAATTTAGTTTCGATTGATGTCATTCTTGTTTGCTCTAGTAAAATTTATTTTTTGTTGTCACCTACCTTGCTTCATTTCAATGTTTGTTTTAAAAGATAAAAAAAATTCATTCAACAGTCAATAAGAGTCAGAAAATATTTTTTTTTATATTTTTAACAAGAATGACAAATATGATAGGAGGGAAACAAAAAGTAAACACCCCTGTAGTTTAAAGATGAATAAGGAAGAAAGGGGGGGTAGAGTTTTGAGCTAAGGATTATGGGATTATGTTACTACATCTTTGTAACAAGTAAAATTTACCAGGGAGGGAGGGGCAATGGGCTGTTTATTAAACTAGTCCCCAAAGTTTTGTAATAACGTTGATATAATAACTTTGGGGACTTTTAATGAATTTTGATTGGTTTGAAGTGGAGTGTCAAAACATTTTAACCATTAATTGTATTCTACAGATTGGGTAATTTTGAATTTCATCATTCTTGATGTACATTAATTTATCGGCCATTGTCTTATCAAAGTTTATAGGCCAATGAATAATGAAACGTTATTTTAAACTTTGTGTACCATTGTAATTAACATCCCAATGTCTCTTCACTCCCTGAATGTATCCACCCATTGCAGTTGGTAAAATTAAGAAGGGGAGTTTTTTATTTCGTAACCTAAAATCTATGGGATGATCTTACCCTACATGGCCGATGCCCTATAACTGTGTTGTTCTAACCCTGGCTGCGAGGCTTCCCAGTACTCAACATAACCAAACCTAACCTAATATAAAGTATTAAATAAAACAAATGAAAAAATACTCACCCCCCAGATATATTCAATTTTTTTCAAAATAAAGGAGGGTAGGGTGATAGTGTCGAATGTCTCAAACATATATCCTATTATATAAAGTAGTAAGGGTTTTTTTGTCTGTAGAATGAAGGATCTTGCTAACCACTGGACTGATATGGTTCTCCTTTACAATGTAGCCTCATTGGTCAAGTCAAGGTTTATAACCATTTTGGAGGAGGGTACCACAAACACAATGAAAAATAGTAGAATAATTAGGGAGAAAGTTTGGAAACTGCTACTTTGTACCAACCAATTAAGTACCCAAAGTAAAAAATGAGATGTGTCTATATAACTTTGGGTACCAGTTTAAATTACTATATAAATCTATCTATCTATTTAACTACCTATCAATCTATCTATCTATCTATTTATCTATCCTATTACCTATCTATGTATCTATTTATCTATCTATCTATCTAACTATCTATCAATTTATCTATCTTATCTATCTATGTATCTATTTATCTATCTACTTATCTATCTAACTATCTATCTAACTATCTATCTATTTATCTATCTAACTATCTATCTATTTATCTATCTAACTATCTATATATTTATCTATCTTTTTATCTATCTATCTATCTTTCATACATTTTCAAAAATTATTACCATAGTCTGATTTCATCTTTTCATCAATGAAAACATGGAGGAAGTAATGGGTAGACATGGACTTGGTTCCATGAATGATAATGGAGACAGACTTGTAAGTTTTTGTACAGAGCATAAGTTGGTGATAGGTGGAACCCTTTTCCCTCACAAGAAGATTCATACAGCCACGTGGAAATCACCAGATCAAGCTACTTTAAACCAGATTGATCATATATGCATCTCCAAGAAGTTCAGAAGATCCCTTCTTGATGTAAAAGTACAAAGAGGTGCAGATGTAAGCTCGGATCATTTTCTACTCTCTTCCATTGTTAAGCTAAAACTTAAAAAACAACAATCAGCCCAAAACCCAAGGATTAAATACAACATAAGTGCTCTTCAAGATCAAGACAAGCTAAATACCTTTAAGCTTAACCTTCATAATCGTTTTGAGGCCTTGACACCCACTGAAGATGATACTGTTGAAGAATCCTGGGAAGAAATCAAAACTGTCTATAATGAAGTCAGTAAAGAATATCTAGGTTTCAAGAAAAATGAAAAGCAATCATGGATTTCTCAAAATACCATCAACCTTATGAATGAAAGACAAGAGTTGAGAAAGAAAGTCCTTGATACAGAAAATGAGGCTGACAAAGCTTCTTACAATAGACTTAGCAAGGCCATAAAAAAGAGCGCTCAAAGAGATAAAAGATCCTACACTGAAGAACTTGCAACAAAAGCTGAGAATGCTGCAAGACAAAATAGGATGAAAGAGGTCTATGATATCACCAGAAAACTGACTGGTAAATTCAACAAATCTAGTTCACACATCAGAGACAAACAAGGTAATCTGTTGAAAACTGATGAAGATAATCTGAACAGATGGGCTGAACATTTCAATGATATCCTAAATGTACCCTCTTCTGAAGAAGAAGTTGATATCCCACCTTCTGAAGATACACTTGATATTCTCACAGAGCCCCCTAGCCTGCAAGAAATCAAGGAAGCGTTAAAGACTCTCAAGAATAACAAAGCTGCTGGTCCTGACAATATTCCTGCTGAAGTATTAAAAGCCGACATAGAACTCTCAGCCAAGTCCTTTTTACCCCTCATACACAAAATCTGGAATAATGAGATTTGTCCCGAGGACTGGAAAAATGGTCACATCACCATTTTACCAAAAAAAGGAGATTTGACTCAATGTGGAAATCATAGAGGAATCATGCTTTTATCAGTTCCCGGCAAAATTCTAAGCAGAATTATTCTAAGCAGGATCAAAACTAAAGTTGATGAAAAGCTTAGACCAAATCAAGCTGGTTTTAGATCAAATAGATCAACAATTGATCAAATCACAACACTTAGAATAATAATAGAACAATCTAAGGAATGGAACTCTCAGCTTTTTGTAAACTTTATAGATTACAAAAAAGCATTTGACTCACTGGACAGAACATCACTGTGGAAGATCTTGAGACACTATGGCATCCCAATCAAGATCATCAACATTATCAAATCTATGTACGAAGATGGTGGTGGTAAAGTGATGTTCAAGGGGAAACTGTCTGATCTGTTTGTTATTAAAACTGGGGTCAGACAAGGATGTCTCCTTTCCCCTTTTCTCTTTCTCCTTGCTATAGACTGGATCATGAGACAGTGTGAAGCAAGAGATGGTATTCAGTGGACCGTTACTGATCATCTTAATGATCTGGACTATGCAGATGATATTGGTTTACTCTCTACAACCAGACATCAAATGCAGAGAAAGACGAATAGGATTGCAGAAACTTCCAAGAAAATTGGATTAAATATAAATGTTCCCAAAACTAAAATCCTTAGAATAAATGCCACATCTCAAGAACCAATAAAGATTGGCGACATTAATTTGGAAGATGTTAGCACATTTGAATACTTAGGCAGTAAAATTGATGAATATGGTGGAACAAATGCAGATGTTAAGGCTAGAATATGTAAAGCTAGATCAGCTTTTGCTTGCCTAAACAATATCTGGAACTCAAGAACCATCTCTGTTCGCACAAAGTTAAGACTTTTTAACTCAAATGTCATGTCTGTTCTGCTCTATGGAGCTGAAACATGGTTTCTAAATAAAACCCATGAGACTAAGCTCCAGACTTTCATCAACAAATGCCTGAGAAGGATTCATAAAATCTTCTGGCCTAACATCATATCAAATAAAGATTTGCTTCTGAGAAGTGACATGAATGATATAAGATCAGTGATAAAGCAAAGAAAATGGAGATGGTTAGGACATACCCTAAGAAAAAGTCCCCAAGATATTACTAGGCAGGCCTTACACTTTAATCCCCACCAGGGGAAAAGGAAACCAGGAAGGCCAAGGAACACCTGGAGGAGAGAGTTGGAGAAAGAGATGATTGATTTGAAGATGGAATGGAGTGATGCTGTTGCCTTAGCAAAGGAAAAGAAGAATTGGAGAGACCTTGTCCGTAGCCTATGCCCATCATAGGGCTACCCAAGGCATAAGGATTTCATCTTATTTTCATTAATATACTTACTTTATACAAATTAATCTAACATTTTAGAAAGGTTTGGTGATTAAAATTTAAAGATATTGTATACTAAATAAGGACGGGATAAGACAATGGCTGATAAATTGTTTTACATTACCAATGATGTTACACAAAAACGTTTGGACACTCAACTTAATAAATCAAAAGTTCCCAAAGTTGTTGAGCCAACCAATAATAAAACGTGAAAATAAAACATTGGGGACTTGTGTAATGAACAGCCCATTGTCCCCTCTCTCTCTCTGCATCTAGAGCATTACAGACATACTGACAGTCATTTATAGAGTAGACGCAGTGGTCATTTTCATTATTACAAATATTTCAGAAAGGTTTAGTGATTAAAATATTTTTTTTTTATAAAAGTTTGTATAAAAAATTACAAAGAGGATTTTTTCTACATTATGACATTGTTGTAATAAGCGCATTACTCTCAGAGAAAAATATGTATAATAAAAATGTAGCCAGTTTTTGTGTCACCCTTCGGACACGGACTAATTGTATTCTATAAAAGTTATCAAAGTGTTATATCTATTCATTATAATTAATATTAAATTGTGCTTTAATCAATACTAGCGGCTTCGCCCCTAGCCTCTAGGGGCTTTGCCCCAAGAGATGGTAAAAAAAATGTGGAAACCTTCCACAAAGGTTACAAAAAAAAAAAAAAAAAAAAAATGCAGCCTGCGGTAGCCTGTAGCAGAGCAAAATAAAAAAAGGGGGGGATTTTTTTGTTTTCGGGGGGGTTAGGGGTGTCCCACCCCCCAAGAAAATAGCTTAAAACCACCACAGGACCAATAGGTATATACCCTCAAGAGTAGAATCCGATCGGTTCAGTGGTTATCGAGATCTTAAGCTTCAGACGGACGGACGGACGGATGGACAGACAGACAGACAGACAGACATTGTACTACTTTGTATTATTGATATATCTTAGTAAATCAGATATGTGTTAATACTCGGATTCGCGACAACATTTAAAATAGAGACCTAATTTTTTTTATGGTGAATACTTAGATATTTTTGAGCATCTGAGAAAAGTGGGCATAATTATACCACCCCCCCCACCCCAACTCCGCCAATCTATTAAAGTGCGAATCGGGGCCCAATTTGTAAGGTTGTTTGTATCTATCTACAAACAATCAAACAAATTTGACAAAGGTTTCGTGATTACAATATTCACGTTCACTTTAGTACATTAAAAAGTCGCTGGAGGACATGTTGCGCCATTTCCAAAATGACCTCTACCAAGATTCTGGGATAGCCAAGTGAAAAGTTATAAGTAAAACCTTAAAAATAGCTTCAAACCTACCCTGTCATCACCTGTAATCACCAGAATGTACATACGAGAGAGAGAGAGAGAGAGAGAGACAGAGAAACAGAGAGAGAGAGAGAGTGAAAGAGAGAGAGAGAAGGGAGAAACAGAGAGAGAGAGAGAGAGTGAGAGAGAGAGAGAGAGAAACAGAGAGAGAAACAGAGAGAGAGAAACAGAGAGAGAAACAGAGAGAGAGAGAGAGAGAAACAGAGAGAGAAACAGAGAGAGAGAAACAGAGAGAGAAACAGAGAGAGAGAGAAAGAAACAGAGAGAAAAGAAGGGAAACTGAGAAAGAGTGAGAAAGATAAATATTTAGGTAGATTGATATAAGATAGAGAGAGAGAGAGAAAAAAATTGTATTAAGGGATAAGACAAAGGACGCTAAATTAATATACATCCCCAATGATGATTAGTAAACCTACCCCATACGTCCATTTAAAAGAGGTTAATTTTAAAAAATTACTTTTGTTTTGTCTTTTAATTTTAATTCATCTGTTTCTTGAAAAATTACCAACCTAATTTTCATTTTATTTCAGTTAAAATTCAAAATGTTTAAAATGGACGTATGGACATTCTGGTAAAGATTATAAAATTGCTATGCTCTCAAAATTGTACCTAACTGCTACAGGAATCACCATGCAAAGTTTGAAATCGATGGGATAACTCTAAAATGCCTAAATCAACAATTAGAGCTTAACATTATGGACGGACTGACCGACCTTTGCTTTTAAAAGTTTCATTAGAATTATTTGTGCAACGAATAAAAGGCATCTCTATAATCTAGTCCTAAAAATGTAAATATGTATAAACAGTATCCTGTATTTATTCAGTTTTGCAACAAATTTACTTACATTATTGTTTCAACTTATACAGGGTGAGTCAGAAAAAACTGAGTTTTCCGATTTTCTGATACAACCCGTAGGAATATGGAAAAAACAATTATAGGTTCTTGTTCTCTATAAAAATATACATTAAACTTAGAAAAGGTGTTTTTGAATATCTCTGAAAACAACTGCGATTTTTAGAGCATAAAGATTTCAAAAAGTGTGCGTGATGACTTTTTTGGCCATTATTTTGTACTTTTAGGTAGATTTATTTATAATAAAAAATGTCTACCATTCTAAAAAGATAAACAAACATATTTTTTGATTATTAAAATTTGTATTCAACAAATTGTAAAAATTGTAACATCTTAGAAATACAATTTATTTAAATCAAATTATCACAATTTAAATCAAACATTTTGTTGTAATCTATTGTTAAGATTTAATACCCCATGACCGGAAAACCAGCTCATGACCGGAAATATTTCATCTTGTTACCTAAATTCCTCCCCCCTCCCCCTGAATTTCCTCTATAATTGGTGCAAGACTGGATTTAATCTCCAAAATCTCCGCCCCCTTTTGACAAATTATACTTGTGTGTTATAATCCATCATAATAGGGTAGGGTTTCTAAAAGGCATTTTTATTTTAAAAATTCGAACCTTGATAACTTTTTTATCTTAAGAGATTTTTTTGTCAAATAAAAAGGTTTTTTTCTCTTTTTACTATAAGCTACGTTATTATAGAAGATTCTTTTAAACCACATGCATCACAATTAAGAAATATGAAAAAATGACAAATTGCACTATTCTAAAAATGCTTGTGTGAGGAGCCAAAAAGCATTTCACCTTTAAAACTCATTAAAGTACTTTTCTTAGACCATTCTCTAAACAAATATTGAAATTTATAGATTTTTTTTATACAAAATAGATGAGTTATTCAAATTTTTCTTGATCAACATTTTTCACACAAGGCATTTTTTGACACCATACACCTATCATAGAGGCCGCATTTTTAGAGATAATGAAAAACACCTTTTACAAGTTTGATGTGCTTTTGTACAGAGAACAAGGACATATAATTATTTTTTCTGTATTCCTTCTGGTTGTTTCTGAAAATCGATAAACTCAGTTTTTTCTGACTCACCCTGTACATATATATTCTACTTATTCGGTTCAGACACTGTTTTTTTGTAATCTGTCTTTGAGCTTTGCTTTTATGGATGTTGTCATCCTTATTCCAAAATTGTGTAAATGATAAATGTCGTCCTACTTAATCTATTTTAAAAGAAATATTAAAATTATATTTTTAACAAATATAAACCTACCCAGGATGGAATAATGTACTCTGGATTAGAACCAGTTCTCCGCCATACTGAAAAATTATATATAGCATTTTCCACATGCTGCTAACAAATATAGTTTTAATCTAATATTTTTTAAATATCCGCAGAAAGCTGCCAATAAAACGATGCAATAAATAACTACTTATTAAATTTCAGGTTTAGGAATTTCTAAACCTATATTTAATCATAAGAGTAAAACAATAGAGGGAAAGTGGTTGTGCTGACTTTCAATTGGGTCTTAAATTGAAATTGAAAAATTGGGTCTTCAAAATCAACCAAAAGCGTCGGGAATATTACCACAGCCAAGTTGCTATAAAAGAGCAAAAAGAAAGTTGCTGGTAGATTAAAAAGGTCCCCAACAGGGGGATCCAGGTAGTTGTCTGGTTATACATCTATATTCATACATTTATTATTCTATATCCAAGGCGGATAACAGACAGACAGATGGGATAGTAAGTTATTAAACGCTGCTTAGTTGTCATGTGAATCTTCATTATGATACAGATTCCTGCAGGTTGAAAAATGAGGGGAAAAAAAATAGCCAATTTCCCCAATTTTATCTTTTGTTTTTTTGCGTTGAGTTTTCAAGTCAGAGTTAAATCATCAAAACCCCATTAGAGTAAAACACTAGAGGGAGAAAGGGTTAAATATATCTATTCTGTATCTCCCCATCGCAACCGCCTTGTGCAACCTTTCTATTGGGTATTGAAAATCAACCAATGGTATATACATCTACACTATAAAACGCACAATTCTCAGTGTTAAAACATGATTAATACCTTAAACTCTTCCTTTAAACTTGCTTGACTATTGAAAACCTTTAAATCAACACATTTATTAATGTGTAGGAGCACAGCTCTTCACAAGTAATTTTTACCTGGAGGTCGATTGTGGAAAAACCCTAGCCTAATATCAATTTTTTTTTTCATTCGTACCCACACGTCAATAAAACTACGTTAAAGCAGCCTCTGTTTAGAGGGCTCTAAAAACTGACAGGGATGATACTTATAAAAAATGAAAATAGATGTTGAAAGATTATTGCTATCACTTTAATTTAAGAAATTAAAAATATTAAAACAATAAAAAACTAATTAAAATTTTAAAGCTTTAATGTAGGGCTTAATCAAAAATTGAAAATTGAGAGGGTAATAATTTTTATAGTTATAAATCAACCAAAAGATATGGTGTTTTTACAAATTTTATTGAATGTTGTGTTAATTAATAATCCAAATTTTTAGCTTTTAATAAAAATTGTAAGAGATTCTTAAAATTTGACGGAGAGAAAAGTGTTTGAAAAAGTTACGTAAGTATCATTACGTATGGCTGAATATTCCCCCATAGTATTTATAGTAGTAATATGCATAATGAATATATAAATCCCCTAAAAATTATGCCCTAAAATCATGTTTGTGGTGTTTGGTCAGTCCTTAAATATTTATCATTTTTAAACTGGTAACTCATATTTTCAAAATAATTTCATCTAAAAAATATTCTTTAATGCAATTACATTGAAATAAATAGTATATAGATATATAATTTTTACTATTTTGTTCTTTATAATACTTCACCATCAAAAGAATAAGTTTGATTTAAAAATCGAACTTTCAATTGTAAAATTGTAGAAAGAAGAGGGCTAAAGAGAAGAACAAGGATGACAACATTCATAAGCAGTGAAGACATAAAAATCAAATATTGACAAACAGACAATGTGAGATAATTTCTGATGTTCAATGTGTTAAAATGAGAGCGAGAAAATTTGAAGAAAAAAAGAGAAAGAAGATATATACCTATATAGAAAATTACAAAACATATAATTAATTATTGTTTTGTATCTTTTATAGCATGACCTACAGACAGAGAGACCAAGTAAAATACATACTGGATATTCACCAAAAATTCACGAGCCTATTTGCTGAGTGAAATTCACCTTTCCCATATTCAGTTACTAAACTATGTACTAGCGAACATATCAAATTATAGCGCAGTTGTGTCACTATTTATATAGTAGCTTCGCTTCGTCAGTAATAAAAAATAGGAGGGTAAGATATTTATAATGCTAAATTGGAAAAAGGGATAGTTAAATGACATATACTATTGAAATTAAATTAATTTTTTAAAAACATAATTAGACTAATATAAAGAACTAAACATTTAAATAATTAAAATATTTCAATTAAGTAGTAAAAAAAACTTCTTTACATACACTTAGAAAATGTTTTTATAAAATTCTAACACTCTTTAGGTGTATAAATTTAAATGTACAATACAATAATATCTTATTTTATACTATACTAAGCATTCAATGATTTTGGGGATAAATGATTTTCATCTAAAAAAGATATCTCTTTATCCCTAGATAAACAGGAAATGTGGATGGTCAAGCAAGTCAAGATATTGTTTTACAACATAGATATGATAAATTAATTAGGTGTAGGATGGTGGGGGCGGGAATTTAAAAAAGGATTAACTCTTAAAAACTCGATGGTCAAGAAAAAAGGGGGTGTTGAATATAACCTGAAAAAACAAATTGACCGGAAATGCGCGCCATTTGACATCTTAACAACTCATTATCTTGAAAGTAAGGGAAAAACAAGGTGTAAAATGAGGGCGGGGCATAAAACATTCTTATTTGTGATTGGTTGAAATTACTGTTAGGTATATGGTATGGTAATTTCTCTTGCGCATTTGTTAAACCGTGCATAGAAAAGGATTTAGGCTGTGTTCTATAATTGATTAATGGAATAAGGAGAAAAGAAAATTGAGCTTTACTAATTTGTAAATTTTTAGTAGTATTTATAGATTAATTTTTATTAGGCAAATAGATAAGAATATTGTACAGAAACATAACATAAGATACACTGAAAAGAAAAAAGGTGTAGTTGTTTCCTAATTCCTGATGATGTTATACATTTTTTTCTAGCTTATATTTGCTTGGGTCTCAAGGGATATGACAAGGGCCAATAAATAGATGTACAACCCTGAAGTTTATACACACTGTAGAGTACAATTAGCGGTTGAAATGTTTGGACACTCAACTTAATGAACCAACCAATCAAAATAAATAAAAGTCCCCAAAGTTGTAAAGCCAACAACTAAGAAAATTTTGTTAAAATACTCTTGGGAGTAGTGTAATAAAAAAAAGACCCCCCTCCCTGTTTTATTTGTTACTAAGCTTTATAATTAAAAAAGAAATTTTTTTTTTTAAACCATTTTCTTATTTTGTACCATAAGAACTTAAAGTAAATAACTTTTACTATGAATTAAGAAACATAAATAAGTTTTTGTTATCAATTTTAGTAGTCAATGTGTTATTTTCTATCATCTGATAACGGGGTAGAGAGTGGCCAAACGTCAATTTATTGACGTGGTCATATTTTTTGTCATAGTGGTCATAATTAAAAAATTTATTTTGATTTGCATGCAAACCATCAATAGTAAGTAGAGTATGTCAGAAAAAGTTTAAATTTTTAAGTAATTCTTGGGGTGGATATTAATGGGTTAATGGAATATTCTTAACCCTTTACAGTCGGGCCCCTTGCCGCACCTTAATCAGTCGGGGGGGGGGCGTTCAACGCCCCCCCTTATTATCTCAGTTCCTATTAGAGCTAGAGGGCTAAATTTTTTTGTGCAAGTCCCCTGTGGGATAATGAATTTCCGACCTTTTATAAGTCTAAGTCAATTTTCGCTTCCTTCACCCTTTTATTTAACAACCTTTGTTTTTAGGTCCTTTTTTACTTAAAAATTTCAAACGGCTGTAATTTTTTTATTTTTGAAGCTAGAAGAAAATTTTTTTTGCAGAAAATGTTTATTTTTGTGTAAATTTTACATTAGTAATATAAAAATATAAATTTCAGCGGCTGCAGCTGTACTTGGCAGCTGCCAGCCGCCGCAGTCGGCGGTCGGCGGGAAAACGGCGGCGGATCTTCATGAAATTTTAATACGTTATGTAGACATGTAAGAAAAGCCTAAGTTTAAAATTTGAAGTCTCTAAGTCAAAAATTGCGGCCACAGGAGCCTTTTAAAGATTTCTGGAGACCTGGAGGATCAGGACCTGCAGGATCATACCTGGAACCTGAAAGTTACTTGAACACCTGTATTTCATATAAGGATGTACTACTAGAGGATTTTTTAGTATTTTGGTATGATAAAATGCTTTGTTTTAGTCAAAAAAATATTTTTGCTCTTTACCTGGATGACCCTGCCAGGTTTGCTGGCATCCTGTGCCCGCCAGGATGGAGATATTCATAAATTCCAACTCTCAGTTATGTGTCATACCCATACTTAAAAAGTCAAGCAGTTTGGGCTCTTCATCTTTCACACACAGAAAATGAGATAGAAAAAACCGGAAGGGGGGGCGTTCAACGCCCCCCCCCCGACCGTTAAGGGTTAACTTGAGTAAATTATGGTATCAATTCTAGATTGGAGACGTTATTCTTACTAGTTCTATAACTGATTAATCTGTATAAAAAATCTAGCTTTCTTTTTTGCACTTATTTTGACTTGTTTTTTTGATAAATTTTAAATTTAAAAAAAAATTCTGGTGCTTCCAAATTGTTTGAAGTAACTGCCTAAAAAACAATTTTTTTTTTTGGGGGGGGGTTTCATTTTTCGTAGGGTTAGGGGTGTCCCAACCCCACAAGAAAATAGCTTAAAACCACCACAGGACCAATATGTATATACCCTAAAGAGTAGAATCCAAACGGTTCAGTGGTTACCGAGTTCTTAAGCTTCAGACGGACAGAGAGACATCGTTCTACTTTGTATTATAGAATAACATAAAAAATAACTTTGTACTGAATACATTTTTGGTACATTTTTTATCATTATAATAATGGATTTATAAAATGCAAATTACTTATACTGTTTACTTCTAAGCAGATATAAAGGTGAGTGACAGCACTCACATAAGAAAAGGAAATAGGGGGTCAAGTTCCTACAGTTAAAAATATTTTTTTTGTAATTTAATGTAGAACTAAATAAAAAGTTTATTTTTTTGTTATAATGAAACTTTTAGGATTAATATTTTTATTAAATTCCACTCACAAGGGCTTTCACCGAAACAGCTCATAGTGCCTAATAAAAAATTACGCCATACAATACAAATTACAAATGAAAGGCCAGGATAAATTTTACCATTGGTCAATTGAAAGTTTACTGGCCTATCAGTGGTCATTTGATTTGTATGTCGTTTTTTTCATTAGGCACATCGATTTCACCCAGTGATACACATGTTATGGTTGTATTTTGTAATATGAAATTATGAGCATATTAAAAATATAAATAAGAGCCTATTAGTTTTATATTTAAAAAAATATATTCTTCATTCCTTTATAACTATACATATTTAGGAAAACATAACTTTGTTTAATGATTCTTGACAAGTCAGTCTTTTGGGTAGCAGAAGTGATATGATGATTCCAAGTGTGGCTATTCCAGCGGCCACCAGGAACATACCTGTGTAACCAAGGAAGGCATATATGGCAGGAACCTGGAAGGGATATAAATCATGAATATAAAGGGATAAGACAATGGCCGATAAATTGATCCCCAATGATGACACACAAAAAATACCCCTTTTGTATTTATGGTTGAAACTTTTGGATACTCAACTTAATGAACTAACCAATCTAAATTCAAGAAGTCCCCAAAGTAGTTAAAACAACACATAAGAAAACGTTATAATATCTTGGGGGATAAGACAATTGCCAATAAATTGATGTACATTACAAATGTTGATACACAACTTTACCCCTTCTGTAGATACAAATATTTTGGAGAAGATTTTGGACAAAGCTAGTGCCTAAAGTTGAAATCAACGAATGTTCTCTCCCTCCCTAAGTGATTTATAAGCCTAGCTTCTCTACAAACGTCCCTATGATCAAGTATTTTTTAAAATCTTACAAAAGATAAACATTTTCTGTACGTCATAAATTGAAGGGCTGTAACTTCTATAGTGTTTCAAGTATATTGATTTTTAGAGCTTTCCTTAGTTGGATGATGTCAGGGAGGGAGGGGACATTGAGTGGTTAAATACACTAGTCCCCAATGTTTAATAACAACAACGGCTTAACAGCTAAGGGGACTTTAATGAATTTTGATTGGTTGTTAAATTAAATGTCCATATGTTTAAACCACTACTAGTTTGTAATCAACAGAAGTATTAATTTTGTGTATCACAATTATCAATTTAACAGCCATTGTCTTATCCCTTTATTTTCCTAGGATTTTTCTTTCCATTTAAAATAAAATTTACCTTTGTAAATACAATAATAAGAATACAGTAGCAAACAGCATTCAAGAACAGCAATCCAAAGTTAGCCTAAAAAAAAAATATTGGCCCCAAGTCTATAAAATTATCCTAAAAGTTTCATAAAGCCTTACATAAATATAAAGGTTAACGTAAGAGTTTGGAAACCCTATAGTTTAAAGGCTAACCTAAGAAATTTTATAGGATTTGGACAATTAAAACATTACGAGTATTTGTAAGCTAAAGGAGGTTTTCAATACTCACCCCCCCCCCCCTATAATTAAAATTTGGAAGGCATTTCTTACTTTTTATGTACCCCCTTAAGGTTTACCCTCCAGTTAAACCCTGTACACGCAACTGTTTGTCTGATTTTGGCTACTGAGTTTTGTACTTAAAGACATGATATTGAATAGTAGTTCTGCTTCTAATATAGAGCCCCTAGATGTTTGAGTCGCAGCCGCTGGTTAACGCGAAAGTGCGCCAAAGTACAATCAATAGTTATTTATTAAATCATATTATAAACACCTTTCCGCGGAAATTAAAATAGAATATCATAAGATTAAAACCCGTTTAGTTAGCCGCGTGATTGGCTGAAATTTCTCGCGGGGTGGTTTAGATCACCATTGAAATGATTTAAAGATCCAGCTCTGATAATATTTGTGGCCGAAAGCATTGGAAACTGCCGCTGCTACAATGGCATAGATTCCAGGAAAGCTGCCGTACAGGCTGACCATCAGGATACCGTACAATACTTTCAGCACAATCATTGGTGCATCTAAATAATTTTTTTAGTAAGTAGTACAACTTCTTTACAGTACTTCTTTAAGTACACACTTAATAAATGTTCAAAAACCTTGACAGAGGCCATGTAGACCTAGATTGTACGCATGTTTTAAGTTAGAGAGCAAATAACCATTAGAATACTGCTTCTAAAAAAGTTTTAATAATATTTGCATTTAAGAATCCCACCATTTTTACTAGGTATTTTGCAGGGAAAAGGGAATGATATTATAACAAACAATTTTAAAGGAAAATTTCCCCACAACCCCCTTCCCCTTTGTAGAATTGATTGTTAGAATAGCTACCCCTGGGTATTTTGTAAAAATATCCTTCTTGAATATTAGTAAGACTCGAGAAAAAAAACCTATCTATAAGAAATGTCTACTGTACAAAATCAGACGCTAAATTATCATACCCGTTCCCTTCATAAGCTATAGTTACTCCACTTGTATTTTTTAAATCTTTTGATCGGGTTAGGATCCATGAATCTTTTAAGCTACAATTTTGTAATTAAGATCGTAAATTATTGTTGAAAATCAAGCTTTCATATCATAACTAATTCAAAATCTTACCAAGGTACAGTAGAACAGACAGACAGGCTGTGACCAATCCAACAATGACCGCCATGATCAAGTATGTCCTCTTGAAGTTCAGCTTGTCATACACTATTCCCCACACGATGCGTCCAGCCCCGTTGAATATATTTGCTAGGATGCCGACCCAGGCAAAGAAGTGGACATCATTGATAAATGTCAGCCCGTAGGTCTTGGAGAAGTTGTCAAACAGGCTGTTGGTCAGGCACAATGAGAAAAAGGCAATCCATATCTATAAGAAAACTTGGATCATGCTGGTTTTGTCTTATTTTCACAGTAGGTTTGATATGTTATTTTAGTTTAGGTAAATGTTAATGATTGCCCCGAAAGGTTAGGAAATTTGGCCTGCAGGGTTCAGATGGCTTATAGCCATTCCAATAACTGTATAAGAATTAAGTATAGATGTATAATCCAGATAACTACCTGGCCCTAGTGGTGATATTGGTTGATATTTAAAGACCCAATTGAAAGTCGGCACAGGGTCCCCATCCCATAGGTAGAATTACATATAGCTTGTGCCCTCTCTATTTTTTTACTTTTATTTCATTCTAATTGCTTTACTCTAAACCTCAAAAAAAGGTGGGAGGGAATCAGGAAAACAGCCTAAAACCTACCTAAAGATATTGTTATAACAATTTCGTAGGTTTTTAGCTTTACACAAAAAACCTTATTTCTTTATTGTATAGAGACTCTAAAATTTTATACATTTAATAATATATATAGATAATGACAGATAAAGAGAATTGCTTAAAAATAATTGTTTGTTTTAAAAATCAGGGCTCAGCAGCTGCGTGTTAGCCGCAAATAAGCTTCAAATTTAAACCCGTTTTGAAGCTTTGATTTAAAAAAAAGTAATATTGCCATATTCAGGTCATTTTTCGACTTGCTGCTGATATTTAAAATTGTAAAAGGTTTATTTCCCATAGTCTAAAAAAGCCTGACGCGCGGCTGCCGAGCCCTGTTAAAAAATACCTGATAGAAGGTGAGAGTCCTTAGTACTTCTGATGGCTTCAAATATACAGGATTTTCCTAAATTTAAAAAAAAAATTAAGAGAATAATATTATTGATAGTTCGTAATCAAATTGTTTAAAAAATCAAATACTTAAATTCTTTTATTCAAATGTATTATGCAATTGAGAGAATAAATTTTCAACCTATTATATTGAATCATCCTGTTTGTATAGAATAAGAATAAATAAAAAATCTTTCTTCTGATTCTATATCAAGGATTTATTATTACTTGGATATTAAAACAGATTATCTTGTACTCTAATAAAGTGAAACTTGTAGCTGGCGAATATAACGTACCTCCTTTTACCCCTCCAATTGAATGAAGAATTGACCAAAAAATGACGATGGAGATAACAACCTGAATTGACGACAATTTTTCCCCTGACATAATATCCATGTACAGGGTGTCCCACATAAACTGTTTTTTTTTAAACGCTTATTACTCCCTTAATATTTGAGCTATCTTAGTAAAATAAAAAGTATTTGGCAGCCTACTACTGACCATTTTATAGGATAATGATGAAAAATCCACAAAATAAACAGGAAAAAATCTACGAGGTATTACATAAGAGGTTCATTTTATTGAATTTAGACTAACCCACAAGAAAATATTTGCTTTGTGAACTTTAAGATTAGTTTGGGTCCAAACTGCTGGTCGCTCAGACTTTCTAAGCACAAAAATAGAACAATCTTGACATGGCATACTAGAAATTCTCAATATTCAAGAATCTGAAGTGTAATATAAGTGAACAATATGTAAAAATAGGCATAATATTGATCTTCTTTATGTATATTTGATGTGAGCTCGCTTTAAATGAACACAAGAACCTGAAATATACCCAATTTTTTAATTAGACTACAATGCTAGTTCTTATAATGTCAGAGTAAGTCTTTGTGATCCACCGTTTGACCACCAGCTGCTTTAAAAGTTAACTAAGGCATATTTTTCTTGTGGATTAGTCTTATATTCAATAAAATCAGCCTGTTATGTATTACCTTGTAGATTTTTTTCTGTTAATTTTGCGGATTTTTCATTACTATATCATTAAATGGTCAGTAGTTTGCTGCCAAATACTTTTTATTTTACGAAGATAGCTCAAATATTAAGGGAGTAATAAGCGTTTTTAAAAAAACAGTTTACGTGGGACACCCTGTATATTCTCCATCCCTATATCTCAGCCACGTACCAGGCCATGCATATAGTTGGGAAGGAGACATTGGGCTGTTTATTATACTAGTACCCACATTTTTATATTAACGGTATCGTATTTTTTAGCTTAACAACTTTGGGAACTTTTCTAGAATTATAATAGGTTACACATCAATTTATCGGCCATTGTCTTATCCCTTTAGATCCCTGGGGCCATACCTGTTTTTCAGAACTGGGCAGAATTGCAGCAGAATCTGACACAAGTTTGTCCTTTCTCTGGTCCTCGTCAGATATCAGAATTACAGATTTAAGTCCCATTCCTATAATCAAGTAAAACAATAGAGGGGGAAGGAGTTAGATAACTGTAAATCCCAACCCCATGGACCTTGAGCTTAATTTCAATTGGGCCGTGAATATTAGCCAATGCCGTCGTAAACATTAACAAAGCCAAGTTGTTACAAAAGAGCAAAAAGAAATTTGCCAGCATACGGAAAAGGTCCCAAACACTGGATCCAGGTAGTTGTCTGGATTATACACCTATACTTAATATATATTTTTTTATCCAGAACACTTTGTTGATGTATCTTTCTTGTCAAAAAACAAACAGTTGCCGCAGTCTTTCATATCCTCCACTTCCACAAACTTAATTGTGTCTGAAAATTTCAATTTCAATTTGGCAAATTGTAAGAATTAAGGCTAATATGAAGTAAATAAATACAATTTCATCAACTGAGTTAATGTTTATTATAAAATCAAGATTAAAATATCTTCATCAGTGAAAAAAAATAAGACCTTGAAGTGGGAGAGCTTCTATAACTTCCATTTGCTTTTTAACAAATGTTTTTTCCTCATCTGAATAACTACAAATATTTTTTTTAATAAAGAAAAGTACAATATTATAATAAACTTTTTAGATTTAATATTTTTAGAAAAAATAACATTAAATATGATGATAGCTCATGAGGAGGGATACATCAAGATCTTAGAGATAGATACATCACTGAAGCAAATCTTGTTCAATTGATGACAAAATAATGTGCCAAGTCTTAAACCTTCCCAATGTTTTGTCTGTCACATAACAATAATTAGCACTAATCATAAAATTGTTATATAAAATTTGTTATTTGTCACATTCACTTTACCTCCGACCATATCCATGTTCATCCATAAACATATACATCACTTTTCCTTCAAACAACAAAGTTGTGTTGGACCTATAATAAATGTCTAACTTAAAGGAAGCCTGCAAGAATTACACCATTCTAACTGCTGAAAATAAGGTAGACCCTACAAATTTTTTGCTTCTCATTCTAGTTGTGTGGAATGTAGAGTTTTTTTCTTTTCAAATAGCACAAATACAGCAGTTTTTGCCAACAATTTGCTGTGACAATCTGTTGTTAAAAGGACTCTCCACAGAAAAATCAACTTTGGATTTTTGAAAATCTAACCTGAAACTATTATTCTCTGTTCAATTTTAGGCATTTTTTGTTTATGTGGTATCGCGATCGAAGCCCTTTGAAAATTTTGTCCGCCGCCTATTTGTACTGCCGCTATAACAATAAATACTACACTTTCCTCCACTCAATATATGTTTGCCACTAAAGAACATTTGCTCCATTGCAACCGGCCGCTCTACGATTTATCCTCTTCCTTGACTGGACAATCCTGCCGCCTCCATTTTGTGTTCGCCTCCGCCAAATATAACCATCTTTTGCCGCAGTTGCCGCATTCATCGCCCTTCTCCGCCGCTACTCCGCTATACATTGCGTACGTCACTATACACAACACCCCCAGCCTCCATTTAATTTCTGAACAAGGGAGAGGGGAGCATGTATTAAAAAGCGATGAACAGCGGAGTAGCGGCGGAGAAGGGCGATGAATGCGGCAACGGCGGCAAAAATAGAAGTTAAAAATCACTTAAGCAGCACAAATTAAATGGCGGGAGGATTCACTTAAAGGAGGTAAAAAATTTCAAAGGGCTTCGATCGCGATGCCACAAAAACAAAAAATGCCTAAAATTGAACAGAGAATAATAATTTCAGGTTAGATTTTCAAAAATCCAAAGTTGATTTTTCTGTGGAGAGTCCTTTTAATGATATTGAAATAAAAAATGTGTTCATAACTATTTTAAATATCTTTAATCTTGTTTATAGAGAAAATGAAATTTTTTACTGATTTTTACTTTTTACAGTGGGCGGTTGGTGGGAAAATAGTGTAGATGTAAATGTATTATGTAGACATGTAAATAAGCTTAAGCTTAAAATTTTAAGTAAAAAATTGCAGTTGCAGGAGGCTTTGAAGATTTCTGGAGACCTGAAATTGACCTAAACACCTATAATTTATATAAGGATTTACTATTAAAATATATTTTAGAATTTGGTAAGATAAAATGCTTTGTTTAAGGCAAAAAAATAAGTTTTGCACTTTTAATGTATGGATGGTTTGCTGGCATCCTCTGCCTGCCAGGATGGAGATATTCAAAAAATTCCAAATCTAGGTATGCCATACCCATATTTAAAAAGTCACAATATAAGCTTTTATATGATTTTTGGAAAAATGATTCCTATTACAACAATAAGAATAGTATAAGGAGAGTTTTTCTATAATAAAGTTCTAAAAATGTAAGTATGCCCTTTAGACATAATCCTGTATTTAACAGTTTTGCAACAAATTTACAAGCATAAAACATATCACCTTGTACAGTTTTCAGGTAAATCAGGAATCAGAGATTCTAAGATTTGAAAGAAATCAAATTATTATTTTTTATATTTTTGCTGAAAAATAAGACATGATCTTAACTTTTGTTTCTATAAATACTTTTTATATATCTAGTCAATCATCTGTTAAAAAAAACTGTTTACTTTAAAATTTAATTCAAAGCAGAATAAGAAAGCTTTTAACTTAGGTTTAATTTTAAAAAGTTAAAATTTCTAGTTTATAAACTAAAAACCTGTTCTGGTTGGAGTTTTCTTGGAAGCAAGAACATTTTCTTCTAAAATTCATAAAGATGAGTGTATATTTAATCCTAAAGTAAAATCCTCTCCCATCCTCTCCATTCCTTAACAATTCAAATTACAGCAAAAACATATGTTTTTAGATTTCTAATATAAAATTTACATAAAAGACATTTTCTGGAAATATTTTTTGAGCTTATAAAATAAAATAATCCTACAGTAACTATATAATAGGAATGTTTATCAAACTTAACAACATATTTTAGCTTAGATTTGGGATAATAAAGGTGAGCATTTGACACCCCCCCCCCCCTTGACCAATTAAGGTGCAAAAGGGGTCAGACTTTCAACAGTTAAAACCTAAAAATGTTGTTATTTTTACCATTAAAATATTACACTAATAACAAGACTAAAGATGACAAATGTAGTCATGAAGTAGCTTTGCTACAAAAAATTATACAAACCTTGGTACAAGAGTAAGCATATTATGTTAACCCAAAGTGGGTGAAGCTGTTTCATATTTTTTTCTTCTTCTGAAATAATAGAAAAGTTAAATATCACCCCAATTTAATATAAAATCCAAATTTCTACATTTCAATGTCAAACAGCAAGCCATCTTTTATCTTATTAATACCCTTTTACAATGCAAATAATTGATTGAATATTAAAACATGATGTATATTACATACTTTTGTATAAAAGTAATATTTTGTCTATGTTTATGTGTACCAAACCTCTGAACAGACATAATTCTCCTTTACAATGCAAAAGTACTCTCTCACCCACAAAGGAATAATCATCCCTTGAAAGCAATGCAACCCTCCACCTTCCCCTCCAAAAAAGGCTTTTTACTGTATACTTTTGAAACTAAAATTAAAATTAGGCTCAAATCAAACCTCTCTCCCCCTCCTACATTCATATCTTGGAAAAAAGATAACAAAGCGAGGTTGTTCATTAATAAAATTCTGGATACAGAAAAAGTAAAATAGTACACTTAGATAATGCTTGCTTATATTTTCTGAATTAACAAGCTTTAAACAAGTTTTTGAAAGTTGCATATTTTCACATTTAAAAAGGCATAAAATTTTGTAACTATCTTTCATAAGATTAAATTCAGAGGCACAAATTGTTAAGGACAGGGAGGTCAATTAACCCCCTTCCCCTCTGAAATAGGGTTAAAAAACTACAGTTAACAATATCATTGTTCACACATGCTTAAAAAGCTAGTTCTCAATAACTGAGACATAAACACTAAGTCATATGAGCAGAGAATCTTGTAATAGACATATTACTTTAGAGATATTTTTGAAGAACTGTACAAATATATTTTTTATATCAACTTAACCCTTACAGATCGGGCCCCTATTCCCACCTTAATAGATCGGGGGGGGGGGGGGTCATATTGACCCCCCCCTCTATCTCGGCTTCTGTTACAGATAAAGACGTAAATTTTTTTTCTGGTGGTTCATGTGTATTTTTAGAGAAAATTACTTTTTCTAGTCATAGCGGTCAGGCCGCTCCTTTGCCGCTTTTTAGCTGCCAGCCGCTAAATTTTAAAACAGCTATAGAGCGGCCAATTTTGCAGCTAGGATGACCAAATTTTAGGACGAACTTTTATTTTTCATAACAAAAAAATTACTTTTTCTGATCATCGCCAAAAAACGGAAAATAACGGAAACCGCCATTTTCGGCGGTTACGGCGGTAAAACGGCGGTTGGCGGCGCCAATTAATATTTTTATCTGTTTATTATTACTCAAGGATTTACCAAAAAAAATTATAGGTCTCTAGCTGTAATAGAAGCCACGATATTCATGATATATGTCTGTAGTAAAAGCCGGACAAAAATCGGTCATAAAGTCGGTCAGGGTTCGGTCAAACGGTCATAACACCACTTTTCTCATAAGGTCATTGATATTCACCAAAAAAATTTTAGGTTTCTACCTTATATACAAAGTCATAATGTAGAAATTAAGATTTATTTAGAATTTTTTTTAAATTTTGGTGCTACCCAAACGACTTTGACCAGACACCACGACCGACACAGACCAGATATCCTAATAAAATCAACTCTTGCCGACGTGTAATTACTAAACTTAAAAAGTCATGAAGTCACAACTCTCTATCTTACCTACAAAAAAAATGACATTGAAAAAATAGAGGGGGGGGTCAATATGACCCCCCCCCCGATCTGTAAGGGTTAAAAAATTGATGTAAAAATAGTTTATCTCATCATATTGAAGACAGCTTTCCACAGATATGAAAATTAAAAATTCTGAGATTAATAATTATACTAATAATAATTATAATAATTATATTGGTTCTAATAAATATATAAAACAAAGTAGAATGATGTCTGTCTGTATATTTGTTTGTTTGTAAGGATCTTGCTGAAACTGATTGGGTTCTCCTTAACAGGGTAGCTTCTCATAAGTCCCAGAAAGGTTTGAAACTATGTTGGGGGAGGGTACCACCACCCTCACAAGAGAAGTTGCCCTAGAAAAAATTTATCCCCCCCCCAAAAATTGTTTTTTCAATTTAATTTTTTAACTAAAATTAAAAATTAATCTAAAAACTAAATTAAGAAAATAGGTTATCCCACCTCCTCAAGTGCCCCTAGAGGCCTCTAGGGGCCTAGTCGCTAGTATGATATAATAATGAACTGCATTTTTAATCTAAAACATGTTTTTGGCCTAAAGTATGTGCTTTTTTATTAGTTAAAGTTTTTAAAATTAATTACTCTAATAAATATCTATCAAAACATATGCTTGAAAAAAACTGGCCTAAATATAAGTATACACAAACATATGCACTTTTAAAATAATAACAGAAAATATTATGAACAGAAAAGAAAATCAATTATTTTTATAGTTTTTGATATTTACATTTTTAATGATGACTGACAGACTGACTATCAAAGTAAATTACATATTGAATGCTAAGAAAAACAGAAATTTTTATTGATATTATTATCAACAAGATTCTTGGACCAAAAACACCAAAGAAATTGAAAAATATGTGAAAAATTAAAAAAGTTACTTTTCTTTTTATCTGCAGATACAAAAATACATGTTTACACATTGTTTCATTTGTTGCTTCAAAATAAGGTTAAATCCCATCATGACTATAGATAAATTTGCTCCCCACAAAATTAGAGGAAATTTTTTTTACTCTTGTGAGGTGATTATAATTACTTTCCCTGTTCTCATAAAATTTACTTAACCCTTAATGGTGGGGGGGGGGGGCATTGAACGCCCCCCCATCCGGTTTTTTCTATCTCATTTTCTGTGTGTGAAAGATAAAGAGCCCAAACTGTGTGACTTTTAAAGTTTGGGTATGACACATAACCTAGAGTTTGAATTTTTTGAATATCTCCATCCTGCCGGGCACAGGATGCCAGCAAACCTGGCAGGGTCATCCAGGTAAAGAGCAAAAATATTTTTTTGACTTAAAAAAAGCATTTTATCTTACCAAAATACTAAAATATCCTCTAGTAGTACATCCTCATATTAAATACAGGTGTTCAAGTCAATTTCAGGTTCCAGGTATGATCCTGCAGGTCCTGATCCTTCAGGTCTCCAGAAATCTTTAAATGGCTCCTGTGGCCGCAATTTTTGACTTAGAGATCTCAAATTTTAAGCTTTTCTTACATGTCTACATAAGGTATTAAAATTTCATAAAGATCCGCCGCCGTTTTCCCGCCGACCGCTGACTGCGGCGGCAGGTAGCTGTTAAGTACAGCTGCGGCCGCTGAAATTTATATTTTGATATTTGAAATATAAAATTTACATAAAGATTAACATTTTCTGCAAAAAAAAATTTATTCTAGCTTCAAAAATGAAAAAATTACAGCCATTTGAAATTTTTAAGTAAAAAAGGACCTAAAAACAAAGGTTGTTAAATAAAAGGGTGAAGGAAGCGAAAATTGACCTTGACTTACTTAAGGTCAGAAATTCATCATAACACAGGAAACTTTTACAAAAATTTTTAGCCCTCTAGCTCTAATAGGAACTAAGATAACATGGGGAGGCGTTGAACGCCCCACCCCCTGACTGATTAAGGTGCGGCAAGGGGCCCGACTGTAAGGGGTTAAGCATCACACAAAAGTTTATTTAAAAATTATGAAAAAGATGCTGGTATTGTTTGGCCCACTATCAATTATGAAGGATATTGCCACTGTGTGTAAGAGTACAAATCTAGCTTGAAAACATATGTGGAGATATATTTAAGACACATCACATAAAACAAGTTTAAACAGTAATAAAGATAAATATACTTGTATACATTATTTTATAAAATATCTATCTGTCTATCCATCTATCTGAATATTTATCTATCTATTTATCTATCTACTTGTTTATCTATCTAATATTATCCTTAAATTTGAGAAAGATTTAGTGATTAAAATAATTTTTGTTAATATATATATACAATATATCTATCTAACTAAAGTTTAATAACTCATTTGTATCTATCTATCTCTACATTAATTACAGTCTAATGCCCCCCCCCTTCTCCCTACAGGGATATAACAATCTATCCATCTATCTATCTATCCATCTATCAATCAATCTATTTATCTATATATCTATATATCTAGCTATCTAATATTAATCCTAAAACTTGAGAAAGGTTTAGTGATTAAAATAATTTTTTGTTAATATATTTATACAATATATCTATTTAACTAAAGTTTAATAACTCATTTGTATCTATCTATCTCTACATTAATTACAGTCTAATGCCCCCCCCCCCCCTTCTCCCTACAGGGATATAACAATGGATGAATGGTAGAATTATTATCTATTCATTTAAACCTAAAATTTATATAAAATCATAGAAGTTTGACAAAAGTTTGTTAATTAAAACATTTGGATTTAGTGCAGCTCACAGAAAGATGTTTCTAGATATTAATTTTAGTAGTGGAGCTTTTCTATAATTCATGCTGTATGTCCAATATTGAACATCGGCCATTGAAAAGCAAATTTTATTTTCATTTTTATTTGAACTATAATCCCTATTTTTAAATACCTATCTATTTTAATTAGATTTTATTTTACTGAACTTTACTATAGTGACTAGTGTAATAAATGATTGGATATGCCTTAAATTTATCATTAATCAAATTAAATGTGGCATAAAATATTTTATTAGAGGTTTTTTATTTTTAGAGGTTTAATGATTTTTATTGTTAATTATTCTCAGATTTAATGTAATTACTATGTTAACTATTTTATGTAATAAAAAAGTTTGTGAATTTATAAAGGCTTTTTTGAAATATAATTGTCAGGGATGTATATTTCCTGATAATGTATTACCTCATTTAGCAGATAAATGTTTGACAGTTCTTAAGCTCTTATTAGGCAGAATCACGACATATTACCATTTTCAGTTTCTAATAAAGAAATAATGATTATTTCAGTAATAGAAGAGTAATAATGGAGTAATAGTAGAGTGGAAATAGAGGAGGTGAAAAAACTGTTCCAATCCTGAGCTTTAGGAATCTGACATTATTGATTATCTGAAAGTACAAGACTTTCAGTAATTGAGAAAAAAAATAGGGGGGGTATACTCAGGAGTGAAAATAGTTTATGTAGGCTTGCTTTGCTTCTCATGGGTGTGCCTCTGGTCATCTAAAATAAGAACATTTATAATGTACATATAGTACAATAATCCTATCATATAAAGTAGTAAGCTTTTATTGTCTGTAGCCAAGGATCTTGCTAATCACTGAACTGATATGGTTCTCCTTTCAACAAAGCTTCTTATATATCCAGAGAAGGTTTTTAGCCATTTATGGGGAGGGTGTCTACACTTTAAGTGTCCTTAGAGGCTTCTAGATGCATTACCGCTAGTCTATAATACAAAGTAGAACAATGTTTGTCTGTTTGTTTCTTTGTACCAATGGATCTCACTAACCACTGAACCAATCAGGTTCTCCTTAATTTTTACTTATTTTTAAAATCTAAATAAATAGTGCTCCTAGAATCTTAGGGACAAAGCCGCTAGTATAAAATAAAGAGGAAGCAGAAAACTTTCTATAACATGAACAGAATAATAAAAAAGTAGACTCATTACAGACATATAAAGTTAATTTTAAAAAAAGATATTTAAAGCATTGAATGCTAATAATTTTATTGGTTATATATCATATCAATTAATCCATTTTAATAAATGTTAATAATCAAAAAGTTTAAAGTATCCAAATCTAAATTTTTTTTTCAAATATTGCTTTAGATTAAACTTGAATCAAAAAATCACTTTTTACAAATTTATAAGAAGAAAAATTTATAGATTTGAATTGATACAAATTAATAAAATATAAACTTACATAAACAATATGTTATAATGATTATTATATCTGTAAATAACTAGCTATTTAATGTTTAGATAAAAATAATTGCAAATAAATAGGAATTTTTTTAAAAATAATACACAGGAGTCTAAAGATCTTTGGAAATAAAAGGAAAAAATATAAATATCCTGACAATTGGATAAGTTTTCTTTTATATAAAAATAGGATTATTATTAGAAAATATTTTAATGGTCAGGTTTTAGTATAAAAAAATGCATTCATGTAAAAGAGAGTTGGATAGAAACTGCAATCTTAAAACTGAAGATGTTGGGCTGGTTTTAAATTTATTTGCAATACTTTTTTTTAAATCAACATAAGTATATAATAATTTATATGAAATATAGTAAAATACAACATGATACTGTTGAAAATATTTACGATACAAACTTTTTTTAATTAGTATGTACAAAAAATCTTCTAAAATATTTGTAAAAATCCTTTAAATTTAAATTCATTTTAAACTTTAGTTTTACATTGACATCTGAAGAGTGCAAACATGCACAAAACAATTTGAATAAATATTTAAAATTCATATTTTGTTTGTGAGTTAACCTCTTAAAGGATTCAGAATATATATTCAACAGATAATAAATCAAACTGGCAGAATCTTGAAAGTATAAATATTATTGATTTAATTCAAAGTATTTATAATATCTTATGTTTAGATCCTGATACTTGATGTTTAAGTTTTTAAAACTCAAAAATCTAGATTTTTTCATAGTTAAATTGGACCAAATTATATCTTTAATATCAAATTCTTATCAATTAGTCAAAATTCATGCCAATTTGCTCCATATACCATGTTTATATAGTAGACACTCAGTCCCTTAATGTAATTAAGATATTCAACAAGACATAAAAGACCAATTAGTCAGTAAACTAGATTATTATCCTCAATAAATCCTTATAATAAAGCAAAAGGATGTTTATTTATTTGTTTGTTTGTCTGTCTATAAGAATATTGTAATGGTTTCTTTTAAGATATTTTGATCTTTTATTGTCTCTTAATTTGAAATAATTTGAGGACACAGAGAAAAATTCCTTTCCAAAATAAAACTTGAAGCAAAAATGGATCATATTCTACATTTTACAAAATTGTTTATTTGATAAATTCTTTCAGATATAATTATTTTCTTTCATCTAAAATATTAAAAATGATAACCAATATTCAAATCATTTCTCGGATGGTGGTTTAGTTTGATTTTTATGAAAATTTATGTCAAGCAATGTATTATATCCCATTTACTAAGATTATGTACAATCATAAGATTAACCCATTGGTGCCGAGCGCCACTTTTATGGGCCGATCGAGCTGAAAATCTCAGGGAAGCTTTATAATGGTCAAAACGGAATTCCAATTTTTAGTTTTGCTCTAGTGGCATGCACAGGAAAGTTGCAAAAAAAACCGGTTCGGCATGGCCATAAATGCACAACTGGTATTTTGACCTGTTTTGGGTTGTTTCCCCAGGGCATTAAAACCCTACAAGTAATATACAAAGCGATTTATTTCAAATTTAGTGTTCTGCTATAGGTACCATCCTTTTTGGTTAAAAAAATACGTTTGTCAAAGTTTTAAAACACACACACTACAAAAAAAGAAAATTTGGGTGTTACATATCAGAAAAAGAGCATAACGATATTGGGTGACACATATAGAGATTACTAGGGTATACTGATTAGGGTGGCTCAAGAATAATAAATCATAAACAAATATTTAATGGTTGAAAAGTTAAAACCGGGTAATAAAACCAAAACCGAGCAGGGTTTTAAAACTGTTGGGTTTTTATGGCCATGCCAAACCGGGTCATAATAGGGCATAAAAAAACGATAAAAAAATCATATAAAACGAATTCACAAATAGATGTACTTGTCAATAAACTTTAGATTTCACAAAAAAAATCAGCGACTTTACTATAATAACAAAAAAGTTAGAAGTGGTATTTTGAATTCACCCAAATTTTCATGATTGTTGAGCTATACCGGCAAACGGAAGTAAGCAAAACTGCCTGCTCCAGGGGGAAATGAAAGCCAGGGTAGGAGAGGGGGGATTCATACTCAGAATGATGCAATTATGAAGCTGGAAACCATTTTTTTTTTACATTTTCTGGAACCAGGTTTTAATACCCGGTTTGTCACTAATGGGTTAAAACCATTTATTTTATGGCCCAAGATGCTGAAAGCATAGAATAAAAAAACTGGTTTTAATCTTATGATTGAACATTATATATCTTCAGAAAGCTTTTTATAATATGATGCAAGAAATAACTATTATTACATTAAGGGAGAATGTTTGTATCTGGATAAAAATTGAGTAAATAGTAATATATAGAGTTAATGAAAAAATATGGGGTCATGTAAAGGAAACACAGGTGCGAGTTTTGTCATATTTTCACAGTAGGTTTTAAAAAGTTATTTCAAGTTAGGTTAGGTTAAATTAGATAATTATCCTTCAGGGTAAGAGCCCACCGCAGTGGCTAGATGAATCAGAAAAGCTTCTGTGAAAATATGACGAAACCTGCTACTTTGTTTACTTCACATGACCCAAAATATGTTCTGTGAAGGATCTTTATCTGCTGCCGTTTTCAATTCTGAAGTATTAACATTGAATATTATAAGAAAATAACAAATAAATCAACAACAACAAAAAAGATTTGCTGGGCTTAACTTATTCATATATAGATTTAAATATTCTACAACAGAAAATGAATAATAAAAGGATGTGGGGATTTTGTACATTAATCTTTGTTTAAACATAGTATGGAATTTCATCTTGAATGATTAAAGAGAAATTCCACCTTTTAGGTTTAACTTCTTGCATGATTGCATTGATAAATTATATAATTTTTCACCTAATTTTATTGTTGTTCATTTACTCAACATCACTTCCTCTCTTAGCTCCTGAAATATTGAAATATTAGCTCATATTTAAATTAGATAAAATGACGCAAAGTAGAAATTGATATCTGTATTTCTGTCAGTGGTAATTGTGACCAATTAAAGTTACCAAGGTGTCACAAAATTATTAATAGATCCTGGTACATAGGGAATATCAATTTAGTACCAAAAAAGTTTGTCAATGTCATTCTTAAATTTGTAGCTCCAATACTCTTTACTTGTTTATCTGTCTATCTGCTTGTCTGGCTCTCTAAAAATTAAGAAACCACATTATTCTTTATCTACCAGGAGCCAATTTATAGGTACAAAAGGGACCTACAGATAAGGGCTGCTTGATAATATGGGTAAGGAGACAAATCAGAACTATAAAACAGGGAACTCCACATACACATTCAGCACTCTAGCTCAACTGTAAGATGGTCAACCCTCCTTTTATCCACAGACCATTGAGAACTCATTTAGGGTTCAGTGTATTAGAGCGAAAACAGAAAATGAGAAAGAAAACATGTTTCCTTCAACAATTGAGGCTTAAACAAGAAGGACTTACCATTTTCTCTGAGTACTTCTGCAGTTTGAGAATACCCCTCAGAAATTGCCCAGTCAAGTGCAGTTCTATCTAGACACATTAATTTCTATAATGCACATGATAGATTCACAACTAAATATTTGACCAAATATACAGAAAAGATGAAATGTAAACAGATATATACAGGGTGGATGGTAATAGTAGAAAATTATGATCACAATACAATCTGTAGCTCATTTGTTTTTGAAGATAAAAGAAATCATAGAACATCCTATTATGAAATATAGGAATTCAAGTCAATTTCAGGTTCCAGGTAAAATCCTACAGGTTCTAATTCTCCAGGTCATAGCTCCTGTGAACGCAATTTTTTACTTAGTGACATTAAATTTTAAACTTTAGCATTAGTTCACATAACATTTTAAATTTCCCTGCTGACCACCAATTGCTGCATCTGGACCTGCCAAGTACAGCTGTTGCTACCAAAATTTATGTTTAGAGAATTCTAATATGGTTCTTTTAGCTTTAAAAATAAAAAAATACAGCAATTTAAATTTAAAAGTTAAAAAGGACCTAAAACCCAAAAACTGCTATTCAGCCAATTAATTCCATTTGAAATTGCCAAAAGTTAGGAAAGTATTTTGTTGGCGTTAAGTTGGTGTAAAAATTGTTTTTTATCTAATGGAAGGGGAGGGGAAAAAAGGGGAGAAAAATGTGAAGGGGTTGTAGGAAAATTGTCACTCAGAATTGTTTGTCAGAATCACTTTCACTTTTCCTTGCCTAAAACCAATGGTTGTTAAATAAAAGGGCAAAGAAAGCAAAGTATTAAACAGGGGGCATGCACAAAATGTTTAGCTCTGTAGCTCTAATAGTTGCTAGAAAATAGGGGGAGAGGTGTTGACCCTAATCCAATAATTACAACTATATTAAATTAAGGAACTAACCATTATTAGCCTGTATATTGACATCAGCTCCATTTTCTAGAAGAATCTTTACTATATCAGTGTATCCAAACCATGCTGCATGCATAAGACTGGTTATTCCTAGATGAACATACATTTGTTTTATATACAATAATAGTATTGTGTAGCTAAACCATCATTATCCTAGCTCCATGTTCTAATAAAGAATAAAAAGTATACAAAAATGTTTTTCTGTATTTCTTATGGTTGTGCCATAAAAAATCATATTGTATAAATGTTAAACAATAATAGCATTATGTAGCTTATCCTAGCCCCATGTTCTAATAAAGAATTAAAAGGTAGATGGATAGATACATTTAAAATAAATTGTGTAACTCACCATATTTATTCTGTAAATTGACATCAGCTCCATTTTCTAGAAGAATCTTCACTATATCAGTGTGGCATTGGTAGGCTGCCCATATAAGACTGGTACTTCCTAGAGGAACATACATTTGTCTAATCTTTAAACATTATACACAATAAAAGTATTGTGTAGCTAACAATAAGGGCAGGAGGTACTTCTTGAAGTACTGGGGGATATTGATGTCCCTCCCCTTACCAGTCACCCTTCCTTCCAGGGATATGAAAGGTTTGCATAGGACTAACTATCCTACCTGTAAAAATCCCCACAGTTACAGAAACCACCCACAAAACCTCAAACACTTATGGCTTTAACACAGCCAGAGGTATGCATGAAACAAGAACTGTTGGAACTGATGCTCAGTTTACTGAGAATATGAAAGATGGTGGTGAAATCCGAAAGGAAGCTATCAACTTGATGACAGGGCCAATAAGTTCTAAGCAAAGCTGTAAGATAGGAACCTGGAATGTTAGAACAATGTATGAGTCAACTAAAACAGCCCAAGTAGTTAAAGAAATGACAAGTAACAATATCGGAATACTTGGAATTGCAGAATGTAGATGGACAGGACAAGGACAAACCACAACCAAAGATGGCCACCTAATACTTTATTCTGGTCATGAAAGTCAACATATGTATGGGGTTGCTATAATTTTTCAAAAACGACATGTCAATTCACTAATAGACTGGAAACCTATATCAGACAGAATAATTAAGGCTAGATTCCAATCAAAGCACTGCAAGTTGACCCTTATCCAATGCTATGCCCCAACAAATGACAAAAGTGAAGAAGTAAAACAAGAGTTTTATGATCAACTGCAATCAATCAGAAACTCAGTACCCAAACATGACATGTGTCTAGTTCTTGGAGATATGAATGCTAAAGTAGGAACTGACAGGACTGGAGTGGAAAATGCAATGGGACACTTTGGCATAGGTACAAGAAATGAAAATGGAGAACTTTTACTTTTTTTCTGTTTAAATAATGATATGATCGTAGGAGGTACATTATTCCAACACAAAAACATTCACAAATATGCCTGGACAACACCTGATGGATAAACAAGAAACATGATTGACCATATTATGATCAATAGAAAATGGGTCAAGTCAATGCAAGACTGTAGGAGCTATAGAGGAGCCGACATATTCAGTGACCATGAACTAGTTGTCAGTAAGATTAAATTAAAGCTGAAGCGTACTGGCCATGAAAAAAAGAGTGAGATTGGTAGACAATATGATTCTTCAAGATTAAAGGACCCAGTGATAAAGAATGAATTTGTCTTAAAACTCAGAAATAGATTTCAAGTCTTAGAGGACCTAAATGACGAGACTGAGATCACATGGACTTCAATTAAAGAAAACTTTCAATATACTGCTAAGGAAATCCTAGGACACAAAAAAAACCAGAGAAAAAGGACTGGATCTCTGAAGAAACATGGAACAAAATAGAAGAGAGAAAGAAGCTTAAAAACAAAATTCATAATGCTCAACATTTGGCTGACATGGGCAATTTAAGAGCTGAATATACTGCTAAAGACAAAGAAGTCAAAAAGTGCACAAGGAAAGACAAGAGAGATTACATTGACAATATGGCTGAAAAGGCCCAGAGAGCAGCTGACTTCGGTAACATGAAAACAGTATACAACATAACCAAGCAATTAAGTGGCAAATATAACAACAAGAGTGGTGAAACTATCAAGGCTAAAGATGGTAAATTACTCACTACAGAAAAAGAAGTTGCTAAAAGGTGGAAATCGCATTTTGAAGAAGTGTTGAACAGACCTGAACCTGAAATTACTGCTGAACCAGAACCAGGACATGAAATAGACATAGACACAAGACCACCAACTATTCAAGAAGTTAAAGCTGCTATACATAGTCTAAAGAATGACAAAGCACCTGGACCTGACTTGATAACTGCCGAAATGCTTAAGGCAGACATAGATCTTTCTGCTAGGACTCTGACTGATCTCTTTGATAAAATTTGGAGGCAAGAAAAGATACCAATGGACTGGTCTAAAGGTATAATCATAAAACTACCTAAGAAGGGAGATTTGAACAATTGTGATAATTGGAGAGGAATTGTGCTGCTTTCTATCCCAAGCAAGGTCCTATGTAAAGTTATTTTAAACAGAATTGATGAGAAAATTGACAATAAACTAAGAGAAGAACAAGCTGGATTCCGTGCTGAAAGGGGCTGTGTTGACCAAATTTTCACCCTTAGGACGGTTATTGAACAATGTGTTGAATTTAACAAGCCACTCCATGTAAATTTTGTTGATTTCTCTAAGGCCTTTGACTCCATACACAGACAAACACTCTGGAAAATACTAAGAAGTTATGGTATACCTGAAAAGATGATAATTATGATAACTAAATTTTATGACAACTTCCAAGCCTGTGTTTCAGTTGGAAACAATAAGACATCTGATTTCTTTAAAATAAGCACTGGAGTTAGACAGGGATGCATTTTATCACCTATTCTATTTATATTGGTCATTGACTGGGTGATGAAGAAAACCACAGAGGACAAAAAACGTGGTCTCCAGCTGGGCATACTAGGACACCTAGAGGATCTGGACTTTGCTGATGACCTGGCACTGATTTCAGAAACAATTAAACATCTACAAGCTAAGACAGATAGACTAGTCAAATACGCAGGACAAGTCGGGCTCTTTGTTAATGTCAAGAAGACTGAAATTATGAATATACCTACAAACCCTGATCAAACTATAACAATAAATGGTGAACAATTGAAACAAAGCAACAAATTCACCTATTTGGAAAGTGTTATCAGCAGTGAAAATGGCTCAAAAGCTGATATTAAAAGCAGGATTGATAAGGCTAGGGTTGCTTTCAACAGTCTACACAACGTTTGGAATTCAAAGAAACTTGCTCTGAAAACAAAAATCAGACTTTACAACAGCAATGTGAAATCAGTTCTTCTTTATGGAGCTGAATGCTGGAGAACTGTGAAAACTGAAACAAATCAACTTAATGCATTTCACAATAGCTGCCTAAGAAGAATTTGCAAAATATTCTGGCCAAACAAAATATCAAACATTGAGCTGTATGCTAAGACCAAGTGCAATAGTATTGAAGTAGAAGTGAAATATAAAAGACTAAGGTGGCTAGGACATGTGCTTAGAATGGAACAAAATAGGTTTCCAAAAAAGTGCTTAAAATGGAACCCCACCACTGGTAAATGTAAACGGGGACAACCAAAAATGACCTGGAGGCGGAGCACTGAAAAGGACCTCTTTAATTTGGAATTAACATGGGGAGAAGCTGAAGAACTTGCCAAAAAAAGGAATTCATGGAGGAGCAGGGTGGCCATATTCTCTGGACTTAACAGTCAAAAAGAGAGATGCGCCTGATGATGATGATGATCTATTTATCTATATGTCTGTCTGTTTGTCTGTTTGTCTGTTTGTCTGTTTGTCTGTCTGTCTGTATATCTATCTATCTAACTGTCTGTCTATCTATATGTTTGTCTGTCTGTTTGTCTATCTGTTTGTCTGTTTTTCTGTCTGTCATTCAGTTTGTCTGTCTGTTTTAGTGTCTGTAGGTCTTTCTGTCTATCTATCAATCTATCTATCTATCCAGGTTTACGCTATGGTGCTGCCTGACCATGAGATCAACCCACGAATCCCGTGCAAGTCAGGCGTCCTGCCCAGGATAGATCTGTCCAAGTGGAAGGATGCCACCTACCACCCTCCCCCATCCTCCTTCCATGGATTCGGAAAATAGAAGACCCCTAATATGCTACCTTGGGGCACTCCATGATAGAAACATAATAGGACCTAATATGCTACCTTGGAGCACTCCATTCTAGAAACATTATAGGACCTAATATGGTACCTTACATAATAGGACAATTGTCTGTAATTCTATAACTCTTGCTATGTTTTTAAGAATGGAAACTTTTGATTTAAAAAAAAATATTTTGGATATTATCATAGATATCATAGAGTATGAAGTAATAGAATAGAAAAGCCTAATTTTTCTTCTGAATCTTTTTATTCTATGATTTTATAGTCAGACATTGAAAGGAGGGTGAAAACCGCCTAAAATACCACCATATTAATAGCCATTTTTGTATTTATAGAAAAATAATCATTAAAAAAATACTTTTTTATTAAGTTTTTTATATTTATATTGTTTTATACTGTTTCATTTAATTTTCAATTTTATTGTTTTTTTTTGTAAAAAAATATAATGTTATTTTTTAACAAATTATTAGGGCATTTATTTTTGAGTTTTTTTTAAATAACATTATTATAACAACCTAGTCATTTATTATTTATTTATTTATTTTTATTTAACATAATGTACCTAAAGTTATGATTTAAATTTATTTTGATTTTTTAGAGAAAATAAATTTAGATACTTAGATGTAAAATGTATGTAGTTTTGTTAAAAAAAAAAAGAACTTAGCTAATAAATTATTTAATTTAGAATCTTATTTTTGGAAGCGAAGCTACTCTATATTTCACTTTGTCTGTCCATCCATAAGTCAGTAAGTCTGTAACACTATGGGGAAAGCATGGTTTTCTCGGCTTCTATTAAAGATAGACAGCTGAAATTTTTTGTGAAAACTCCTATGACATATACCCATCTAATCTATACATTGTATTGTCCGTCTGTCTGTTAATTGGGGTGCCAGATTGATTCCTAGATTTTCACTTGTTCTTATTATCTTAATGCTTCAAAAGACCATTAAACATTTTGAAAAGGTTTCGTCATAGGGTCTCAAAAATCAGCCATGTGACATCATAAACATGAGGAGCAGTGGGAAAGAAAACCCCTAAAAAGAGATGGACAATACCTCATTTTTATGACGTTACATGGTTGATTTTCAGATACTTTGTACCACTACTTGTTTTTTGAAAATCCTCTAAAATCATTAAAAAATCTACAAATATTAAATAAATCTTATGTTAATAACGCTTCTATGCCTTTCGAACCTTTTTTTTTATAAAGAATGTGTCCTAACTATTGGGATTTTTTTAACCCATTAGTGACGAGCTCCCAAAGTTAAAAGTTTTGATTCAACGGGGTTCAACAAAATAGATTTTTCAATAATTATTCAACAGAATTTAAAAAGTAAGGTGTCAAATCAAAGATCCTATTGTTTTTGTTCATAATGGCAATTTTCTTCTTTTTTTTGTTTTGTTTTAGTACCTTAAAACAAGCATAATTTATTTAAACTTCAAAAATAATTGATTGCATATCTAAATTCTAGGGATCATTTTATATCTACTACTTACTAAAAACGCGGACTACTCCAGCAGCAACTCTGTAGTTGTACAATATGATTATCTGATTTTTTGAATTTTTAGACTTAGAAATTAATGTTCGCTTTCATGGATGTTGTCATCCTTGTTTTTACTTACATTAAGAAAAGTTGGACATAACTAATACATCTCTTTTCCCTAACCACAAGTACATGGAGAAAGTTGCTCAATGTGACATCATAAAAATGGGGGGAGATGAGAGGAGAAGTGGGAAAGAAACCCCCTAAACAAGGGATGGATAATCACTCATTTTTATGATGTCACATGTCTGATTGTTAAGCAACTTTCTCCATTGACCCATTAGTGACGAACCTGGTATTAAAACCCGGTTCTGAAAAATGAAAAAAAAAACGGTTTCCAGTCTTCAAATTTCATCATACTTTTGTGAACCTCCCCTTTACTCCGTTCTTTATCTATTGTCCCCGGAGAGAAGTCTCAGATATGGATCTATGTTATGGATAATATGGATCAACCGCGAAAAAAAAGGTGCTTTAGAAAAACGTTAATAACGTTTTTGTTTTTATAGTTAAGTTACTGATTTTTTTGTGAAATCTAATGTTCATTGACAAGTACATCTATTTGTGAATTCCTTTTATTCAAATTATTATTTTTTATATGATTTTTTTATCATTTTTACGCCCTATTAGGACCCAGTTCGGCATGGCCATAAATACCCGACAGTTTTAAAACCCGGCTCGTTTTTGGTTTTATTACCCAGTTTTAACTTTTCAACCATTAAATATTTTTTTATGATTTATTATTCTTGAGCCACCCTAATCAGTATACCCTAGTAATCTCTATATGTGTCCTCCAATAGTTTTATGCTCTTTTTCTGATATGCATCATCCAATTTTTATATAATCTTTTTTTGTGTATGTCAGGTTTTAAAACTTCAACAAACGGGCTTTTTTACCCGGTTACGGCAGCCGAAACCGGCCGAAACACTAAATTGGAAATAAATCGCTTCGTATATTACTTGTAGCCCTATAGATTACATGAGGTTGTGTAGTTTTTAATTACGGATCGTATCAAAGTTCTAAAATGCCGGCAGAAAACCACCCAAAACGGGTTTAAATACCCGTTGTGCATTTATGGCCATGCCGAACCGGGTTTTTTTGCAACTTTCCTGTGCACGCCACTAGAGCAAAACAAAAAATTAGAATTCCGTTTTGACCATTATAAAGCTTCCCTGAAATTTTCAGCTTGATGTACATAAAAGTGGCGCTCAGCACTAATGGGTTAACTAACCATATAAAGAAACAACTAAAGAGGGTTAACCCTTTACATTCAGGCCCCTTGCCGCACCTTAATCGGTCGGGGGGGGGGGGGGCATTCAACGGCCCCCTTATTATCTCAGTTCCTATTAGAGCTAGAGGGCTAAATTTTTTTGTGCAAGTCCCCTGTTTAATAATGAATTTCCGACCTTTTATAAGTCTAAGTCAATTTTGGCTTCCTTCACCCTTTTAATTAACAACCTTTGTTTTTAGGTCTTTTTTTACTTAAAAATTTCAAACGGCTGTAATTTTCTTATTTTTGAAGCTAGAAGAAAATTTTTTTTCAGAAAATGTTTATCTTTATGTAAATTTTACATTAGAAATATCAAAATATAAATTTCAGCGGCCGCAGCTGTACTTGGCAGCTGCCAGTCGCCGCAGTTGGCTGTTGGCAGGAAAACGGAGGCAGATCTTCATGAAAATTTAATACATTATGTAGACATGTAAGAATAGCTATAAAATTTGAAGTCTCTAAGTCAAAATTGCGGCCACAGGAGCCTTTTAAAGATTTCTGGAGACCTGGAGGATCAGGACCTGCAGGATCATACCTGGAACCTGAAAGTGACTTGAACACCTGTATTTGATATAGGGATGTACTACTAGAGGATTTTTTAGTATTTTGGTATGATAAAATGCTTGGTTTTAGTCAAAAAAATATTTTTGCTCTTTACCTGGATGACCCTGCCAGGTTTGCTGGCATCCTGTGCCCGCCAGGATGGAGATATTCAAAAAATTCCAACTCTCAGTTATGTGTCATACCCATACTTAAAAAGTCAAGCAGTTTGGGCTCTTTATCTTTCACACACAGAAAATGAGATAGAAAAAACCAGATGGGGGAGCGTTCAACGCCCCCCCCCCCCAACCATTAAGGGTTAATATATTTCTGTTTTTTTAATTGTTCAGTAGCATTGCTACTGTGTAATTGGGGAAATGCAATTTTCTCAATTTTGTCTGTCAGTCAAACATAAAAAAAAAACATTTAAAAAATCTTTTATTAATATATCAGAAAGGTTTCGTGATTTCTTAAAATTAAAGCACATTTATCAACTGAACATATTCTCTATAATTCATTTTGTCAGTTTGTCCTTCCATATATTTTTAGTGCTTCACAATTTAGTGACACTCTACATGAGTTATTGTTCATTTGTAATTCCTTCTGATTTTAGAACTTTATAGATGTTGTCATCCTTGTTTTAACTTACTTTTAGAAAAGGTTCAGTTGGACATAACCAATACTTCTCTATTCCCTAAACAAAAAATTTGGTATATCTATAATACAAAGTAGAATGATGTCTGTCTGTGTGTCCATCTGTCTGAAGCTTATAATCTCAGTTCCCACAGAACTGATTTGGTTCTACTCTTCAGGGATTATACCTACTAGTCCTATGATGGTTTTAAGCTATTTTCTTGGGGGTGAGTCATCCCCAACCCCAACACCCCCCAAAAAAAAAAAAAAAAGGTTTATCAAATCCCTTGGGGAAAAGCCCCTAGAGGCTATGGGCGAAACCGCTAGTTAACTATAAGAAACAACTAAAGAACAAGGGTTAATATATATTTATGTTCTTTTAATTTTTTTAGTAGCCAAGCTACTCTATAATTGTTTGTTCAAGTTAAAACTTTGGAGAATTTAATTGAATTATGATTGCTTGGATCATTTATAGTTGAATGTCCAAACTTTTCAACCACTAATTGTAATCTACAAAGGGGGAAATTTTCTATATAATTATTTTAAGGGATAAGACAATGGTTGATGAATTGATAAACAAATATTTCAGAAAGGTTTAGTGATTTTAAATATATAAATTACCATATTCTATCTATCTATCTATCAATCTTTCTATCTTTCTATTTATCGATCTATCTGTCTAATAATAATCCTAAAATTTAAGAATGGTTTAGTGGTTAAATTTTTTTTTAATATATTTACATAATATATTTCTAAAATATATATATATCTACCTATCTCTTCGTTAATATACCTAGTTTCAGAAAGGTTTAGTGATTTTTAATATACAATACTATAATATATCTATCTCTATATATCTATTTATCTATCTATTTATCTTCCTTTCTATTTATATATCTATCTATCTATCAATTAATCTATCAATCTATCTACCTATCTATCTCTTTGTTAATCTCCCATAAATTTTAGAAAGATTTAGTGATTTTTTAATATATTTATAATACAATAATATATCTATCTATCTATATATCTATTTATATATACATCTATCTATTTATCTTTTTTTTCTATCTTTCTTTCTATTTATCTTTCTATCTATCAATCTATTTATCTATCTATCTATCTATCTATTTGGGGACTAGTGTAATAAACAACTCAATGCCCCCTTCCTGCCTTGATCCCTTCCTCTCCTCCATCTGTAGCCATATTGAGATAAAAAAAAAAATGTTTACATCTGTCTGTCTGTAACTCTGTCCATCTGTTTATCTCTCCACATGACTGTCTGTCTATCTATTGTCTTTCTGTTGGTCCATCTGTCTGTCTGTCTGCTTATTAAATGTAGTCAATATCCTCTAAAATCAATAAAACATTTGTAATGACAGTGCAGCAATTTTTCTTTTATAATAAAATTAAGGATTTTTATTGCCGTTTATTACCTGGATATTAAAAAAAAAATTTATAACTCTGCGAACCCTAAATCTTCATGCAGTTTTTAATATCTTTGTTATGATTCAAACATTTTCCAGGTCCTATAACTATGCTGCATTATTTTTTAAGATTGGTTCAGAAATAAGGATTTTAGAAGCTATAATATTAGAATATTAGTTGTTTGATCCCTATCCTCTGATGGAGTCTGATAGAGCTCAGGAACAAAGCCTATAACCACCCCAAAAACATTTATAAACCTTCCCTAAAAAGTGTAACCAAATTGGAACAGTATTAGCAAACTATTTCCAGATTTTGGCAGGATTCGGGCGATTAAAATAATCGACCCACATTTTATTCAAGTTAAGTTTTAAAATATCGTTATCAGCTATTCCTTGGCCAATTTGTCTGAAATTATGTCCTTCTCTATATAAATTCAAATTCGTTGACCAATTCAAAATCGGTCCAGTGGTTGTCACGCAATGATGATTATAAAGTTGTAGAGATGATAAAAAAATGCATAAAATAGAAGTAAGGTTTTTAAATATTGTATTCAGCTATTCCTTGGCTGATTTAGTCGTCCAAGGTGACAAAAAACATGTCCTGGCCATAATAAATTCAAATCCGTTGACCAATCCAAAATCGGTCCAGAGCTTGTTGCGTAACGATGATCTTAAAGTTATAATATATGCTGTGTATAATATAAATATCATAATGTCCTCTTCAAAATGGAAATATGTGAAAATTGACAGATGTTATGCGTTTAATATTGATATTTTATAATAAAATATTTTTTTTATAAATGAATTATTATTTAATTACCCTTTTAAAAGTTACTGCATAAACATTCCATGAGAAAAATAAATTGACTGCACTTACTGCTTATCCATTTGTTTATCTGTGTACATGACTGTCTGTATATTAGGGTATTTTCTGAGACCAAAGCGGGGATCTGCAACTGATTTTTATTAGTATAATACACCTCTGGATGATTTAAAATTTATCCCAAGTCTTAAAACCGCTGATGACCAGACATTCAATTATGTACAGTATGACCCTCGAAAAAGTAACTTTTAGGGTTTACAGCCCTTATTTCTCAATGTATCATCAAAAATAGCATATATCCGTGTTCTCTGTACATTTCCACACAAGCATATATAAAAAAAATTAATTTTACTTCCATTAACACCGGAGATTTTTAGAGCTAAAGTTTTGAAAAAGTGACTGAGAAAAAGGACTAAATATGACAGTTGCTCCGCCCCCTTTTCTGACATCTCAATCACTTAATAAGGGGTTAATTAAGCTTTTTAGACTAAAAATCATTATGTTGTAATTTTATTTTCTTCATAACTTTTTTGTTATTTAAGTTAGGATAATAAAACAAAAACAATTTTCCTGCTATATTCATTAAGATTTGTTTAGTTTTTTAATCTAAAACAATTTTGCCTGATAAGTAAGTTTTTCAAAATATCATTAAACTAAAAAGACTCAAAAAATATGTGTAAAAAATGCTTTTAACTTAAAATCTAAATTTTTTATTTCATTTGTGTAGAAAGTTTTTGCTAGTAACAAAAATAATAGGATTTCTATCTTAATTTTGCTGAAAAAGTCATTTCATGTTAAAAGTTACTTTTTGCTCAGTCACTTTTTCAAAACTTTAGCTCTAAAAATCTCTGGTGTTAATGGTAGTAAAACTAATTTTTTTATATATGCTTGTGTGGAAATGTACAGAGAACACGGATATATGCTGTTTTGATGATACATTGAGAAATAAGGGCTGCAAACCCTAAAAGATACTTTTTTGAGGGTCATACTGTAGCTATTTGTGTCAAGGCATTGATGAGTAGAATCAGGAACTTTTGACTGTTTCCAAAAATCTCGTTTCTAGCCTGAGAAAATCTTAAAGAACCTCTACAAATGGACAATTCTCAATAAAAAATGATGGTTTTTTAGTCATTTTGAAGGCTAGTAACGAGATATTTTGAAACAGACAAAAGTTCCTATTATACTCATCAAGGCCTTTCCTGGAAGTACCATGAAGCCATGGTTCTGATTCAATAAATTTTTACTCTCATTTACAAATAGCTATACAATTGTATGTCTGGTTGTTGGTAAAAGGTTGGTAAATATAGGGTAAGGAAGAAAAATATGACTTTGACTGACTTATAGTCGGAAATTCATTATTAAACTTGGAAAATGCACAAAAATATTTAGCACTTTAGCACTAAAAGGAACTGAGATAATAAGAGGTTAGAACTTGAATGTCGTCTTTGCATATTTTTATTAATGAAATACATTTTTAAGTGCTGGTGTTCTACAACTCTTTGTCTAATTCTGCCCTACTGTATATCTGTCCATCTGTCTGTCCATAACTCTGTTCATTTGTCTATCTGTCAGTCCATCTGTTTCTCCCTCCACATGACTGTCTGTCTGTTCTTCTGACCAAACTTAAAATGCATTCAGCTACAAAACGCCAATAGAACCATAATTGAAAGCTCCATAATTATACACAAATGATACACAAATTACCCATTATGTAGATTATATTTAGTGTTTGAAACATTTTGACACTAAACTATATGATCCAACCAGTAAAAAGTCACCAAGGTTGTAAAGCCAATGAATAACAAAACTTTACTAAAAATACTTTGAGGACTAGTGTAATAGATGAATGGATACGCCTTAATTCTATCATATTATGTTTTTGTCTTATTTTGATTTCAATTATGTGTTGTAAAATAATATTTATTTAATTTTTAGAGGTTTAGTGATTTTAATTGTTAATTTTACTCAGATTTAATGTAATAATATTTTAACCATTTTATGAAATAACAAAGTTCATGAAGTTAAAGGGGCTTTTTAAAATATTTTTTGAAATAAAAAGGAAGCAGAAAACTTTCTATAACATGAACAGAATAATAAAAAAGTAGACTCATTACAGACATACAAAGTTAAAAGTTAAAGATATTTAAAGCATTGAATGCTAATAATTTTATTGGTTATATATCAAGGACAATTAATCCATTATAATAAATGTTTATAATCAAAAAGTTTAGAGTATCCAAATCTAGAATTTTTTTAAAAATATTGCTTTAGATTAAACTTGAATAAAAAATCACTTTTTACAAATTTATAAGAAAAAAATTTATAGATTTGAATTGATACAAATTAACAAAATATAAACTTACAAACTAAATTAATATGTTATATGATTATTATATCTGTAAATAACTAGCTATATAATGTTTAGATAAAAAAAATTGCAAATAAATAACAGGAATTTTTATAAAATTTGTTTCAAAAGTAATACAATTACACAGAAGTCTAAAGATCTGTTGAAATAAGGGGAAAAATTAAATTATCCTGGCAATTGGATAGGTTTTTTATATAAAAAATAAGATAAGTATTAGAAAATATTTTAATAGCCAGGTTTTAGTATAAAAAAATGCAAATTCATGTAAAGGAGATTTGGATAGAAACAGCAAACTTAAAACTAAAGATGTTGTGCTGGTTTTAATTTTATTTGCAATATTTTTTTTAAAATCAGCATGAGTATATATAATAATTTATGAAATATAGTAAAACACAACATGATACTGTTGAATATATACGATACAAACTTTTTTTAATTAGTATGTTCAAAAAAATCTTCCAAATATTTGTAAAAATCCTGTAAATTTAAATTTATTTAAACTTTAGTTTTACATTGACAACTGATGAGTGCAAACATCCACAAAACAATTTTGTAATGTCTGAATAAATATGTAAAATTCATATTTTGTTTGTGAGTTAACCTCTTAAATGATACAAAATATATATTCAACAGATAATAAATCAAACTGGCAGAATCTTGAAAGTACAAACATTATTGATTTAATTGAAAGTATTTCATTTTGCTTTTTAAATATCTCATGTTTCTAATACCCACAAATCTAGATTATTTTGTTAGTAGACTGGACCAAATTATATCTTTAATATCAAATTCTTATAAATTAGTCAAAATTCATGCCAATTTGCTTCAAATACCATGTTTAGTAGACACTCAGTCCCTTAATGTAATTAAGATATTCAACAAGACATAAAAGACCAATTAGTCAGTAAACTAGATTATTATCTTCAATAAATCCTTATAATAAAGTAAAAGGATGTTTATATATTTGTTTGTTTGTCTGTGGGTCTGTCTATAAGAATATTGTAATGGTTTCTTTTAAGATATTTTGATCTTTTATTGTCTCTTAATTTGAAATGATTGAGGACACAAAGAAAAATTTCTTTTCAAAATCAAACTTGAAGTAGCAAAAATGGATCATATTCTACATTTTATAAATTGTTTATTTGATAACTCCTTTCAGATACAATTATTGTTTTTTCATCTAAAATATTAAAAATGATAACCAATATTCAAATCATTTCTCGGGTGGTGGTTTAGTTTGATCTTTATGAAAATTTTTGTCAAGCAATGTATTATATCCCATTTCCTAAGATTATGTACAATCATAAGATTAAAACCATTTTTTTATGGACCAAGATGCTGAAAGCATAGAATAAAAAATCTGGTTTTAATCTTATGATTGAACATTTTATATCTGCAGAAAGCTGTTTATAATATGATGCTAGAAATAACTATCATTACATTAAGGGAGAAGGTTTGTAACTGGATATAAATTGAGTAAATAGTAATATATATAGTTAATAAAAAAATATGGGGTCATGTGAAGGAAACACAGGTGCAAGTTTTGTCATATTTTCACAGTAGGTTTTAAAAGGTTATTTTAGGTTAGGTTATGTTAATTTAGGTGATTGTCCAGCAGGTTAAGAGCCCACCACAGGGGCTAGAAAGAGCAGAAAAGCTTCTGTGAAAATATGACAAAACCTTCTACTTTGTTTACTTCACATGACACTAAAATATGTTCTGTGAAGGATCTTTATCTGCTGCCGTTGTCAATTCTGAAGTATTAACATTGAATATTATAAGAAAATAACAAATAAATCAACAACAACAAAAAAAGATTTGCTGGGCTGAACTTATTCATAGATTTAAATATTCTACAACAGAAAATTAATAAAAAAAAAGGCTGTTGGAATTTGGTACATTATTCTTAGTTTAATTAAAGTATGGAATTTCAGCTTGAATGATTAAAGAGAATATCCATCTTTAAGGTTTTTTTCTTGCTAATTGCATATGTCAAATTTATGTCATGATTTACCTACTTTTATTGTTGTTCAGTTACTCAATATCAATTCCTTTCTTAGCTCCTGAAATATTCATTACATGTTTAAATAAAATAAAATAACAGGATTTAGAAATTTATAATTCTGTTAGCGGTCATTGTGACCAATTAAAGTTACCAAAGATTCACAAAATTATTAATAAATCTTGGTTCATAGAGAATAGAATTATAGAAGAATTTAGTACAAAAAAAAGATTGTCGATGTCAATCTTAAAATTTGTAGCCTCAACACTCGACTCTTTATTTTTTTATCTGTCTGTCTGATTGTCTGGCCTTCTAAAAATTAAGAAACCACATTATTCTTTATCTACCAGGAGCCAATTTATAGGTACAAAAGGGACCTACAGATAAGGGCTGCTTGATAATATGGGTAAGGAAGCAAGCCAGAACTATAAAAAAGGGAACTCCACATACACATTCAGCACTCTAGCTCAACTGTAAGATGGTCAACCCTCTCTTTATCCACAAACCAATGAGAACTCATTTAGGGTTCAGCGAAAACAGAAAATGAGAAAGAAAACATGTTTCCTGCAACAGCTGAGGCTTAAACAAGAATAGGACTTACCATTTTCTCTGAGTACTTCTGCAGTTTCAGAATGCCCTTCAGAAATTGCCTTGTCAAGTGCAGTTTTACCTAGACACATTATTTTCTATAATGCACATGATAGATTCACAACTAAATATTTGACCAAATATAGTTTGGACAGAAAAGATGAAATTTAAACAGATATATACAGGGTGGATGGTAATAGTAGAAAAATCTGATCACAATCCAAGCTGTAGCTCATTTGTTTTTGAAGATAAAAGAAATCATAGAACATCCTATTATGAAATATAGGAATTCAAGTCAATTTCAGGTTCCAGGTAAAATCCTGCAGGTTCTAATTCTCCAGGTCATAGCTCCTGTGAACGCAATTTTTTACTTAGTGACATTAAATTTTAAACTTTAGCATTAGTTCACATAACATTTTAAATTTCCCTGCTGACCACCAAATGCTGCAGCTGGACCTGCCAAGTACAGCTGTTGCTACCAAAATTTATGTTTAGAGAATTCTAATATGATTCTTTTAGCTTTAAAAATAAAAAAAATACAGCAATTTAAATTTTTCAAAGTTAAAAAGGACCTAAAACCCAAGAACTGCTATTCAGCCAATTAATTCCATTTGAAATTGCCAAAAGTTAGGAAAGTATTTTGTTGGCGTTGAGTTGGTGTAAAAATTGTTTTTTATCTAATGGATGGGGAGGGGAAAAAAAGGGGAGAAAAATGTGAAGGGGTCAGAATCACTTTCACTTTTCCTTGCCTAAAACCAATGGTTGTTAAATAAAAGGGCAAAGAAAGCAAAGTATGAAACAGGAGACATCCACAAAATGTTTTAGCTCTAATAGGAGCTAAGAGGGGTGTTGACCCTAATCCAGTAGTTACAACTATAGTAAATTAAGGAACTAACCATTATTTCTCTTAAAATTGACATCAGCTCCATTTTCAAGAAGAATCTTTACAATATCAGTGTGTCCATTCAATGCTGCATGCATAAGACTGGTACTACCTAGATGAACATACATTTGTCTAATATATAAGAATATTAAGCAATAAAAGTATTGTGTAGCTAACCATTATTCTCCTATGAATAGTCATCAACCCCATGTTCTTATAAATAATTAACAGGTAGATGGATAGATAACAACTAAAAGAAATTGTGTAACTAACCATATTTATTCTGTAAATTTACATCAGCTCCATTTTCTAGGAGAGTCTTCACAATATCAGTGTGTCCTGGAAATGCTGCCCACATGAGACTGGTTTCTCCTAGATTAAATGCATTTTTCTTATATATAAAAATATTATAAAATAAAAGTATTGTGTAGCTAACAATTATTCTCCTATGAATTGTCATCAGCCCCATGTTCTAATAAATAAAGGTAGATGGATAGACACAACTAAATAAATTTTGTAACTAACCATATATATTTTGTATATTGACATCAGCTCCATTTTGTAGAAGAATCTTCACTATACCAGTGTGTACTTTCCATGCTGCATACATAAGACTGGTTACTCCTGGATGAACATACATTTGTCTTATATATAAAACTATTATATACAATAAAAGTATTGTGTAGCTAACAATTATTCTCCTATGAATAGTCATCAGCCCCATGTTATAATAAATAATTAAAAGGTAGATGGATAGATATAACTAAAATATATTTTGTAACTAACCATATATATCCTGTTTATTGACATCAGCTCCATTTTGTAAAAGAATCCTCACAATAGTAGTGTATCCATTTCCTGCTGCAAGTATAAGACTGGTTTTTCCTAGATAAAATGCATTTTTCTTATATATAAAAATATTTATGAAATAAAAGTATTGTGTAGCTAACAATAATTCTCCTATGAATAGTATTGTGTGGTTAAACCATCATTATCCTAGTCTTTACACAAGACTGGTAAATCCTAGATGAACATACAATTGTCTTTTATATAAAACTATTATACAATAAAAGTGTCCTAGCCCCATGTTTGAATAAATAATTAAAAGTATACATAAATGTTTTTTGATGTGTTAAAAGGTTACCCTGTGAAACTTGAAAGGGGTTTTGTTATCCAAAAACACCAGGTGACAGGGGGTATAAAATGTGCCAACCCTCATATAAAACCAAACATTGAAATTCCTTCAATCACAGGCATGTTGCATATCAAAATGACTACTTTCAAGTTTCACATGGTTTTATATCGGCCCAGTAACTCTTGCCAATGTGTACTAATGTGAAATTCCAAAATCAACCCACCCTTTTGTTCAATGCTTATCACACCCCACCAAAGGTGTCCTGGCATCCTGTGCCAGCTAGGATGGAGATATTAAAAAAATTCAATTATGTGTCATACTTATTCTTTAAAAGTCATGCAGGTTGGGCTCTTTATCTTTCACAAATAGAAAATGAGATAGAAAAAAGGGGTGTTCAACCCCCCCCCCCTCCCAACCTTTAGGGGTTACAGGTTTATAGTAGAAAAATGTTATACATACTGTAAGAATTGTCATAAACTCTAGTTTTGGGAAATATTAGTACTATTTTTGTGCAATTTGTAGTTTAGGTACTTAAAAAATGTGAGAGAGGTTGAAAAGTTTTAAATAAGTTGGAGCATTTTAAAAAATTTACCATTATTAGTTTTAGCTTTTATTTCAAAGTTTTTAGTTAATTTTTTTGTTACTTCAACATTCTTCAGACATTTACCCAACCCACTCCCCTAACTACTGATATTTTAAAAATAAGGGGGTTGGACAAAAATCTTGTTTATTATTCTATCTTCTGCAGAGGAGTCCTATAACTACAAGGCATACAACTGTGGTGCCCTAACCATGCAGGGCTAACAAATAAAAAACTAACCTAACAACAGACCTATCATAATTATAAAAACTCAACCCCCTCTCTTATATTCAATTACATAAAAATGGGTGGATTAAGTGGTCCAAGAGGCAATTTTGGAAAACTACTGAAATTCAATTCTTTGATATTTGATATCAACTAGTTCTAGAGTAATATGTTTTGGTATTTTAATTAAATGTAAAGACTGAGTTAAAGAAAGATATTGATGTAGAATACTTTGACCAGTCAGTTAGTTTACTTACACTAATATGTGTCTTAATAACTTATGGACAAATTAATGATCATGCAGATACAGATATTAGAGATATAAAAGTTAGTAACTGACCTTCTTTATCCTTTAAATTGACATCAGCACCATTGGATATATAATACTTTACTTTCTCCAATAATCCTGCCTTGGATGCATCAAGAAGAAGATTGCCAAGATTAATTATTTTTTCATTCAACAGATCTAAATATTTATAATTAAGAACATATATTAGAAAATATTGTTCATTACTTTAGGATAAGTTAAGTTATAGAAAGATCTCATTATTATCCCCTTAGGATTTTTTTTCAATTAGGAATATTGTGGTAACAACCCCCTTCACCCCCCCCCCCTACTCACCTCCCCCAAAAAAACTATTATTCTGGCGCTCAGCACAAAACATTAGATTTCTTGTGAAAAATGTATAACAAATGATGTAAATGATATTCATGGTACCAAAAAAAGACAAATATAATTTGTACTGTTAACCTGTTATAATGTTCTTGTATTCCTCATACTTCTCCTGAAATAATTAAGATGGTTTATAATATTTCTTTTCTTCGGTATTTAATATGATGATGATAAATAGGGTTAGTAAATGTTTCAATCAAAACTTATCTACACCTTAATTTAGTAAAAATCATTTCATTAAAAATAAAGTTAACCTTACATTCATTTCATCAGTCACATTACAGTTATAGGCTCTGAAAGAAAAATAAAAGATAAAATTACAAATAATCTGATTTTTAAAAGAGTTATGAAGGAGAAAAAATTTCATGGAATATTTATGATATTGTTCTACTTTTCAAAAGTAATATGTAATAAGTTAATTTAACCCCTTTTGTAAATAAAATGTGTAAAGCTGTAGAATTGACAATTTGTCAAGACTTGTTAAAAAATTTGTGAAAATATCTAACTTCTCATATGTCTAAAACAATTTTTGTCCCATTTAGCATAAATTTTACATTCCGAGGCATTAAATGATGGAGTAATTGCACCAGGGAACTTAGAATGACTTTGTTTTTGTTTGTTGAACCATTCCTTTAAATTTCTTGTTTCTTTTGGATTTTTCAATTTTGGTTCCTGTGACATGTGTACAGAGAATGTGTCAAACATTTGGGAACAATCATTAAAAGTTATTTAGTCAAATTAATTATTAAAAGTTGGACCTCTTTCATCACCTTAATTGGTTGGGGGTAGCAGATGTTCCCCTGATATTTCAGATTCTTATATAATTTTATGTATGTCCACTGTTTGATAAAGAATTTCCAACTACAAGTCAGTCAAGATCATATTTTGCTCTCTTCACCCTCTAATATATTTTTTTTTAAATATACCTTGAAATCTCAACCACATCCACTGGAGATAGTTGGCTCTGAAAATAGGCTTGTTTAAGCTTTAAAGATATTATTTAAGGTCAGTAAGAATTGATAAATGGCTGGTCTCAAGTAGGTTTAGACTATAAGGCAAGCATTAATTTTAACCCTTACAGATCGGGCCCCTATTCCCACCTTAATAGATTGGGGGGGGGGGTCATATTGACCACCCCCCCTCTATCTCGGCTTCTGTTACAGATAAAGACGTAAAAAAATTTTCTGGTGGTTCATGTGTATTTTTAGAGAAAATTACTTTTTCTAGTCATAGCGGCCAGGCCGCTCCTTAGCCGCTTTTTAGCGGCCAGCCGCTAAATTTAAAAACAGCTGTAGAGCGGCCAATTTTGCAGCTAGGATGACCAAATTTTAGGACGAACTTTTATTTTTCATAACAAAAAAATTACTTTTTCTGATCATCGCCAAAAAATGGCAAATAACGGAAACCGCCATTTTTGGCAGTTACAGCGGTAAAACGGCGGTTGGCGGCGCCAATTAATATTTTTATCTGTTTATTATTGCTCAAGGATTTACCAAAAAAAATTATAGGTCTCTAGCTGTAATAGAAGCCACGATATTCATGATATATGTCTGTAGTAAAAGCTGGACAAAAATCGGTCATAAAGTCGGTCAGGGTGCGGTCAAACGGTCATAACACCACTTTTCTCAAAAGGTCATTGATATCTCAGTATTCATCAAAAAAAATTTAGGTTGCTACCTTATATACAAAGTCATAATGTAGAAATTAAGATTTATTTAGAATTTTTTTTTAATTTTGGTGCTACCCAACCGACTTTGACCGGACACCACGACCAACACAGACCAGATATCCTAATAAAATCAACTCTTGCCGACGTATAATTACTAAACTTAAAAAGTCATGAAGTCACAACTCTCTATCTTACCTACAAAAAAATGACATTGAAAAAATAGAGGGGGGGGTTAATATGACCCCCCCCCCCTGATCTGTAAAGGTTAACTTACATGCTGATATAAACAAAATATATTCTTTTCAAGCAAAATAGCTTTTTCAATTCTTATAAATAGAGTATAAATATAAAATATTCATAATCAGACTAAAAATAAAAACTCACAGGATATTGTTTTAGCAGATCAGTGTCATTGAAGTAAGTTCTAAAAGGCTCCTTAACAATTATGCATACTGTCCCCAATTTGCATCCTTGGCTTTCTGTATAGTGGGTTATGGAGAAGTAGTCGTATAGGGTCTGAAAAAATTATAATAAAAAAAATATTTATAATTGTGAATTTTACAAGACTAATGAAAAGAAGACATAAAATTGATTAAATAATCACCCCATGTGTTTCATTATAGTTTGTTCTTTGAGTCATTGTTTTTCTCATATTTTGAACAAATTCCTCCTTTTTTTCAACAAACTGGTCACGATCAGGTCTAAATCAAAATCAAAAGTAATCCAGGAAGATGTATGATGCCAAAATTTGGATTACTTTATTACTATAGAAAAAGGTATACAATTTTATTACTAATCATTTAATATCAATTCTCTTACAAAAGTATACAATGAAACTATAGTGTTAATAAAATATTACAATATAAAGGAAATATTACCTATTTTGCTCATGTACAAACCCAAGAACATGCACCAGTTCATGCAATATGATTCTACCTAAGGATATACATTTATCTTTTCAGTTAAAAAAAAAGAACATTTTTAAAGCTAAAGATAAAGTAGAAATCTCTTCTAAAGTAATCATATGTCTTGATAGATATTATTGAATAACATTTATCCATCATGTATCATTTATCTAAAAAGAATACCAACAGTGGTTCTTTTGACCTAACACAAAGAAAATTTAAGAATTTCATAGCCTTTATATAAAGATCCAGATTTTATCTTAACTGGTTACTTTAGCTAACAGTTTATAATAACCTTCTTCACCAAAGCATCCAGGGTTTCCAAGATTTAGTCCCCTATATTGTTTATCATTGTAGCCTAAAATTTTTAAATATAAAGTTTATTTTTCAATTTAAAAATGACATTCAAATATTAGAACTTTTAATTAATTTTAAAAATATTTTTAATCTTTTCAAGAATATAAGAAACTATGTTCAGTTTTTAAAAGTAAATCCTAATTAAAAATAACCTATTGAACCAGAACAATCATATGTATCCTTTTTGTGAATTTTCAACTCTTGTGTAAATGTCCTGTTTGTCAATTCTTTATCAATGAATTGTATGCAACCTAAATTAAGCAACCTTTCATGACATTGATTATAATTATGATTTGGTTTCTATAAAAATATCATAAATGAACATTATGTATATATTAGGGTGGGTTCATATCGGAATTAGACAAAGCAGGGATATGCAACAGATAAAATTAACCTTAAAAACATTTCTGACCGAAAAGGAATTTTAAAAAATTGAGTTTTAGAACACGACCACTTAAAAATATAATTCATTACTTATTAGTATGCAAAGACAACATTCAAAAATTTTTTTGAATCAGAACTATGGCTTCATGGTGCTCCCTGGAAAGGCCTTGAGGAGCTGAATCAGGAACTTTTGTCCGTTTCAAAATATCTCGTTCATAGCCTTAGAAATCACTAAAAAACCAAAAATTTTTAAGGTTTATTGAGAATTGTCCAATTTGTAGAGGTTTTTTAGATTTTCTCAGGCTAGGAACGAGATTTTTTGAAATGGACAAAAGTTCCTGACTCAGCTCCTCAAGGCATTTCCAGGGAGCACCATGAAGCCATAGTTCTGATTCAATAAATTTTTGACTCCCATTTACAAATAGCTATACAATTGAATGTCTGGTCGTCAGCGGTTTTAAGACTTAGGATAAATTTTAAATCATCCAGAGGTGTATTATATCTATATAAATTGAGTGCAGATCCCCGCTTTGGCCTCAGAAAAAAAATGTCCAAAATCATCCCACCCTAGTATATATATCGAACAACAACAAAAGGAGAACTTTAAAATAAACAAAACAATTTATTGCTTTGGTGTTTTCCAAACCGTTTATATTTTAAAAATGTAAAATGCACTATGGCCCTCTTTATATCTTAATGTCAGTCAATCAAAGTTTTATACAATAGCAAACAGTTGATATTGCAACATAGTACAATGGAACCAAAATAAATATTTATGTATTAATGACTATGTTGTCTTTTTAGTAGCAATTTAAAATTTTACCTTTAGGTAATTGATCCTCTATTATTTTCATTTGTGACTTTATTGCATTCTTCTCATTATCTGTATACCTAAATAATTAATTATGCAAACAAATGTTTCTACGGTGTGTCCAAGGTAAACTGATTTATTAAATGCTTATATAAATGATTGGCAGCTAACTAATGAATTTAGCTTGGTGAGATTTTACAGCAGCTTATTTTAATATTATCTTATAAAACAGCCAGTAGTTGACAGCCAAATTCTTTTAAATTTTTATAGGCTAAAGTAGTAAAAGAATAAGCGTTTTAAAAAGCAACAATTTGCATTAGACACCATGCCAACAAATATTAAGACTGTTAGGGACTTTAGATTAGATTAGATTAGATTTATTATTCTTGGGTGTACATACATAGAATAAAAAAACAACAAAATAACAAATGAATTAAATAAATATTATATACATTTATATATACAGTCAAATGTTATTAAAAAAAAAATTCTTCCCAAATGGCAGTTTCCTAAAAACTAGGAAGTATGCAGTAATGTGTATTCACACATTGTTTTCATACAGGCCATATAAATAGGACAAAAAAAATAGAAAAAAAGATAATAAGCAATAAATCATATTGGAGAGGAAAGAATGATAATAGGAAGGATTGATTAGGGCATACAAGTCTTACACCATTATTGCAATAATAGAAATTTAAAAAAAGAATTTAACAAATAGATTTTGATTAATTTATCAGATTTCAAACAATATTGAAAAGAAAGTATTATCCTCTTAGAAAATTTTTTTCAATTTTGTACCCCCCCCCTTCCCCCGCCAGCGAACTATGAACTCTGGCCGCAGCGCTCAGCTCCCTACCCTGCCTAGCTGCAGTGCTTGGCCCCCTTGCCTGCCTAGCCGCAGCATTCGGCCCCCTTGCCTGCCTAGCCGCAGTGCTCGGCTCCCTAGCCTAAAACCTAACCTAACCTAAAATAGTTGTTTGTTGATATTTGGGGGGGGGGGGGGGTATAAAATTGAAAAAAAGAATTTTTTAAATTTCTAAGAGGATAATGCTGAAAAGAAATATAAATTTATCTACATTCTTGACATAATGGGTTGTTACACACTAGAGTTAAGCTTGATAACAAAGATTCTTTTAGATTTTTAATAAATTTTTTTCTTGATTGATTGTGGGTTAATAAATCATTATTACAATGGTTATTCCATAATTCTTGGAAATGATACTTAGGAAATCTTTCAATAGATTTAAACTTCGGTTTTTTAACATCAAACATATTAGAGTTTCTAAGATTTCTGGTATGTAATTGATTACGGCAAAGCCAAGTACCTTGAAAGGAACTTGGTAGCTTACTGATTATAAAATCATACATAAATAATAATTTCAAATAATTAGCTGATTCATGTAAAGGAAGGACATTCATTTTTTTAAATAAAGGCATTGTGTGTGAGATGTGTTTCTTACTAAAAACAATTCTTATTGCCTTTTTTTGCAATTTAATTAATGGTTCCATAGTAGATTGAAGACCACAACTCCAGGCAGGTAAACAGTAAAGTAAATGACTATTTATAAGTGAATGAAAAAGCATTTTTTTGCTATCTAAATTCAGTATATGTTTAGCTCTATTTATTAGAAATAAGGAACTAGAAATCTTTTTACGTAAATGTTCTACATGATATTTAAAATTTAAAGAAGGATCTATAAATACACCTAGGAATTTAATTGCAGGAATATTGTTACTTGAATTGACATAATTTAAGATTTTTATTTTCTCAGGATCAAACTCAGTTTCATTGTTAAAGTTTAGATAAATATTAAGAGCATTCCAATCAATAGTATTTTCATTTTTATTAAATATCATGATTTTAGTTTTATCAGGATTTAAGCTCATTTGATTACTCCTAAACCAATCAGATATCTTTTTAAGTTCATTGTTTAATTTCAGTTTTATCTCTGTAAAGTTTTTACCAGATATTAAAAAATTACTGTCATCAGAAAATAATAGGGTATATAAATCAGTACAATTTTTAAGATCATTTATGTAGATTAAAAATAGAATTGGACCTAAAATAGAGCCCTGTGGGACACCTCTATCTATGTTCAGCTTTGTTGAGTCAGTGTTGTTTACATGTACAAATTGCTGTCTATTACTTAAATAATTTTTAAACCATTCAAGTTCAACGCCATTAATGCCAATTTTTGACAACTTTTTAATTAAAATAGAGTGTGGAATTGTATCAAAACATTTTGCAAGATCACAGAAGACTCCAATTACAGTTTTATTATCGTTTTTTGCTTCAGCTATGTAATTTAAGAGGTGTATCACAGGGTGTATTGTAGATTTTTTTTATTGAAATCCATACTGATGTTCAAAAATGATATTATTTCTAATCAAATAGCACGACAGTTGTTGATAAATGACTTTTTCTAAAACTTTTGAGAAAATAGCTAATAAACTTATTTGCCTATAGTTGGATGGATCAGCTTTTTTATTAGAATTATTTGAATTCCTTTTAACTTAAAAATAGGTATAACTTTTGAGATTTTTAATTCAGAAGGTATTTTTCCAGTTAAAATAGTTTGGTAAATCACATGAGAGAGAGGAAGGGCAATGACAGGAATTATTTTCTTTAAAAAAGAATTTGACAGGCCAAAAATGTCCATACTTTGTTTATTTCCCATTTTTTTATCAATATCTATAATTATATTTGGGTTTATTGTATGCATTTTAAAACTGGAATTATAATTAGGTATATAGCTACACGGATCAATGTTAGAAGGATTTATTTTAGATGATATCTTGCTTGCTACAGAAGTAAAGTGTTTATTCAATTTCTCAGAAATTTCTGCAATATCTAAATATATAGCATCATTAAACTTCAATTCATTGATACGTGTTGCTTTATCTTTTGTTTTTCGGATTGCATCTCTAATAATATCCCAAGTTTTTCTCAAGTCAGATTTACATTTTTTTAGCTCATTACAATAATACAATTTTTTAGCTGTTTTTATTGCACGATTATAGATATTTCTATATCTATTATATATCCTAATATTATCAGCAGTTGGCTCATTAATACTTAACGTTGACAATTCAAATTTTTTATCTCTACATCTCATTAAACCATCAGTCATAAATTTTTCAATTTTATGTATGTTCTTTTTAATTCTTATCTTTTGTAAAGGAAAAGAAAGTTCATAAAATTCATTAAAAGCTCATAAAATTTATTAAAACAATGTTGAGGTTCAAACTGTTAGTTACATTTTCCCAATTAACATTTCTTAATAGATTGATAAACCCAGTAATTTTTTCTTTATTAATATTTCTTGTAAAAATACATGATTCTTGCTTTATATGAATAGGGTGTTATTGTGAAAATTGGGAAATGATCAGATATATCATTTAATAAAATTCCTGAATGAAAACTATTATCTTTTGTGTTAGTAAAAATTTGGTCAATACATGTTGCTGATGTCCTAGAAATTCTTGTTGGTCTCGTTATCAAAGATAAAAAACCATTTGCAATTCAATTTTCGAGAAAATCATTTTTTCATGACAATGGTACTTTAAAGGTATGATGGTTTTCTGTGCTTATAAATCATAAACATTTTCTCAGTCATAATATCTCAAAAGTCTTTTATTAATTTAAAGATTAAATTTTTGACAAATTTATACAAAAACTAACTAACCATATGTGGAGAATCATTTATGTAAAATTTTAAATTAAAGGGAGTGTGAACGTAAAAATTTCTCATCTGATTATCAAATCTTAACATTTTCTAAGCACATTTCACTACACTGATCAACCAAAAACGTCCTATTAACAAAAATATCCAGGAATAATGCCTTGATTTTATGGTATTTTGGGAGGGAAAAAGGAAAAAACAGGGAAAATCTGAACATTTTTATTTCTTATAATGTTTGTAGGGATATTTAACGTGTCATATATAGTTGAAACAATTTACTTACTGTTAAGGATTTATTTTATGCTATAAAATTGCCAATTAGTTTTTTTATAACGTAGTAATTAGGTAATAAAGACCTATTTTAAATTCGTATTATTGACAAAAAAATACCTCACTGTCTACAAAGGGTTGAATCTCATAGGTTATTTAAAATAATAATATCCTTTTTTATTGTGTTGGACAATAAATAACCCACTTTGGAGAATTAGTTTACACTTTTATCAGACTGTTCATAAAGAAATATTGCGTCTTTATTTTTTACAAATTTGTAATTAAAGGTGGGCGAGAGATGGGCCATCTAAAGTTAATTGGATAATAATAAAAAACCTGTTTCTGGCTTTGTTATTGTATTCGGTTTTCAATAAAAAATATTGCTTATTTTATCAATTTCTAAGTAACTATACATTGTTTTAAAGCAAGGATTATGTTAAAAGTCAGCTTAACCGTTAGGAAAAATCTAGAACTATGTGAAAAAGTTTAATTTTAGCTATAATGGGAGAAAAAAGCAATTTAATGCACATTTTATATAATACGGAAAATTTCTTCCTTTCCCTGTACCTTATAAAAATCGTCGGAAAAAGCCGTTTTTTAAGCAAACAAAAGCGCGTTTTGCTCAATCTGTGAGATATTATGAATGAGATGATGTTAAGATTTGATATTAAGATGAGAAAAATTTACGTTCACAGTCCCTTTAATTACCATGTTATTAAACCCTTAAAGATCAGGCCCTCTGCGAGTATTTAATTGATCAAGTGGGTGGCATTTTCACCCTATATCTAACCCCTATTAAAGAGATCACGAATTAGAAAAAATTCTAAATAAATCTTAATTTCTACATTATGACTTTTGTGTATAAGGTAGAAACCTAAAATGTTTTTGGTGAATACTTAGATATCAATGACCTTCTGAGAAAAGTGGTGTTATGACAGTTTGACCGCTCCCTGACCAACTTTATGACCGATTTTGGTCTGGCTTTTACTACAGACATATATCATGAATATCGTGGCTTCTATTACAGCTAGAGACCTATAATTTTTTTTGGTAAACCCTTGAGCAATAATAAACAGATAAAAATATTAAAATTTGCCGCCAACCACCGTAACCACCGAAAATGGCGGTTTCCGTTATTTGCCGTTTTTGGGCGATGATCAGAAAAAGTAATTTTTTTATTATGAAAAATAAAAGTTTGTCCTAAAATTTGGTCATCCTAGCTGCAAAATTAGCCGCTCTACAGCTGTTTTTAAATTTAGCGGCTGGCCGCTAAAAAGCGGCTAAGGAGCGGTCTGACTGCTCCCTGATCTATTGAGGTGGGAATTGGGGCCCGATCTGTAAGGGTTAAGTAATTTTTGTAGAATAATTTCTTAAAAGTTCCAGTAAGTTTGAGCAACAATTAAACTATAAGAAAATAAGCCATTTCTTTGCTTGCAGATAAAAACAAAAAAATCAATACTTAGGAAATAATTTTGTAATAAACCTCTTTTAATATTTGTCTTCAAACTTTCTTTAAAATGTAATTACAAAATTCCTTTTATTTCATAAAATGATTAACTAAATTTCGGTATGTTTGAGCTGCTATGAAGACAAAAGAAAAATTGATTAAATCTCTAGAAAGAATAATATTTAAGAATTTAATGGTTTAAAAAGTGAAAGTATATTATATTTGCTACACACTTTTAGCAAAAGATTCAGTCATTTTACTAAAATATTTCCATAAAAATTAATATTCTTTTTTTTATGTCAATGAAAGATTAGTAATAATCCACACACACACATTGACACACCCCAATTATCTACACACACACACACACTACGTAGCCTAACACACACATACACACCCACACACACTCATTCTGCTTAAAATGCCCACTCCCCCTAACGAATCTACACACACACACACTCTCATTCTGCCTAAAAAGCCCACTCCCCCCACGCATCTACACACACACACACAAACGCCCACACCCACACACACCCATTCTGCCTAAACGCCCACTCTCCCCCCACATATTTACACACCTTACTTAACCAGGGAACTAAAGGCATAAGACAATGGCCAATAAATTAATGGATATCCAAAAGGAAAATATACACAAAATTACACATTTTGTAAACTATATTTCGTGGTTTAAACATTTGGACACACAAAGTAATGGACCAACCAATAAAAATTAAATAAAAGTCCCCAGAGTTATTTATTCAACGAATAAAATGTCATTAACTTTGGGAACTAATGTAATAAACAGCTAAATATCCATTTCCTCCCTGAATAAAGAATAGAAAGAATGTCAAGTTTTTAATAAAAAGATTTAACAACATCCTATTCCACCAATAAATAGTTAAAAAATTAAATGTGTTTATACATAAAATAATATTTTATAAAGTGGTAAGCTTTTTTTGTCTGTAGCGAAGGTTTTAGGCTATTTTATTTTTATTAAAAAAGTTGCTAGTGAATTAAATAAAATTGAATATAAAATTACAAGATTAGAATGATTATCTTTTTATACATAGTTATTAGTTAGGTAGAGAGAGAGAGAGAGAGAGAGAGAGAGAGAGAGAGAGAGAGAGAGAAGGAGAGAGAGAGAGAAGGAGAGAGAGAGAGAGAGAAGGAGAGAGATGGAGAGAGAGACAGATAGATAGAAAGAGAGGTAATAAAATGTTGTGCCGGTAAAAAACATTTTACTTTTCGAACTTCGACTAATTTTCTTTTTTGCTTTTTTTATCATTAAAATGATAATCATGTTGTGTTACTTTTAAATGACATTTAAAAAAATACACAATGCTTTATCTATTTTGAATACAATTCCCTATAAATGCACTGCAATTGTTCTTATTTAATGCATTTATTATTCAGTTTTCATAATAATGATAAGCGCGGTATCGTTCTGTTTAGAAAATTTGAAAATTGTTTTTCATCTAATTAAATATTTTTCATTTTTTTAGGCAATATTTTTAAAGATTTATCTTCAATTGTTAGTTATCTACCTATATATATAACGTTATTTGCAAATTCACAGCCACTTTAAGCAGTTCTTACTTACTTAGTCAAACTAGAAAACAAGGAATTGAGGATAACTGATCAGGTTGCTTTAATTTAATTTTATCAAAATTCATTTTTTTAAATCAATAAAACCCCTTTTCCCCTTAGCACCCAATAACACATATAATGTGACTAAAGAAATCTCCAATACCCATAAAGATCTTTACGAATTTATTAATGCAGCTAAATTTATAATCCAACTTACCCCAATAATAATAATACAAAAATGACTATTCTAAAGCCCCATAAAAGAAATGAGAGGTTGGTAGTTGATTTAAAGTAACCAAATATCTCATAAAATACCCTGTAATATGAAATAAAAGAACTTTTCATCTAACCTAAATATACCACTTTCCACTAAAATATAAAATAATAAACATTCCTAAACAGGAACGTCCAGGCCAGAGTTTTCTTAAAGACTAATCATTATTCCCTCAACTCCCCTGAGTACCCCAGCTTCAATAGGAAAGAGGGGTGATACATTTTAACTTTTAAAGTCCAAAGAAAATTGTTTAATAAAAAAAATACTTCAAACTAGATTAATTATATATATAACAAACATCATTGTTTGAATAAGTTAGACTAAAATATCTGTTTACAATTTCTAGTGTGGAAAGGTGCCTCTTAAGGGTTATTATTATAGCTGAGGGAACTTATTTTGATGCTCAACATAGCCAATGATGCGTAGAAAATGTGTTTATTTCCAAATTTTTGTTATACTAAGTAAAATCTCACTATATTTTCAATTATCTTTTACTGGTTTAAACTTACCTTCTTCCATAGTCCCATTCATCCATAAATTGGAATGGTATGGTGCCATTATACCATCTGTAACTTGCATTACTATAAAAAAGATACTGAGATTTTGATAAAAAAAATAGTGGTATTAACCCTTACAGATCGGGCCCCTATTCCCACCTCAATAGATTGGGGGGGGGGGGGGGGGGTCATATTGACCCCCCCTCTATCTCAGCTTCTGTTACAGATAAAGATGTAAAATTTTTTTCTGGTGGTTCATGTGTATTTATAGAGAAAATTACTTTTTCTAATCATAGCGGTCAGGCCGCTCCTTAGACGCTTTTTAGCGGCCAGCCGCTAAATTTTAAAACAGCTGTAGAGCGGCCAATTTTGCAGCTAGGATGACCAAATTTTAGGACGAACTTTTATTTTCCATAACAAAAAAATTACTTTTTCTGATCATCGCCGAAAAAGGCAAATAACGGAAACCGCCATTTTTGGCAGTTACGGCGGTAAAACGGCGGTTGGCGGCGCCAATTAATATTTTTATCTCTTTATTGTTGCTCAAGAATTTACCAAAAAAGTTTATAGGCCTCTAGCTGTAATAGAAGCCACGATATACATGATATATGTCTGTGGTAAAAGCCGGACAAAAATTGGTCATAAAGTCGGTCAGGGTGCGGTCAAACGGTCATAACACCACTTTTCTCATAAGGTCATTGATATCTCAGTATTCACCAAAAAAAATTTAAGTTTCTACCTTATACACAAAAGTCATAATGTAGAAATTAAGATTTATTTGGAATTTTTAAAAAATTTTGGTGCTACCCAACCTACTTTGACCAGACACCACGACCGACACAGACCAGATATCCTAATAAAATCAACTCTTGCCGACGTATAATTACTAAACTTAAAAAGTCATGAAGTAACAGCTCTCCATCTTATCTACGAAAAAAATGACATTGAAAAAACTAGAGGGGGGGGTCAATATGACCCCCCCCCCCCAATCTGTAAAGGTTAAAAAGTCAGAAAATTTTGTAACTGTAACACATCTAAAGTGAAGGCCCAAAACAAACCTAAACCCCATAATATTAAATTCTCTGTTATTTATTTTACCTGACAGCACTATAACCAGAATCATAATCAACATCACCTGTTTCATTAAAACTATAAATTATTGGATAGTGGCTTATTCATTAGTTTTTTCATTACATAAATTTTTGCAATACATTTACTATCAATAAAATTTCAATATAATTATACAGGGTTTTTTTATTAAATTAAAAGTAAACAATTATGAAACCTACAAGGATATTTAAATTGGCTTGTAGGAGTCCTGGAATAAAAATGATGTATTTTTGTTTTGGTCATTCAATGAGCTAAATAGAAGCAAAACTTTATTTCACCAACATTTGAAAAATAAATTATTGCATTAATCAAATAATTGTAATTATTCATGTTTTTTTAAATAAAAAAAAATCCTACTGTCTATATCTTACATTCTTAATTATATATTCTAGGTGAAAAATGTAATTACTTTTTATTTGAATTAAAAAAAAAACTCTATCTAATTATAATTATCATTTATGATTTATGCAGCTAGTTTTAAAAAAAGTATAAGCTAATTGATAACAAATATATGATTTTTAATATTCATTAAAAATAATTTATTAGTAATAACCTAACAATAGATCTTCATAGTCCTGAAACTCATCTTGTCCAAAGTTATTTTCATCACTTCCAGCACTTTCAATTGTACTTTCATTTCTCAATATTTTAAGAATTGATTATTATAAATTTATTGATTATTTAGTAAGGAAATAAATTAATATGGACTATGTACATACTATACATTTTATACTTCAACCCCTTATGAAATTCAAAATACAACTACCAATAAATAAAAAAATGCAATAAACTAAGCTATTCCAATAAATGTTTTTTTTAAAATAGATTATGTTTTTCTTATGACATATAATCTTGGTGGTGAGTTGGGTTGCTTTCTTTATTCAATAAATTACAAAAAAATTACTTTTTCTGATCATCGCCGAAAAAGGCAAATAACGGAAACCGCCATTTTTGGCAGTTACGGCGGTAAAACGGCGGTTGGCGGCGCCAATTAATATTTTTATCTCTTTATTGTTGCTCAAGAATTTACCAAAAAAGTTTATAGGCCTCTAGCTGTAATAGAAGCCACGATATACATGATATATGTCTGTGGTAAAAGCCGGACAAAAATTGGTCATAAAGTCGGTCAGGGTGCGGTCAAACGGTCATAACACCACTTTTCTCATAAGGTCATTGATATCTCAGTATTCACCAAAAAAAATTTAAGTTTCTACCTTATACACAAAAGTCATAATGTAGAAATTAAGATTTATTTGGAATTTTTAAAAAATTTTGGTGCTACCCAACCTACTTTGACCAGACACCACGACCGACACAGACCAGATATCCTAATAAAATCAACTCTTGCCGACGTATAATTACTAAACTTAAAAAGTCATGAAGTAACAGCTCTCCATCTTATCTACGAAAAAAATGACATTGAAAAAACTAGAGGGGGGGGTCAATATGACCCCCCCCCCCAATCTGTAAAGGTTAAAAAGTCAGAAAATTTTGTAACTGTAACACATCTAAAGTGAAGGCCCAAAACAAACCTAAACCCCATAATATTAAATTCTCTGTTATTTATTTTACCTGACAGCACTATAACCAGAATCATAATCAACATCACCTGTTTCATTAAAACTATAAATTATTGGATAGTGGCTTATTCATTAGTTTTTTCATTACATAAATTTTTGCAATACATTTACTATCAATAAAATTTCAATATAATTATACAGGGTTTTTTTATTAAATTAAAAGTAAACAATTATGAAACCTACAAGGATATTTAAATTGGCTTGTAGGAGTCCTGGAATAAAAATGATGTATTTTTGTTTTGGTCATTCAATGAGCTAAATAGAAGCAAAACTTTATTTCACCAACATTTGAAAAATAAATTATTGCATTAATCAAATAATTGTAATTATTCATGTTTTTTTAAATAAAAAAAAATCCTACTGTCTATATCTTACATTCTTAATTATATATTCTAGGTGAAAAATGTAATTACTTTTTATTTGAATTAAAAAAAAAACTCTATCTAATTATAATTATCATTTATGATTTATGCAGCTAGTTTTAAAAAAAGTATAAGCTAATTGATAACAAATATATGATTTTTAATATTCATTAAAAATAATTTATTAGTAATAACCTAACAATAGATCTTCATAGTCCTGAAACTCATCTTGTCCAAAGTTATTTTCATCACTTCCAGCACTTTCAATTGTACTTTCATTTCTCAATATTTTAAGAATTGATTATTATAAATTTATTGATTATTTAGTAAGGAAATAAATTAATATGGACTATGTACATACTATACATTTTATACTTCAACCCCTTATGAAATTCAAAATACAACTACCAATAAATAAAAAAATGCAATAAACTAAGCTATTCCAATAAATGTTTTTTTTAAAATAGATTATGTTTTTCTTATGACATATAATCTTGGTGGTGAGTTGGGTTGCTTTCTTTATTCAATAAATTTTACTTCTAATAACAAAACTTTGAACATGAATGTCAAATAGCCAATAATAATAACATTGTTATGGACTCCTTAATAAAAAATACCTTATTTGCTTTGGTCCAAGTTCTATAACCTTTAGAAGTTCTTGAAACATTGAAGGTCCTGACATTTAAATTAATTTAGAATTAAAAGATTTTATCAGTACAATTTAAATATCATTTAAAATAATAATCTTGAAACAACTTTATTAAAAAACATGATTTTTTTTAAGTTTAAAAAATCACCATTGGACTGAAAACAGGCTGGGTGTCCAAGTGACATAGATGCATTACATTGACCTAAAATAATATATTTATAAAAGATATGTTAGTACAATGACAAATTTAGGAGAGGACAAACATACTAGAGGGACATCTCTAAAGTTGAATGCACTTTCTTTTTTTAATTAGGAGATTTATTCAAATATTTAAAGACTATTTTATTAGGAAAATTAATGTTGGACAAAAATCTATCTAGGTGAAACAAATGTTTATATAATTAAATATTATAAAAGGCCATCTCAGTCAAATAAAGAATATTTATTAGGGTGGTTCACTGTTGGACATTTTTATAAAAGACCATAGTTGGGATATGCACATGATTAACCCATTAGTGCCGAACCGGGTTTTAAAACCCAGTGCCAGAAAATGTAAAAAAAACGGTTTTCGGCTTCATAATTGCATCATTCTCAGTATGAATCCCCCCTCTACTACTCTGGCTTTCATTTCCCCCTGGAGCAGGTAGTTTTTCTTACTTCCGTTTGCCGGTATAGATCAACAAAGTTTGAAAATCATGAAAATTCAAAATACCCCATCTAACTTTTTTGTTTTTATAGTAAAGTTGCTGATTTTTTTCGTTAAATCTAAAGTTTATTGACAAGTACATCTATTTGTGAATTCGTTTTATTTAAATTATTATTTTTTATATGATTTTTTTATCGTTTTTTTACGCCCTATATAGGCCCGGTTCGGCATTTCCATTTTGAGTCTGAAATTTTTATTACCCGGTTTCACTAATAGATCTTTTTTGACAACAACAACAAACAGGGTTTTTTTACCCGAAATCGCCAGCTAAACACGAAATTTGAAATAAATCGCTTCGTATTATACTTGTAGCTCTTTAGATTACATGAGGTTGTGTAGTTTTCAATTACGGATCGTATCAAAGTTCTAAAAAGTGTTCATCTCACTTTTGGCGTTCAAAAATTACATTTTTCGATTTTTGGTCAAAATAACCGGGTTTTAAAACTGGGGGAAAGCACCAAAAATGGGTGTTAATGCCTGGTTGGTATTTATGGCCAAGCCGAACCGGGTTTTTTTGCAACTTTCCTGTGCACGCCACTAGAGCAAAACAAAAAAATACGAATTCCGTTTTGACCATTATAAAGCTTCCCTGAAACTTACAGCTCGATCGGCCCATAAAAGTGGCGCTCGGCACTAATGGGTTAAATTAGAAAGGCAAAAGAAAAAAACTAATTTTACATTCACATTCCAGTTCTACATAAATTATATTACACACTTTAGAATTTACAAGTATGCAGACACAATTGTTTTTTATTGAAGAATATAAATATTTTTGTTCCAATCATGGCAGTTAACCAATTGAAGAGGTTAAACTTTGTTTGTTTGCAACAAATTCTATATTGTAACCTAGCTAGACTATATGTAACCTAGAAAGAAATTTGAAAATCCTAGAGTAACCTAAACCCTACTTGTATTTTGTTCCTTTTAAAGTTTTTATGAAATAGTGCTTGTCACAATATGTTAGATTATATATCTCTCTCAATTTATGCAAATTTTGAAATTTTAATTTTTGAAAACTTACTCCATCCAGAACACTTTGCATATTTGTCCCTTAAAAGTTTTAAGTTTGACCCAAAAAGTATTTGTTGCACATTTGTGAGTGTCTGTGTATGACTTGATTTCTTAAATAATTTGGAAAGTTTAATTTTTAAATTAACTGATTCCATCCATCTACTTACTTTTTCTTCCAGGACACTTTGTTGATGTATCTTTTTTGTCAAAAAACAAGCAGTTGCCGCAGTTTTTCATATCCTCCACTTCTACAAACTTAATTGTGTCTAAAATTTAAATTTAAATTTGCCAAATTGTAAGAATAAAGGCAATTATGAAGTAAATAAATACAATCTAAACTATGTTTATGATTACAATCTAAAATTATAATTCTTCATCAGTGAAGAAAAAACAAGACCTTGAAGTGGGAGAGCTTCTATAACTTCCATTTGCTTTTTAACAAATGTTTTTTCCTCATCTGAATAACTAAATCAAAATTTTTTAGATTAAACAAATGAACAAATGACAAATTATAATAAAAAAGAATTTACAAACTTTTAAAATTTGTTATTATCTTGCTGTGAATAACAATATGGTCAAACTCCCTTTAGGCAACCAACCCTTTAATTGCATGACCTTTGTCTGGGAGTCCTGTCTGTGCATGGTATTAAGTTATTGGACAAGGCATTCTTCCTACTCCAACTAATGTGTCTGCATTAGGAACTAAATCTAGTGTCTTTGGTTATGACAAAATAATGTGCTAAGATTTGAACACTTCCAATACTTTGTATGTCACATAACAATAATTAGCTCTAAACATAAAATTTTTGTATGAAAATCATTAAAGTTACACTCTTTATTTGGAACATTCACTTTACCTCCGACCATATCCATGTTCATCCATAAACATATACATCACTTTTCCATCAGACAGCAAAGTTGTGTTGGACCTAAAATTTAAAATGTGTAACTTAAAGGAAGCCTGCAAAAATTACACCATTTTAACTGCTGAAAATAAAATAGACCCTACAAATCTTTTTTGCCTCTCATTTTAGTTGTGTTGAATGTAGAGTTTTTTTTCTTTTCAAATAGCACAAATATGTTATATTGGAATATCAACCATTATCTTTTTCTAGAACCATTTTACAGATACAGCAGTTTTTGCCAACAATTGGCTGTGACAATCTGTTGTTATTGATATTGAAATAAAAAGTATTTTAATAACTACTTTAATTATCTTTAATCTGGTTCATAGAGAAAATTCTAGGAAGCACAATGAAGCTTTTACTGATTATTACCTTTTTTACAAAGGTTGGTTCATATATCTACACAAAGCTAATATCTATTTGTCCTATCATTTTTTAGCATATCTTTAAATATAAAACTTATCACCTTGTACAGTTTTCAGATACATCATTAATCAGAGAACCTAAGATTTAAAAGAAATTAAATTATTATATTTATACTGGAAAATGATTCTTAACTGTTGTTTTAATAAATAATTTCCTAGATTATCTCCAAATGATGAAATGGCTCCATCAAAAATCTTTTAGTAAACCAATATTTATTAGAATATGGTCCACCAAAACTTATATTTATTAAATTCCACTTGACATGTACTAACTACCTGAACCCCCCAGTTCCTGCAAGATATCTAAACCTTATCATAGCAATAAATACAACTCTGGGGAGCTAACCTGAGCTAAGAAATGTAAAACTTAAAAATAATAGGAAATATACCTGTTACAACTCCATTTTTAAAAACAGCAGAGTACTTTTCTCCTGAACTCTTGATTATTTGTCCATAGCCATGAGGTTTACCATTCAGAATTTGTCCAGCTAATACTAAGCCATCATCAAGTCTCAACCCAGGTGAAGTCTAAATTTTTATTTCCATTATGGCTTCGAAACCAATTAATATCCAATAGATAAGAAGCAAATCTCAAACACACTGAAAAACCATGCATTGTATTATGTCCAGTTTTCTATGAATATAAAAATGTACAATCACAATATTAAAACCATTTTTTTAGCCTGTGCCATTGGCATTTGGAACAAAATCTTATAATTGGTACATTTTTATAGCTGTTATTGAAAGCTGTTTAAAATATGATGCAATAGATAAAAGCAACTATTCAATCCTTATTCTAAAGTAACCAGATGTCTGTTTGTCTATGTGTGTTTGTACTGAAGGATCTTGCTAACCGTTAAGCTGATCTGTTCTCCTTAACAGGATAGCTTTTCATAGGTCCAGGGAAGGTTACAACTATTTTGGGTAAGGGTACCCTCCCCAGAGAAATCGCCTCTAGAAGAAAAATACCCTCCAAAATATTCCCCCCCCCCAATTTTTTTTTCTTTTTCTGTAAAAATCTAAAATAATAAATTATGTTATCAAACTTGACTCTCCCCTTCTCAAGTGCCCCTAGAGGCATAATATAGTTATCTTTATTAAGCACAAACTTTTTAATGATAAATAAAAATCGTCAAATTTTGCAATGATCCCATAAAAAGTAAAAAAGCAAAAAAGTTAGATAAAAAGTATACATTTTAAAAATATACTCATACACTTCACACATTATACACATCTTTTACATGCATATACATAAAAGACTATTAAGAAGATAAATTATTGGTTACTAACACAATTGACAATATCTATAGTTAGGTAATATTTGGTAACATTTGTAACAAGAAAAAATGAATATTTCATAAACCTGCTCAAGGACAGATATCTGTATAAAATCAAAATTTTCATCTTTCCAGCATCTAAAAAAAGAAATTTTTAGATATTGGCTCTTCATCTTACCTTAAATGAAAAGTTTGTAAAAAATATGTTTATAAAATGTACTATAATTTTATTTTTTCTAACAAACAAAAATGACCTCAATTCCTGGCCATCATCTTGAAGAGTAAATATGAAGTGTATAATCATCAACTTTTCTGTCCCATCATCCTTCAATTCTGCTGAATAATTCCTAGGAAAATTAATTATATCAACAAGTTGTTCGAGTTTGATCTTATCTGTGAGTCTGTCTGTTGTAGCATGAACCATGTATCAACTATGTAAAGCAAAAGAGGCATTTTGTCGTATTTTCGCAATGGCTTTCATTATTTTATGTTTGTTTAGGTTAGGTTATATTAGGTAAGGTAATTGCCTAGAAGGGCTCTGCAGGGTTAGAGGCCCCCGCAGGTTTTAGAAATAAGAGAAAAGCTACTGTGAAATTACAAAGAAACTCCTCTTAAGAAGCATTACCACAAGAGGAACTATACGCTATTTTTCTCTCTCACTTTTTAAAATTGGAAAAGGGGCGGGGGGAGGTATCTGCACCTATCCAACCATATAAATAAATGTGTATAATATGTCTTTTTGTTGCTTGACGGACTTACATACCAAGAATTCATTAGTACAAATAAGTCCCCAAAGTTGTTAAGCCAATGAATAAGAAAACGTTATGATATGACTTTAGGGACTAGAGTAATAAATAGAACAATGTCCCTTCCCTTCAATGCGGGTAGGAGGTTTATAACTATTTTTATTAAAAAATAGCACAATCAGAAAAATTTGTAACTCCATCTTTCATAAAATTAAATTTCTAGGCAAAAACATTAAGGGTGGGATGTTTATTGAGCAACACCCCACCCCTCCCCCTGAAATAGACTTAACAAAATCCTAGTTTACACATTCTAAGAAAGCTAGTTTTTAATAACTGAGAAATAAACACTAAAACATATGATCAGAGCATCTTTGAATAGACATATTATTTTAGAGATATTTTATTAGGGAACTTAACTCATATACTTTTCCTATCAAACTAAAAATTTATATAGGAAGAGTTATTTATAGCATCATATTATAGACAGCTTTTCGTGGAAATGTTCATAATATACCTCTGAAATATTTTGGTTGACCTATTTCATAAAGGTATTTGTTGGTTGTAATTGTATAGGTTGACCTACAGAAAAAATTGGTCGACCTCTTAGAGTTATTTGTGAACTACATGTTAAATCCAAAACATGTTTTTGTCCTAAATTTTGTACGTTTTTTTTTATTGAAATATAAGTTAAAATAAAATTTTTTAAATAAACTACTCCAACAAATCTCTATTTAAACATATGCTTGAAAAAAAAACAAGCTTAAAGTAGACACACACACACACGTGCATTTTCCCTTAACATGGCATGGTGAACATCAAACACCCCCCATTTAAAAAAAGATTTTTTTTGTTTATTTCTTTAGGTCATGTTTAGGTAAGGTAATTTTTAAGGTACTTAGCCCCGCAGGGTTAGGGCATTAAAGGCACTGCAGCTGTATGGGCTAGGCATAGATAAAAAATATTCCCCCCCGGGCCACCCCCCCCTCTAATATTGGATTTATTTGAAAATAAGTAGGGGGTTGGGGGGTTCTCTTTAGACATCTTTTCCTTATCTTATGTGTTTAAAAGCAAGTCTATAATTCCTAATGTCTGTTTGTCAACATGTTAGAACAAGATATAATTAGTGAAATTTTATGAAATAAATGTAATTTGGATCAGTAGAAATTCAAATTTAAACACAAATTTAAATTATAAAGAAAAACATAATTTTAGTCATTATTAGTATTTACCCCTACAAGTAGTTAAATAAAAAAGAGTGTAAATTTGCTGAAACAATATGGGGCCATATATGTTATGACCCCAATAGTTGACACTGTATACACATGATTGTTTTATTCCTTGCCTCAAAACAAGATCACATCCCATCCTAAATAAGACATGTTTAATTTGGGAAACAAAAAAAAATTATGCTTGATGTTTCTGCATAATTCCAATTTTCTCTCATTCATATAAATTCTAATCATGAACTTTAGGTAATCTTCATGAATATAGGAAATATTTTTGGTTGGGTTTTATAAGATTTTTCAGTATTTGCATCTATCCCCAATATTAATAAATTGATAATAAACAAAGACTTTTTTTGATAGTAGTCTCACTCTCATTGTTCAATTGACCACATATATTTCTTTCCAACAAAATTATTACATTGTCTTGTGACTTCAGATACTTGCTCTGTGGGGTTCTCTTATTTAAAATTTACTCAACTAAAGCATCACAAGAAAGACTATTTAAAAGTTATAAATAAGAGGGTGGCATTGTTTGTCCCACTATCAATTGTATTGCCACTGTATGTAAAAGTATAAATCTAGCTTGAAAACATATGTGGAGCTGTATTAAAGACACATCACATAAAACAAGTTTTTTTAAACATGTGTATATTATTGTTATTAGAGTCACAATACAAATATACAGGGTGTTTCAAGAGAAATGTTTTTAAAACTTAACCTTTAACAGTTGGGGGGGAGGCCGCCCAACCCTCTGTTTTTTTTTATCTCATTTTCTGTTTGTAAAAAATAAAGAGCCCAAACAACAAACCTGCTAGGGTAATCCAAGTTAAGAGCCAAAATATATTTTTTGACTTAAAAAAAATATTTTATCTTACCAAAATACTAAAATATACTATAGTAGTACTTCTTCATATTAAATACAGGTGTTTAACTCAATTTCAGGTTCCAGGTATGATCCTGCAGGTCCTGATCCTCCAGGTCTCCAGAAATCTTAAAAAGTCTCCTGTGGCCGCAATTTTTGACTTAGAGACTTCAAATTTTTAACTTAAGCCTTTCTTACATGTCTACATAACGTATTGAAATTTCATAAAACTCGGTCACCGTTTTCCTTCTGACCGCTGACTGCGGCAGCTGGCAGCTGTCAAGTACAGCAGGGCCGCTGAAATATTTATTTAGAAATTTCTAATATAAAATTTACATAAAGATAAACATTTTCTGCAAAAACATTGTTCTTCTAGCTTCAAAAATAAGAAAATTACAGCCAGTTGAAATTTTAAGTAAAACAGTACCTAAAAACAAAGGTTGTTAAATAAAAGGGTGAAGAAGGTGAAAATTGACTTAGACTTACTTAAGGTTGGAAATTCATTATCATACAGGGGACATGTACAAAAAATCCAACTTCTTTTAAAGCCTGCTGAATGTAGGAAAATGATCTTTGATTTAATTGACCAACTCAAACACCATCATACATCTATAATACAAAGTAGCTTGATGTCTGTCCATCTGTCTGTCCGTCTGTCTGTCCGTCTGAAGCTCAAGATCTTAGTAACCACTGAACCGATTGGGCTCAATTCTTCAGGGAATATACTTAGTGATATTGTGATGGTTTTAAGCTATTTTCCTGGGGGTTGGGACACCCCCACCTCCCCAAAAAATTTAAAAAACCCAACCCCCCAAAAAAATAATTTACATTTTTTTGTAAAATATCAGTAACTGTTGAACAAATTGGACTCTAACCTTCTGAGAATATACCTACTGGTCCTCTGGTGGTTTTAAGCTATTTTCTTGGGGTTGGAACACCCCCCCCCCAAAAAAAATCCCCACTTACAAAATTTGTTATTTTTATTTTTGTAAACAAAAACCAGTAATTTGGATGGGGGAACCCCACTGCACCATGGGGCGAAGCCCCCATGAATCCCCCCCTAAAAATTTTAAATCTTTTTTTTCAAATTTTAATTTTTTGTATATGAACAACCTGGGTGTAATTTTTACTAATTAAAATGTTTTGTGTATACAGCAAACAACCTGGTTGAATTTTACAAATTGAAATTTTTGTGCATACAGTGCACAACCTGGGTTTAACTTTACCACAGAGTAATTAAACAAAGAATAATTTATTTTTTTTATTTATATTTAGGAGGGTTGACTTACCATTATTTCATAGGGCGAAGCCCCTAGAGGCTAGAGGCGAAGCCCCTAGTATATATATATAGAGATGGAGAGAATGATAGAGAGAGAGAAAGAGGAAAGATGGAGAGAGCGAGAATGAGGGAGAAAGAGAGGGAGAGCGAGAGATAGAGAGAGAGAAAATTGTATCGTATTATAGAAGGTTTATATATAGAGAGAGAGAGAGAGAGAATGATATAGAGAGAGAAAGAGGAAAGATAGAGAGAGCGAGAATGAGGGAGAAAGAGAGAAAGAGAGGGAGATAGAGAGAAAAAGAGGGAGAGCGAGAGACAGAGAGAGAGAGAGAGAGAAAGAGAGAATGAGGGAAAAAGAGAGAAAGAGAGGGAGAGAGAGAGATAGATAGATAAAGAGAGAGAGAGAGAGAGAGAGAGAGAGAAAGAGAAAGAGAGAGAGAAAGAGAGAGAAAGAGAGAGAAAGAAAGAGAGAGAGAGAAAGAAAGAATGAGGGAGAAAGAGAGAGGGAGAGAGAGAGAAAAAGAGAGAGAAAGAAAAAAGATAGTATAGCTGATTGAACCGGTTCTAAACCAGTGGATATTAATCAGATTCCATATTTTCACACATCGTATTATAGACAGCTTTCCACTGGATATTATTCGGATAGTATGTATGAGAACTGGTTCTAATCCAGCGGATATCAATTGGATTCCACTGTTTCACACACGTGTTACTCACCCAGAATATATCATTGTATTATAGACAGCTTTCCGCGGATATCATAGTATAGATAAAAAGAGAGAGAGAGAGAGAGCAGAGGAGTACCAACCCTTGGTACTTTTAGTCATTTTCATTGATGTACATTACTAAGAATGGTACAAAAAATAAACCCTTTTTTAAGATTACAATTCTTGGTAGAAACGTTTGGACACTCAACTTAATGAATCAAAAATCCCAAAAGTTGTTGAGCAAACCAATAAGAAAACGTGAAAACAAAACTTCGGGGACTAGTGTAATAAACAGCCCATTGTCTCTCGAAGAATCTAGTGCATTACAGACATGCTGACAGTCTATTATAGATGCAGTGGTTATTTTCATTAATACAAATATTTCAGAAAGGTTTAGTGATTTTAAATATATAAATTACCACTACCTATCTATCTACCTACTTATCTATCTATCTATCTACTTATCTATCTATCTATCTATCTTTCCAACTATCTATTTATCTATCTAGCTATCTAATATTAATCCTAAAACTTGAAAAAAAGGTTTAGTGATTAAAATATTTTTTGTTAATGTATATATATATATATATGATATATTTATTTAACTAAAGTTTAAGAATTCATTTGTATCTATCTATATACATTAATTACAGACTAATGCCCCCCCCCCCTTATTCTCAATATAGAGATATGACAATGGATGAATGGTAAAATTATTATATATCTATCGATCTGTCTATCTATCTATCTTTCTATTTATCTATCTATCTATCTATCTATCCAACTATATATCTATCTATCTAGCTATCTAATATTAATCCTAAAACTTGAGAAAGGTTTAGTGATTAAATATTTTTTGTTAATGTTATATATATATATGATATATTTTCTAGCTAAAGTTTAATAAATCATTTGTATCTATCTATATACATTAATTACAGTCTAATGCCCCTTTCTCCCTTCTCCCTACAAGGATATGACAATGGATGAATGGTAGAATTATTATCTATCTATCTATCTGTCTATCTATCTATCTATTTACTTCTATCTCTATCTATTATTAATCCTAAGGTTTGAGAAAGGTTTAGTGATTAAAATATTTTTTTCTAATATATATATACCATAATATGAATCTATCTATCTATCTATCCATTCAAATATCTATCTATCCAACTATATATTATCTATCTATCAATCCAACTAGCTATCTATCTAACTATCTATCTATTTATCTATCTAGCTATCTAATATTAATCCTTAAATTTGAGAAAGGTTTAGTGATTAAAATATTTTTTGTTAGTATATGATATATTTATCTAACTAAAGCTTAACAACTCATTTGTATCTATCTATATATATTAATTATAGTCTAATGCCCCTCTCCCCCCCTTCTCCCAACAGTTATATGACAATGGATGAATGCTAGAATTATTATCTATCTATATATCTGTCTATCTTTCTATATATCTATCCATCTATCTATCCCTCTATCAATCAATCTATCTATCTATCTATCCATCTACCAATCAATCTATCTATCTATCTATCCTTCTATCAATCAATCTATCTCTCTAGCTATCTAATATTTATCCTAAATTTTGAGAAAGGTTTAGTGATTAAAATATTTTTTGTTAGTATATATATGATATATTTATCTAACTAAAGTTTAAGAGCTCGTTTGTATCTATCTATATACATTAATTACAGACTAATGCCCCCCCTCCCCCCCCCCCTCTTCTCCCTACAGGGATATGACAATGGATGACTGGTAGAACTATCTATCTATCTATCTATCTATCTATCAATTTATCTATCTATAAATTCATCTATCTATCTTTCTATCTATCTATCTGTCTATTTATCTATCTATTTATCTATCTATCTATTTATCTATCTATCTAATTATCTATCTATCTATTTATCTATCTATCTATTTATCTATCTATCTATTTAGCTATCTAATATTAATCCTAAAACTTGGGAAAGGTTTAGTGATTAAAATATTTTTTTAAATATATATATACCATAATATGAATCTATCTATCTATCCATCTATCTATCTATATATATATATATATATATACTTATCTATCTATCCAACTATCTATCTATCTATCTAGCTATCTAATATTAATCCTAAAACTTGAGAAAGGTTTAGTGATTAAAATATTTTTTGTTAATGTTATATATATAATAATAATGATTCTGTAATATTTTTTATCTAACTAAAGCTTAAGAATTCATTTGTATCTATCTATATACATTAATTATAGTCTAATGCCCCCCCCCCCCCTTCTCCCTATAGGGATATGACAATGGATGAATGGTAGAATTATCATCTATCTATCTATTCATTTAATCCTAAAATATGTACCTACCTATAAAAATCATAGAAAAAGTTTACAAAGGTTTGGTGATTAAAACATTTGGATCTAATGCAGTTCACAGTAGTATGTTTCTAGATATTAATTTTAGTTGTGGAGGGTCTCTATAATTCATGTTGTATATCTGACATTGAACATCAGCCATTGAAAAGCAAGTTTTATTCTTATTTTTATTTGAATTATATAAATATATATCCCTATTTTTAAATTTCATCTATTTTATCAAATAAAATTTTTTTTTAATTCTAGGATGAAAATGTATTGTTTATCAGGGATCTAGAGGGATAAGACAATGACCTATAAATTTATGAATATCCCGCCAATGATGATACACAAAATTACCCCTTCTGTAGATTTCAAATAGTGGTTGAAATGTTTTAACACTGAACTTAATGAAACAACCAATCAAAGTTTTTAAGTCAACAAATAAGAAATCATATAATAAAACTTTGAGGACTAGTGTAATAAACACCCCAATGCCTCCTCCATGCCCTAATCCCTTCACCCCCCCCCACCCCCAGCTGTAGCCATACTAAGATAAGTAAACAAAAAAATCTGTAAGTCCATCTGTTTATCTATTTATCCATCCACTTGACTGTCTGTCTGTCTTTTTGTCTGTCTCTCCGCATGTCTTTTGTCTTTCTGTTCATCCATCTCTCTGTCTGTCTTCTTATCCATCTGTTTATCTATCTGTCTACATGACTGTCTGTCCTTCTGTCTGTCTGTCTGTCTGTTCATTAGTCTGTCCATTAGTCTGTCCATTAGTCTGTCCATATCTCTATTCGTTTATCTGTCCATCTTACTGTCCATCTGTCCGCCTGTTTATCTTCCCATCTTACTGTCCATCTGTCCGCCTGTTTATCTGTCCATCTTACTGTCCATCTGTCCGCCTGTTTATCTGTCCACAAGACTGTCTCTCTGTCAGTCCATCTTACCAAGTTACAACATAACTTTAAATGCATTCAGCTGTAAAACACCAATAGAACTGTAATTGAAATAATATCAATCCTAAAATTTGAGAAAGGTTTAGTGATTAAAATATTTTTTGTTAATATATATATATGATATATTTATCTAACTAAAGTTTAATAACTTATTTATATCTATCTTTATACATTAATTACAGTCTAATGCCCCTCTCTTCCTTCTCACTACAGGTATATGAATGAATGGTAGAATTATCATCTATCTATATATCTGTCTATCTATATATTTGTCTATCTATCTATCTATCTATCTATCCAACTATATACCTATCTATCTAGCTATCTAATATTAATCCTAAAACTTGAGAAAGGTTTAGAGATTAAAATATTTGGATCTACTGCAGTTCACAGTAAAATATTGTTGGTAACGAATATTTCCAAAAATCTATGAATTTTAAAGGCTGCTAGCTGCCAAATGGTTGAACGTACAGATCATACCTGCACACTATTTCAAGTGGTATAAGAAGGCCAACAATTAATCTGGAATAGACAAGATCCAATGATGCACAGGGAAAGCTTCACTAAAGAAAAAACGTGTAAAATAGGCCAAGATAATTATGCATTATTGATTTATGGCTATTCCAGATTATTTGTAGGCCTTCTCATGCCGCCTAAAAAAGTGTGCAGGCATGATCTGTACGTTCAGTCGTTTGGCAGCTAGCAGCCTATTAAATCCATAAATTTTTTGCAATATTCGTTACCAGCAATATTATACCATGAACTGCAGTAGATCCAAATATTTTTTGTTAATATATAAATATGATATTATATTTATTAAACTAAAGGTTAAGAACTCATTTGTATTTATCTATATACTTTAATTACAGTCTAATGTCCCTCCCCCTAATTGATGTAAAAAAAATATTTTTATATCTACTTATGTGGAAATCTACAGAGAACAAGGACATATACATTTTTTATAATTCATTGAGAAATATAGGCTGCAGATGCTTAAAAAAACTTTTTCGAGGGTCACGCTGTATATATATAATATATTTATCTAACTAAAGATTAAGAGCTCGTTTGTATCTCTCTATCTTTATTAATTACATTTCAATGCCCCCCCTCTCCCTAAAGGGATATGAAAATCTATCCATCTATCTATCAATCTATCCAACTATATATCTGTCCAACTATCTAATATTAATCCTAAAATTTGAGAAAGGTTTAGTGATTGAAATATTTTTTAATATGTATATATCTAACTCTTGATATAAACTCTTGCAATTATCAAAAACAAAATCACCCCTAGTATAATTATTATCTATTTCCTTCTATCTATACATTTAATCCTATCTATCTAAAATCATAGAAATTTGACAAAGGTATGGTGATTAAAACATTTGGATCTAGTGCAGTTAATGGTAATATGTTTCTAGATATTAGTTTTTGTAGCTTCTCTATAATTCATTCTGTATGCCTGACATTGAACATCAGCCATTGAAAAGCAAATTTTATTTTCATTTTTATTTGAATTATATATTCCTATTTTTAAAACCTATCTATTTAATTACTATTTTATTAAAATTCTAGGATGAAAATGTATCTTTTATCAGGGAACTAAAGGGATAAGACAATGGCCCATAAACTCTTGTACACCCCCCTAATGATGATACACAAAACAACCCCTGCTGTAGATTGAAAATAGTGGTTGAAATGTTTTGACACTGAAGATAATGAACCAACCAATCAACCTTAATATAAGTTGTTAAGCCAAGGCATAAGAAATCGAATTATAAAACTTTGTAATAAACAGCCCAATGCCCTCTCCCTGCCTTGATACCCTCCCTCCCCCCTTTGTAGACATACTGAAATAAGTAAAAAAAAATTTTAAAATCTGTCTGTCCATCTGTCTGATTATCTGTGTGTTTATCCATCCACATGACTGTCTGTATATCTGTCCATATTTCTGTCTGTAACTCTGTCTGTCTTTCTGTCTGTCTGTTTGTCTGTTCATATGACTGTCTGTTTATCAGTCTATCTGTCTGTCCATTTGTCTGTCTGTTTCTCTGACCATTACTCTGTCAGTTACTCTGTCCATTACTCTGTCCATCTGTCTGTTCATTTGTTTATCTGTCCACATGACCGTCTGTCTGGCTGTATGTCTATTGTCTTTCTGTTCATCCATCCGCCTGTCTGTCTACTTATCCATCTGTTTATCCGTCTACATGACTGTCTGTCCATCTGTCTGTCTGTCTGTCTGTGTGTCCGTCTGTCTTTCTGTTTGTCTGTCTGTCTTTTTATTTGTCTGTCCATATCTCTATTCATTCATCTGTCCATCTTAGTGTCCATCTGTCCACCTGTTTATCCATCCACAAGACTGTCTGTCTGTCCGTCTGACCAAATTACAACATAACTTTAAATGCATTCAGCTGCAAAACACAAAACTTTACTATGGTAACTTTGAGGACTAGTGTAATAAATGAATGGATATGCCTTAAATCTATAATTAATTAAACTATGTGTGGCATAAAATATTTTTACATTTTTAGAAGTTTAGTGATTTTCATTGTTCATTTTACTAATATTTAATGTAATTACTATGTTAACTATTTTATGAAATAAAAAAGTTTGTGAAGTTAAAAAGACTTTTTTTTAAATATCATCCTATTATATAAAGTTTTTTTGTCTGTAGCCAAGGATCTCGCTAACCACTGAACTGATATGGTTCTCCTTTTCAACAAAGCTTCTTATATATCCAGAGAAGGTTTTTAACTATTTATGGGGAGGGTGTCTCCATTTTAAGTGTCCCAAGAGGCTTCTAGGTGCATAACCGCTAGTCTATTATACAAAGAAGAACAATGTTTGTCTGTTTGTTTCTTTGTACCAATGGATCTCACTAACCACTGAACCAATCGGGTTCTACTTAATTTTTACTTATTTTCAAAATTGAAATATATAGTGCTCCTAGAATCCTAGGGGCAGAGCGCTAGTATAATATAAAGAAAGAAGCAGAAAACCTTTCTTTGACATGAACAGAAAGACAAAAAAGTTGACTCATTACAAACATATTAAATTAAACTAAAAGATAATTAAAAACATTGAATGCTAATAATTTTATTGGTTATATATCAAGGTCAATCAATCCATTTTAATAAATGTTAATAATCAAAAAGTTTAGAGTATCCAAATCTAAATTTTTTTTTGAAATATTGCTTTAGATTAAACTTGAATCAAAAAATCACTTTTTACAAATTTATAAGAAGAAAAATTTATAGATTTGAATTGATACAAATTAACAAAATATAAACTTACAAACTAAATTAATATGTTATAATGATTATTGTATCTGTAAATAACTAGCTATATAATGTTTAGATAAAAATAATTGCAAATAAATAATAGGAAATTTTAAAAATTTGTTTCAAAAGTAATACACAGGAGTCTTTATGATGTTTGGAAATAAGGGGAAAAGAATTTAACATCTTGGCAATTTGATAGATTTTTTTTTATATAAAATAAGATTAGTATATCTAAAAGTTCTTTTAATTAATATCAGGTTTTAGTATAAAAAAAATGCAAATGTATTCATGTAAAAGAGATTTGGATAGAAACTGCAATCTTAAAACGGAAGATGTTGGGCTGGTTTTAATTTTATTTGCAATAATTTTTTTAAAATCAACATAAGTATATATATATAATAATAATATATGAAATATAAAAAATAACAACATGATACTGTTGAATCTATAGTATCATGGAAAGAAAATGAAGTAACAAGTTTCATCATATGTATACAGTAGCTTTAGATAGGTTATTTTTGGTTAGGTAAATGTTAATGATTGCTCTACAGGGTTAGGAAATAGGCTCTGCAGGTTTAGAGCCCCCCCAGGGGCTAGAAATAGGAGAAAAGTTAATGTGAAGTCACAACAACCTAGCTACTTTGTTTTTCTTTCCATGTTAAAAATTGTATATTCAACAGATAATAAATCAAACTGGCAGAATCTTGAAAGTACAAACAATATTGATTAAATTCAAAGTATTATTTTTTAAAATTTCTTACGCTTGGATCCTGATACCTGACGTTTTAAGTTTTTAACACCCAAAAATCTAGATAATTTTGTTAGTAAACTGGACCAAATTATACCTTTAATATCAATTTCTTATTACTTAGACAAAATTCATGCTAATTTGCTTCAATACTATGTATAGTAAACACTTAGTCCCTTAATGTAATTGAGATATTCAACAAGATATAAAAGACCAATTAGTCAGAAAACTAGGTTATTATCTTCAATAGATTAAGAATATTGAAACTGTGTCTTTTGAGATATTTTAATATTACATTGATGTGTAATTTCTCTTAATTTGAAAAAATCAGAGATCACAAAGAAAAATTCCTTTGCAAAATAAAACTTGAACTGGCAAAAATGGATCATGTATATTTTATAAGATTGTTTATTATTATGATAACTCCTTGTATATTTAATTCATTTTTTTTCTCATATAATGATATACCAATATTCAAATCTTTTCTCAGATTGTGGTTAAGTTTAATCCCTATTTGATCCATTCAGGTGTTTCATAGTTTTTTTCCTGTGTTGCTTTGAAACCGATTAATATGAATGGAATAGAACTGGTTCATAGCCATACCAAAAAATAATGTCTAGCATAGTTTTCTACAATTATAAAATTGTACAATCATAAGATTAAAACCAGTTTATTATCCAGTGCCTTTGGCATCTTGAGGTTAAAAAATCTGGTTTTAATCTTATGATTGTACATTTTATATAAGCTGTTTATAATATGATGTGAAGAATAATTATTATTGCATATGTAACTAGATGAAAATTGAGTAAATAGTAATATATATAGTTAATAAAAAATGTGTTCTGTGAAGGATCTTTATCTGCTGCCCTTGTCAGTTCTAAAGTATAAACATTGAATACTATAAGAAAATAACAAACAAATCAACCAAAAAATAAGGATGACAACATCCATAAATAGCGAAGCTCAAAAATTATGAATGGATATCTGGAAAAAATTAACTATAGAGCAGTGTCAGACAAAAATCATTAAGCTTGATAAAAGCAAGAAATCACATAGCTTTTAAAATCACGCAACATTTAAATCATGAAAGCTTGAAAATCTAGGAATCAATCTAAAACCCCAATTAATACAAAAATCTTAATGAAACTTGGTTAAAATATATAGAATGTAAAATTAATTCATCCCTGAAAATTTCAGCTCTCTATCTTGAAAAGGAGATGCAAAAATTAAGAATCTAGGAATCGATCTAGCATACCAAATAACAGACAGATGGACAAAACAATGTATAGATTACATGGGCATATGGCATGGGAATCTTCACTAAAAATTTCAGCTGTCTATCTTGAATAGGATCCGAGAAAATAACGTTTCCCCCAATTCAATAATTACAGACGGACGGACAGACAGATAGAGTATTTTTGCTACTAAAAAAGATTTGCTGGGCTTAATTTATCCATAGATTTAAATATTCTACAAAAGAAAATGTATAAAAAAGGATGTGGGGTTTTGGTACATTAATCTTTTTTTAAACATAGTATGGAATTTCAGCTTATATGATTAAAGAGAATATTCCACCTTGTAGGTATTATTTTCTTGCATGATTGCATATGTCAAATTTATGTCATGGTTTACCTAGTTTTATTTTTGTTCATTTACTCAACATCCCTTCCTCTCTTAGCTCCTGAAATATTCATTACATCTTTAAATTAAATAAAGATATAGGATGTAGATACTTTGATATCAGTATTTCTGTCACAGGTCATTATGACCAGTCAAAGTTACCAAGGTGTCACAAAATTAACAACTCCTGGAGTATACAGATTAGTATAAATTTGTAGCCTCAATACTCTTTTATTTTTTTATATGTCTATATGTTTGTTTGCCTCTCTAAAAATTAAGAAACCATACAAAAATTTGTCAATCTTTATCTACCAGATGCCAATTTATAGGTTTCTTTAAGTACAAAAATTACCTACAGATAAGGGCTGCTAGATAATATGGGTAAGGAAGCAAGTCAGAACTATAAAAAAGGGAACTCCACATACACATTCAGCTCAACTGTCATATAAGACATGGCCACCCCTCCCTTCCTCCTCAAACCATTGAGAATTCAATTTATAAAGGTAAAAACAGAAAATGTAAAGAAAAACTGCTAAGGCTTAAACAAAAATGGGACTTTATGTAAACTTACCATTTTCTCTTAGTACTTCTTCAGTTTCAGTATTCCCTTCACGAATTGCCCAGTCAAGTGCTGTGTAACCTACACATTAATTTCTATAATACACATGTTCACAACTAAATATCTAGCCAAATATAAGATGGACAGAAAAAGAGGAATTAAACATATATAAACAGGGTGGGAGGGTAATTGTAGAAATTTCTGATCACAATCCAAGCTGTAGCTTCTTAGTTTTTGAAGATAAAAGAAAGCATAGAACATCCTATTATGAAATATATGAGTTAAAGTCAATTTCAGGTTACAGGTGCAATCCTGCAGGTCCTAATCCTACATGTCATGGCTCCTGTGAACACAATTTTTGAATGGACCTGGACTAGAAAATTCCAGTCCCAATCAAAGTTGTAAAGATAAAAGGTTGTATGGACATCCCAATATCAAATATATGAATTCAAGTCAATTTCAGGTTCCAGGTAAAATCCTGCAGGTTCAAATTCTCCAGGTCATAGCTCCTGTGAACGTAATTTTTTATTTAAAGGGAGTGTGAACGTAAAAATTTCTCATCTGATTATCAAATCTTAACATTTACTAAGCACATTTCACTACACTGATCAACCAAAAACGTCCTATTAACAAAAATATCCAGGAATAATGCCTTGATTTTATGGTATTTTGAGAGGGAAAAAGGAAAAAACAAAGAAAATCTGAACGTTTTTGATTCTTATAATGTTTGTAGGGATATTTAACTTGTCATATATAGTTAAAACAATTTACTTGCTGTTAAGGATTCATTTTATGCTATAAAATTGCCAATTAGTTTTTTATAACGTAGTAATTAGGTAATAAAGACATATTTTAAATTCGTATTATTGACAAAAAAAATACCTCACTGTCTACAAAGGGTTGAATCTCATAGGTTATTTAGAATAATAATATCCTTTTTTATTGTGTTGGACAATAAATAACCCACTTTGGAGAATTAGTTTACACTTTTATCAGACTGTTTATAAAGAAATATTGCGTCTTTATTATTAACAAATTTGTAATTAAAGGTGGGCGAGAGATGGGCCATCTAAAGTTAATTGGATAATGATAAAAAACCTGTTTCTGGCTTTGTTATTGTATTTGGTTTTCAATAAAAAATATTGCTTATTTTATCAATTTCTAAGTAACTATACATTGGTTTAAAGCAAGGATTATGTTAAAAGTCAGCTTAACTGTTAGGAAAAATCTAGAACTATGTGAAAAAGTTTAATTTTAGCTATAATGGGAGAAAAAATAAATTTAATGGACATTTTATATAATACGGAAAATTTCTTCCTTTCCCTGTACCTTATAAAAATCGTCGGAAAAAGCCGTTTTTTAAGCAAACAAAAGCGCGTTTTGCTCTATCTGTGAGATATTATGAATGAGATAATGTTAAGATTTGATATTAAGATGAGAAAAATTTATGTTCACAGTCCCTTTAAGGACATTGAGTTTTAAACTTTAGCCTTAGTTTACATAACATTTTAAGTTTCCTTGCTGACCACTAAATTCTGCAGCTGGACCTGCCAAGTACAGCTGTTGCTACCAAAATTTTTGCTTAGAGAATTCTAATATGGTTCTTTTAGCTTCAAAAATAAAAAAAATACAGCCATTTAAATTTTTCAAAGTTAAAAAGGGCCTAAAACCCAGGAACTGCTATTCAGCCAATTAATTCCATTTGAAATTGCCAAAAGTTAAGAAAGTATTTTAAAATGTGAAGGGGTTGTAGGAAAATTGTCGCTCAGAATTGTTTGTCAGAATCACATTCACTTTTCCTTGCCTAAAACCAATGGTTCTTAAATAAAAGGGCAAAGAAAGCATGCACAAAATGTTTAGCTCTGTAGCTCATAAGACTGGTACTTCCTAGATGAACATACATTTGTCTAATATATAAAAATATTATACAATAAAAGTAAAGTGTAGCTAACAATTATTCTCCTATGAAGAGTCATCAGCTCCATGTTCTAATAAATATCAAATATTATTACAATGAATTGTGTAACTAACCATATATATCCTGTTTATTGACATCAGCTCCATTTTGTAGAAGAATCTTCACAATATCAGTGTGGCCTTGAAATGCTGCAAACATAAGACTTGTATATCCTAGATGAACATACATTTGTCTAATATATAAGAATATTATACAATAAAAGTAATATGTAGCTAACAATCAGCCCCATGTTCTAATAAATAATTAAAAGATTGATGGACAGATATAATTACAATGAATTGTGTACTAACCAGTATTTTTCTTTAGATTGACATCAGCTCCATTTTCTAGAAGAATCTTCATGATATCAGTGTGTCCATTTCTTGCTGCAAGTATAAGACTGGTTTCTCCTAGATAAAATGCATTTTTCTAATATATAAAAATATTATACAATAAAAGTATTGTGTAGGTAACAATAATTCTCCTATGATTAGTATTGTGTGGTTAAACCATCATTATCCCCGTCTTTACACAAGACTGGTAAATCCTAAATGAACAAACAATTGTCTTTTATATAAAACTATTATATAATAAAAGTATCCTAGCCCCATGTTCGAATAAATAATTAAAAGTATACAAAAATGTTTTTTGATGTGTTAAAAGGTTACCCTGTGAAACTTGAAAGAGGTTTTGTTATCCAAAAACACCAGGTGACAGGGGGTATAAAATGTGCCAACCCTCATATAAAACCAAACATTGAAATTCCTTCAATCACAGGCATGTTGCATATCAAAATGACCACTTTCAAGTTTCACAGGGTTTTATATCGACCCAGTAACTCTTGCCAATGTGTACTAATGTGAAATTCCAAAATCAACCCACCCTTTTGTTCAATGCTTATCACACCCCACAGAAGGTGTCCTGGCATCCTGTGCCCGCTAGGATGGAGATATTAAAAAAATTCCAACTCTCAGTTATGTGTCATACAAATAGAAAATGAGATAGAAAAAAGGGGCGTTCAACTGTAAGAATTGGCATAAACTCTAGTTTTGGGAAATATAAGTACTATTTTTGTGCAATTTGTAGTTTAGGTACTTAAAAAATGTGAGAGAGGTTGAAAAGTTTTAAGTAAGTTGGAGCATTTTTTAAAATTAACCATGAAATATTTTTTTAGATATAAAACTAGAAAATAAGATATTAATATTCAACTTCTATCAGTGGGTAAGTTGGGTAAATTAACTAACCATTATTAGTTTTAGCTTGAATTTCAAAGTTTTCAGTTAATTTTTTGTTACTTCAGACATTGTTACATACTTCAGACATTTACCAAACCCACTCCCCTAACTACTGATATTTTAAGAATAAGGGGGTTGGACAAAAATCTTATTTTATTATTCTATCTTCTGCAGAGGAGTCCTATAACTACAGGGCATACAACTGTGGTGCCCTAACCATGCAGGGCTAACAAATAAAAAACTAATTTCTTAATAAATTCGGAACTAATGATAGAAAAAGCCAGTTTCCGAGTCAAGACAACATTGTGCTATCACATTTGGATTAATAGCACATGCTGCATGAAAATTCGTTCTTGGTTTAACATACATTATGTATATTAAATGAATAAAATAAAACATTTAAAAAAATGTAAACAATACCTTAATACAATTAGGTATTTATTAATTTATGATTTTACGTAATCACATTCCTTCATTTATTTAAACTTAAAATGTAATTATTCATACCTAATTTAATTTAAATGTTTTTAATTTATATTTTATATTTGTTTAATTACTCTACCATATCATAATTCTTTATGTAGACATTTCGAACAATTTAATACAAATCATTCGAGCCTTTACCTAATTTAGATTTGTATATACTCCGAATAATCAATAAAATCACCTTGTTGGTGCAGAAGTATTATTATTACACAATAGGCATAACAATACAGATATATGTAAATATTGAATACATGATCAATAACCTGTCTTTGGTTAGAGCTCCTATGTCCGATTGATATTGCTAACAATATCAATGACAAAACAGAACTAACTTAAAACAGGGCATCTAGCTATATTTATAGATGTAGACATTCATTCTTGGACAGCTCTCTAGCTTTCCAAGCATGAACCGTCTTCATGATAAACATACCTATGATGCAATACATATAGGATAACATATAATAATTGATAAAGGTGTTCACATAATATCACATTCTCCCCTTTCTTATGAGAAGATGTCATAATCTACTCAGAATTTACCCATGATATTGTATGCAACCTTTATCCGATTACGAGTATATATATATGATAAAACAAACTCAATCAGAATTCATTGAATAAATCAATAAAAAGAAAATGTAAAATAGGAAGCAATTAATAAATTTGGAATAAAATGAATCAACATAAAAACATAACTGAAGCATAAGGCAAGAAATATAAAGTGCATTTTCATTACAAGCATAAGCAAAAATAGATTAAACATATTTAATAAAATTACTATCCCTGTATCCATAACACCAAAACATATCCATTCCCTATCCATTCCATATCCATTCCATATCCATTCCATAAACCATATTCCATGCTGCCAACAATCATGTCCAACCATGCCGCCAACAAGCATGTCCAATCATGCCTCCAACAAACATGTCCAACCATGCACTGCCAACAAACATGTCCAACCATGCACTGCCAACAACCAACCATTACAAAGAAAGAACACCAAATCATTTATCTTAACAAATAACAGTATGAGTAACAGGATTAGAGAAAATAAAATACCAGCCACATGGACAGGTATTGATTGCAGGCAGAGAACAGATTATCAGTCATAAAGACAGATATATAGATGGTGTAGGCAGGAACACTATTCCTTCTTACATTTCTTTCCTCGAATCCAGTATCATCAACATTCATTGGTTCTGCACCAGAAACTGCTGGTCCTGCACCAGAAATTGCCGACAGTAGTCCTGCCATTTTCTCCAGATCAGATCTAATGACAATCACAACATTCTCTAGTTACCAAAGATTGCATCATCAATCCTGGCTATGAAACTCCTCACATCAAGTGTTTACAGTGTTCTTGATTTCAGCCACTTCATTCTTTACTGTTGTAATATCATCCTTGGCAGCTACCATGATCCCCAATGGACATTTAAACTCTGCATACTTAAGTCTCTAAGCAGGTGTTGTAGCAGAGACAAATACAAGCAACTGCCTCTTGGTCTTATATTTAGTACTTGGTGTATTTGACAGTAGTAGCACACCTTAGTTTGGCAGATTGTAGCAGAGACAAATCTAAGCAACTGCCTCTGTGTCTTGTGTTTAGTACCTGGTGTATTCTACAGTAGAAGCACACCTTAGTCTGTCAACAAGCAACGAGAATCCTGGTTTCCAGGTCTGGTAAGATTGAGCAGCACGAGTCCATGAATCAGCCCATGTTGCACATGCAGCATGTGAATGACTGCAAGCAAATTTATCATAGCTTCACCCTCCATTATGGTTGGGGAATACTTCCTCTAATGATATATCTCCATCCAGCTCCACTGAAAATAATTCAGCATGCAAATTTATCTTTGGTATAGTCAACCACATTTGACTGATTGATCAGCACTGCCACCACAAATAAGATATACATAGATATATATGCATAAATTATCCCTTTCTTGAATTTATATATTAAGAGATTTTTATTGCATCTCAAAAATTTTTTTTCTCTTCAAGTCCTGTCTATCCAGCATGTCCAAGACACAGGATATACACTTGTATATTCCATGAAATGTTACAATTGTAACTTCAATTTTAACAATTACAACTGCAATTTGTTTAATCCAAAGAACAGGAACTTCAGGAGTTCATTCCCAAAATTATTTTGGGCATGACCATTAGTATGTACTAACCCATCCAGAATTGAGGAATTGGTTTGTAAAGGTGAGACTTAAAACAGTCATTCCCAAAAATTATTTTGAGCATGACCATCAATATGATTTTGTGATATAAATCATACATATCTTTGACATACATATGTAAGTTTATTTATCATATACTTTTGGTTTATCTTATATATTAAGAAAATTGATAATCCATAAGAGTTAAAAGGTTGGACCATAAAATATGCTCATGAATTTTCATAACCATAAATTTTAAATCCTGTATTTTAATAATAACCTTGCTTATTGGTAATTATATAATCTTTATTAATCTTAACTATTATTAGACACTTCCACATTTATTACAAGTGTCAATAATCCATCAGGGTTAAAAGGTATTTCCAATTTTAACCATTTACCAAAGTTGAAATCATGTTACTTTAGTTTAGTTTATATTAGTATATTTAAACTTTGTTTAATTTGAACTAATCTGTTCAAAACTTTTGTTAATTATACTAATTATGTATGATATAATTTGAACTACTTAAAAAATTAAACCGTTCAAATTGCATACCAAACAGAGTTATTTTCAAAATTACCAGGATCCTCCCCCCTTGTTAAAAATTTCATTCCAATATGATAACAAATTTATTGACAAAGGTAAATCAGTCATAACATTATTCTCACCTGATTCCACAATGGTATTTGAAATTCAGTGTCAAAGGCTAAATCTGTTTATTTGCAAGTCCTGAGTTTTTTTTTTTATATTAACATTCCAAGGCAAAGTTTGATAGGTTATAACTTCATGTTTTTCCCAAGATTGGGCCCCAACCACCTCCAATTTCTCTGATTTTATTGTCATTTTAGTGTCTGACATATCACTGTGCTTAAAAATCAGTATTTGTGATCTTATTTGGCCAAGTGATCTTGTGAATTCTCCTGAGACATTTGATTACCTATGTCTGTAGCTTGGAGACCACTGCTGTGTTTAGGAACCAAGTTTCAGCCCCAATACAGCCAAACAGAGAAAACATTTGACTTAAACAGTCTTAACTTGGTTTTTATGGAAATGTTGTTGGAAGTCCAGAACTTGTCCTAGATCAGTTAAAGTGCCTCTAGCATCATAAATTTATAATACCGAGATACTCAAAAACAATCTATACATTCCCAAGAGTTTGGCCTCCAATAAACACTGAAAAATGGCATTTAATCTGAGTGCCTTGATCATATCAGCAAAGCCCAGATCTCCCTAGTAATTGGAACTGCCAAATATTTGTCAGTGATTGTCATCAATGCTTTCATGTTTCCCATCAGTTGTTGACACATTCTTGATGATCCCGTGGATCTAGATCGTGTACCTCTTTCTCAGTCATTCTTAGTATAGGGTTGTTGACCATTCCTAGCAAAAATCTTCCAAACAGTGTATCCATCTATACCCAGAACCGCTAATGATCTGTGCAGGATCAGTGTCATTCCTCATTCTGCCATGAAATCATTACTACTAGATGTAATATTCATGAATAAAATGTTTATAGAATCCTTATAATTCTATAATTAGTATTAAATGTAATTTTCATGGATAATCATAACTATATGATTACATAAAAGCCACATAATAATTTGATTATATAAAAGCCAATAAAAATATTGTTGTTTATTTTATATTGTCATAAAGATTTTTATAAAATAAACAATACCTTAAATTAGGAAACATATGTAAAATATCTATATGTCCTGAAATGATTAAATAAAGATTAAATACCCATAACATATATATATATATTTTTTTTTTTTATATATCTGGTAGTGCGAGTGGTTCAAAAAATTTTGAAATTTAGATGTCGCATCTCCATATATATCTGGTAGTGCGAGTGGTTCAAAGAATTTTGAAATTTAGATGTCGCATCTGCATATCTAAATTATTGCAACTCTATTTCTTCATTACCACCGATTCCCGACCAACATTTTATATTTAACACGAAGTTTACTACTTTGTACAACCCATACACAGTTAAACCAGTCATTATTACAGATAAAACAAGAATAACAATCACCATTATTACTCGCTTTATCCAATATATAAAATCCATTAGAGTCCACTCCCACAAATTTTTCTGAACGCTTTCAAAAGTATGCACCAACCCATCCAAAATAGATGGACTAGCTTGTAAAGATGCTATATCCAATGGTTCATCCTGTTGGATCTGAAACTCATATAGAGTCTCCATATCATTATCCTTAAAGATCTCCTGAAACTTAACAGGATTCTGTGGATCTGACAGTTCCTAGTTCATTATTGGTTACATAAACATTATCATGTATCCATAGAAATGAAGAAGAACTTTTACAATCTACTATGGTTAAATTATCCAATTTTTCAAGGTTACGAGTCTCAACTTGCAGACCATGTCATACACCTTGATAGTTATCCCTTAAGTGATCCAAATAACAATATCCCTTGTCCTGATGAATTTCAACAGAAATTTCTTTACATTGTTCTACCCTTATAAGTTCCCCAAGTTGAACAATTTTTAAACCTGGAAGATATTTTTCCTTAACAAAAATATATTGCCTTATTCTATACTGACATGGAATAAGTTGTTCATATTCCTTCATCTTTTTGTTTAATTCATGAACTTGCCCCAGTGTGAAAACCAAATTGTTAACATTCCAATCTGATTTTAGATAGTGTAATGTTTTGAATTGCATCCTAAAATTGTGCTAATTAAAACATTTTATATATCAGTTTTTGCCATAAAACTTACAGTATGACCATTTCTTATGACACTATTATATCCTGTTAGAAGCAATATGAAATAATATTTCGTACTCTGTACCTAAGTGACTTTTGAACAATTCAATAAAAATCATTCAAAATTTATTTTCAAAAAATATTTCGATCAATATAGTAAAAACCATTCAAAATTTGTAAACTTTTTGTCACCAAAGTGAAATATACTTTAAACAATTTAATAGAAATCATTCAAAACTTATTTTCACAAAATACTTCGCTACCTATATTTTGAACAATCTAGTAGAAACCATTCAAAATTTGGCACAAAATTAGATATACTTTGTCCGATTAATTATATATTTCGAACAATCTATTAGAAACCATTCGAAATTTATAAATTTTTGACACCATTTCATAGAAAACAAAATATGTGATTTAATAAAACATTAAACCAGTCAAAAATAAGAGAAAGATATGTTGAACGTACCTAACAAAAAATTAGCCATCCAATTTCCCTCCCCCATTATTTTGATTTCTCTAACACTCAGAGGTTTTTTTTTCTTTAATCTGTGTGAGGAGAATGATTTCAACATGAAATAAGCAAAAGAATGTTAATAACATGTTGTTTTACAATCAGCAGTAGTACCGATTATTGTACCACGTGACAGATCAATAATATTTCATAACATGTTGTTTTACAATCAGCAGTAGTACCAATTATTGTACCACGTGACAGATCAATAATATATTCTGTATTAACCAAAATGGTTATCCTTTCCACTTCTACTTTAATTATCAATGCTAAAATTAGCATCAGGAATAAAAGTATCCCCAATGTATACTCCTAAAGGTTTACAAATTTTCTATATTCTGCCAATTCTATGCTTATAGACCCATTTATCAGAGTAGAAAGAGTATTACTTAAATTAACCTTAGTGTTAAAAGTTTGTACCATTTACACTATGTACACTATTTTGTACTTTTGCCAGAATATTCAACATATGTAAATGCGAATACAACCCGCAGTATCAGGAGTCCTAAACTAATGTCTGGCATCTAATGCTATATTGTACAGTATCTATAATTATACTAACAGACATATTTTGCTGAATTACTAATTCATGTTCAATAGTACAAAGTGATGGTCTATACTTGACTCCCACCACTTCTTGACGATTGTATCCAGTTAATTGTACTGCTACAATACCCTTCATGGTATAAAGTAAAATAAATAATACCCACCTAGGATTAACATTTCTATTTCTAGCAAGATAACAGGGCTTCTAGATTTCAATGAATGCATTCTGAATTTTTTGAGAAACTCTCCTGATTCACAATCACAAGATTGCAAAAACAGTATGAATCTTCTTGTGTTTTTAAATAACAAGTTTGTGACCAAAACTTACAAGTTTATAACCATTGTTTTCTTCCTTGTCAATCAATGTTTAGTTATACCAATAAAAACATGATATGCTCCAAACTACCCAATACTAACCAAACTGCTTCAAAAATATATGGCTTACATATGTTATGTATGATTTAGTGTGAACGACCTAAAAATTAAACCGTTCAAAATATAATTATACCTAATATACCTCTCCCCCCCTTTACAAGATATAAAATAATTATGTTGTAAAGGAGCACACTGATTATGTATGATATAGATTGAAACTAGATAGACAGGTACATATATCAAAATATATCATCCCACTCCCCCCCCCCTTTACAAGATATAGAACAATTATGTTGTAAAGGAGCAGGCAGACACCTACAATATGAGAAATCGCATGATTTCAGGAATAAAGGGCACATGGGGGCACAACTTCCATATATTTTTTTTTTTAATTATAAAGCAGCAGTACTAAACATTCTGCTAATCCAATTGAAATCCATCCTTGATCTCTCAGATGCATATGTAACCTTAGAGTGTAACATAACCATTAACCATGGCATTTGCATAATTAACGATGATGTATTTAAAAGATGAGAACAAACTTGTTCTTAACTTTTTAAAAGATTAGTCAAACATTTGCTTACTTTTAGCTGTTAATTCAGCTGTTAATTTGTAATTAATGTCAACATTAACTCTGTAAGTCTTTTCAACAGTCTGTAAACCACTGAAATATGCAGGTTCCTTAATTCAACCAGGCTAAATTCCGTTTCACATAACATTTACACAGAATTTACTTAGATTCCATGTAAGCAGACTTTTTCATTTCATGTTGAATTAAAAATAGACAAAAATATAAATGAGATTTTCTTCAAGTTATACCTTTGCTATACACAGAATATATATCCACACAGAATTTACTGTACATATACATTTGCTATACACAGAGAATATATACACACAGAATATACTGTAATATACACATTGATCAATATAAATAAATTATACCGATCCCTTCCCCAGCAGTAAATTTCAATATGGACACCATATTGAATTCTTAAAATATAATGGATTATAAAATAATAATCAATTTCTTCATTAATAAAATTGCAAATCTTAATTATTCCAAGAAATGCATATGATAAACAGGTATTACCCTTACACATCACTTCACTGCCATAACAACATATATGCCACAATAAACATTTGTTTACTGCAAGCATCAAATTTAGAATTTTTCTGCGTAATAAAGCCATGCAAATACGTTTATAAGCAAAATCTATTAAGATTAGCCGAAGTAATGAATTAGTCACTTCTGAGCCCAAACTGTTCAATTCAATTTAAATAATAACTCCGTTGATATTTATTCCACTTGACTATACATATAACTTATATATGTATAAGAGGTTAATATGGAAATTAATTTTATATTCATTCAAACAATTAACATTCAAACAATAAACCTTTTTTGTGCTCTAGATTTTAATGTTTTATGTATATATTTTGTATATATTTCTACATATACTACTATATGTATTATTCGAAAATGGATAACTAAGATTTATAAGAAATCTTACCTCCCATATTCTTAAATTATCTTAAAACTTTGTCTTGTTATCATCTTTCATTGTCTTATCATTAATTGAATTCAGATTATAACTTGGCAACATCTGAACACAACAGAGATATAATTGTATAATTGTAGAAGCAACAATTGTCATTTGTTGTATAAAAGTGATACTTTCTACTTTTATTTTGGTACACGGATCAAGTCCATCATATAGAGGACTGCATTCATTTCGTGGTGTAACATTTATGGTCTATCTATACATAAATCATAAATCATTTTGTAGTATCTATACAAGTTGAATTCATACAACAATTCATCTCTGCATCATTTAGACCAGAAATGAAGTAACTTGATCATCTTTATGTAGTATGTATATTGTAAACACTTAGTTAACAATTAATACAAAAGTTGCATCATTTTGACCAGAAATAAGGTCACCCGATCATTTAACAGTAACGCATCCGCTCGTAGTCAGAAAAGTGAAAGATCCGAATCTCGGACCAACACCATGCCATAGCTAAACACATTAGAAATGCTTCCTATTGCTGCTATGTCAGGTGCATGACATAAATAGTTAGGATAAGGGAAATGCCTCAGCCTCAAAACAAGCGCAACTCTTTACCATGCACATGTGGGACTTCTCATATGGAAGTGGTGCATCACAGAAGGTTGGTTGTCTGTTGGATGTTACTTAACCTAATGTCCTAATATCCTTGGACATAGAAGGGTGCGTAACAGTCATCCTTAGTTCTCCTAGATTGCTGGACCAGGACCTGGATAGTACATCAAGTCAGTAAGATTTTTAGCTGCAATCCTGCCCATACAAAGTAGTTGAAAGTAGGTGGCACAATTTAACATTGCTAAATGTTGCTAGAAAATTCTATAGTATAATTAGAATTTTCTGTTTTAGAAGCAATTCCCAAAACATTCAACTTTAATGCATATTTTTATATGCATTAATATTGTTTGTTGAGATAGTTTTCAGATACATATACATAACTGCTATTTCTGAGCCATACTTTCTAATTTCATGGAGTATGGACGCGAATAATAAAATTTTGTTCTAAACAAAGAATATCTGTATTCAGAAGTATTTTTGCCCTGAACATTTTTAATGCTCATTGCCACACATTAATTTTCAAAAATTGAATAGTTTTAAATGAATAACAACTAATACAGTAGTTGAAATAATCCTGTTTTCTGAATATTTTACAAATCCCACAAATACAACAAAAATGGATTAAACTCATTTTATGTTAAACAGAATGCACAAATTAATAATATGCATATCATAAGGGGATTGTCACACACAGAATTTTTAATGTGGACAAAATCAACATAAATTTATAACCAATTTATTCATTAAATCCTGTCCTCCTTTACAAACTAATAATTATGTCAATTATTACTATGTAAAAGAGAATTCATGTACTGTATTTACAGCACATGACAAAAATAAAAACTTAGGCAAATTTTGCACATCCTTGTTTTTCTGAATTTTTACTAATTATATATAAAATTATCTAATAAATTCAAGAATCTTATCTTTTTTTATTTTCAGTTGACCAAGAAAGTCAGAGGATTAGTTTATCCCCCTATCAGTATTTTTACTTTCAGTTGACCAAGAAAGTCAGAGGGTTAGTTTATCCCCCTATCAGTATTTTTACTTTCAGTTGATCAAGAAAGTCAGAGGGTTAGTTTATCCCCCTATCAGTATTTCTCTTTCTTTTTAGTGGGGTTTATCATTAGTCCTAATTTCTTAATAAATTCGAAACTAATGATAGAAAAAGCCAGTTTCCGAGTCAAGACAACATTGTGCTATCACATTTGGATTAATAGCACATGCTGCATGAAAATTCGTTCTTGGTTTAACATACATTATGTATATTAAATGAATAAAATAAAACATTTAAAAAAATGTAAACAATACCTTAATACAATTAGGTATTTATTAATTTATGATTTTACGTAATCACATTCCTTCATTTATTTAAACTTAAAATGTAATTTTCATACCTAATTTAATTTAAATGTTTTTAATTTATATTTTATATTTGTTTAATTACTCTACCATATCATAATTCTTTATGTAGACATTTCGAACAATTTAATACAAATCATTCGAGCCTTTACCTAATTTAGATTTGTATATACTCCGAATAATCTAGTAGAAATCATCCGAAAGTTGTATAAACTGTTTCAATTTTATTTATATATTTCAAACGATTTAGTAGAAATCATCCAAAATATAGAACTATATCCTAAATCATACCATAGATATATATATTTCAAACAATCTAGTAGAGATCATCCAAAATATATATAACTTTACCTTAAAAAATACTATAAATATATATTTCAAACAATCTAAAGAAATCATCCAAAACATAATTTTACCCTAAATCATACTATAAATATATATTTCAGACAATCTAAAGTAATCATCCAAAACATAATTTTACCCTAAATCATACTATAAATATATATTTCAGACAATCTAAAGAAATCATCCAAAACATAATTTTACCCTAAATCATACTATAAATATATATTTCAGACAATCTAAAGAAATCATCCAAAACATAATTTTACCCTAAATCATACTATAAATATATATTTCAGACAATCTAAAGAAATCATCCAAAACATAATTTTCGAACGGTTTAATAAAACCATCCAAAGATATACAAACAGTTTAACAAAAAAATTAAACCATTTTACAGATAAGAAATGTTAATATTTTGAACAACTTAATAAAAATCATTCAAATTGCTACTAGACATATTTTTGAGCCAATTTTCGTTTTTGACTATAATCAAACACTCTAATAAGAATTAGATCATTCGAAATTCATTTTTAAAAAATATTGTGACTGTTACATAACTTCAAACTATTTGATAGAAATCATTCGAAATGTATGAACAATTGCGCAATTTAATACAAAATTAAATCGTTCCAAAATATATTTTTCTCCTATGTACATATAATTCGAACAATCTAATAAAAACCATTCGAATTGTATGAACAGTTTAAAATAAGAAAAATGTTATAATATGATATAGAATTAATCCATCCAATTATAACATTTCCCTCCCCCCCTTTTACATACACAAAAGATTTTATACCTTAATTCTGTGCAACACAATGTCACCACTGCTAAAATGTATAACATATTTGGTATGTAAAAGCATAGGCATGCATTTAAACCTTCCATTTGTCATGATGTAAGATAACAAAAGTTTATATATGTTTATATATTTATAAACAATACTCATGTAAAACTAAAATGTTCACATTTTTTAGGAAATAGAAAAATAAGATTTTACTAATTACATAATCGCATTAGTAAAATATCAAATTAATGTACATCCTCATTAATGGTGCACAAAGTTACCCCCTTCCATATGAAAGGGATAAGCTAATGACCGATGAACTAATGTACATCCTCATTAATTGTACAAAGTTGCCCCATTCCGTAGAAAAGGGATAGGACAATGACCGATAAATTATGTACATCCCCATTGATTTTATACAAAATTATCCACTCCTGTAGATCAGGGAGCCAAAGAAATAGGATGAAGAAGGTACACAAAATTACCCCCTTTCTTTAGATTAAAACTAGCGGTTGAAATGTTCATACACTCAACTTAATTAATCAAAATCTAAGGAAAGTCCCCAAAGTTGTTAGGTCAACGAAAGCAAAAGTTATGACAAAACTTTAGGGACTAGAGAATGTGTAATAAACAATCCAATGTCTTTTTCCTCCCTGAATAAATTTCTGTAATACAAATGCATATCAACATTCCAAGGATTAAAATTTTATGAAGTCATCACATTTTAAAACAAAATGTGAAAGTCAAACAATCGTTTATTTATTATGTTATTTTGAGTAGCAAAACTACTCTATAACCCGTCTGTATTAAACAAGACCGATTTATTCTATTTTAAGTAGCAAGACTACTCTATAAACCGTCTGTATAAGACAAAAACGATTTATCTTATTTTAAGTAGCAAAGCTACTCTATAAACCGTCTGTATTAGACAAAAACGATTTATATTAGGATTCCTAGATAGGATGGTCCCATATAAAAGAATGATTTTAAAGGATTAATATTAATTATATTATTCCAAATTTAACTAGCGAAGCTACTATATATAACATAACAGAACGATTTATATTATATATATAGCGAAGTTACTATATATAACATAACAGAATGATTTATATTATATATACATATTGTATTTTAAGCTAAAAATAAGAATTATGTTATTCTCATTTAAAAGGAGTAATATTATTTATATTATTCCAAATTTAACTAGCGAAGCTACTATATATAACATAACAGAACGATTTATATTATATATATAGCGAAGTTACTATATATAACATAACAGAATGATTTATATTATATATATTATTTTAAGTTAAAATAAGAATTATATTATTCTCATTCTAAGTAGCGAAGCTACTCTATAATACTTTGTGTTGTACTACTATCATTGCTATCACTGTCAGAAATTTCTGTCAGAGATATTAATCCAAGATTACCAGAACTAAAAGATTCCTGGATAAGATGATTCCATTTGTCCTGGTTACAACAATTATCCTTTTTCCGTTTTTTCTTATGGTTACCAGAAAAAAAACTGCTTTCTATGAGTGATACACAATCTTTGTATATATTTCACCCTTGAATAGAATGAAAGCCTGTAAGGCCAAAATCGATGAAGTTTGTCATGTAGCCTGCTAGGAAAATATTGTCCTTCTGGAAGCAACATAGACCTATTATACCATGGAGATGTTGATGTTTTGTTTTCCCAAATTTTCATATAAAAATCTGCTACAGATTTATAATTAATATTGGTAGATTTTCCTATCCCAACGTCCGTAACTCCTTCATTGAGTGATACTCCACTAGTATTATTAGATCCATTATTGACATCAATAATTTCAGATGTGCCGCCAATGTTTTCATTAATAACTTGGCTAACCTCAGCATCCCCAGTATCCATTAAGCTGGCTACAGATTCTGAAACCGCTGATGTAGTCTGTACTACTGATACCGTAGATACAGCTGGTACCGCTGCTGACACAGTTGGCACAGCTGCCGCTGACATAGTTTGTCTGCCAGACCTGCTTACAAAATCAGAAACCACCAGTGTACCTTGTACCCCGGCTACTGCTGGCAATGCTTGTCTGAGACTAGATACAGAATCAGAAACCACAGGTGTACTCTGATCTACCGCAGCCGCAAGCTGTACAGGCTGCCCACCACCAGTAAACCGCTGCATAAATATTGCTATTTGCTGTTGCATACTTTGCATAAACTCCATAAACAAAGCATCCCTATCTGAATCAACCCTCCCCCCCTCAGAGGAAGAAAACCTCCCCCTTTGGGACAGGGCATGAGATGCCTCAGTATTACTAGCCATGACAAAGACAAGGAAGTGCTAGTTCGAAATCGACTGCGCCACTTGAGAAGATTCGCCCCTCGGTCTATGACTGCAGACTAGTAACACTTGTAGTGTAGCCTGACTACTAAGGCAATCAATAAAATCACCTTGTTGGTGCAGAAGTATTATTATTACACAATAGGCATAACAATACAGATATATGTAAATATTGAATACATGATCAATAACCTGTCTTTGGTTAGAGCTCCTATGTCCGATTGATATTGCTAACAATATCAATGACAAAACAGAACTAACTTAAAACAGGGCATCTAGCTATATTTATAGATGTAGACATTCATTCTTGGACAGCTCTCTAGCTTTCCAAGCATGAACAGTCTTCATGATAAACATACCTATGATGCAATACATATAGGATAACATATAATAATTGATAAAGGTGTTCACATAATATCACATTCTCCCCCCCTTATGAGAAGATATCATAATCTACTCAGAATTTACCCATGATATTGTATGCAACCTTTATCCGATTACGAGTATATATATATGATAAAACAAACTCAATCAGAATTCATTGAATAAATCAATAAAAAGAAAATGTAAAATAGGAAGCAATTAATAAATTTGGAATAAAACACTCACAACATTCTCTAGTTACCAAAGATCGCATCATCAATCTTGGCTTTGAACTCCTCACATCAAGTGTTTACAGTGTTCTTGATTTCAGCCACTTCATTCTTTACTGTTGTAATATCATCCTTGGCAGCTACCATGATCCCCAATGGACATTTAAACTCTGCATACTTAAGTCCCTAAGCAGGTGTTGTAGCAGAGACAAATACAAGCAACTGCCTCTTGGTCTTATATTTAGTACTTGGTGTATTTGACAGTAGTAGCACACCTTAGTTTGGCAGATTGTAGCAGAGACAAATTTAAGCAACTGCCTCTGTGTCTTGTGTTAAGTACCTGGTGTATTCTACAGTAGAAGCACACCTTAGTCTGTCAACAAGCAACGAGAATCCTGGTTTCCTGGTCTGGTAAGATTGAGCAGCACGAGTCCATGAATCAGCCCATGTTGCACATGCAGCATGTGAATGACTGCAAGCAAATTTATCATAGCTTCACCCTCCATTATGGTTGGGGAATACTTCCTTTAATGATATATCTCCATCCAGCTCCACTGAAAATAATTCAGCGTGCAAATTTATCTTTGGTATAGTCAACCACATTTGACTGATTGATCAGCACTGCCACCACAAATAAGATATACATAGATATATATGCATAAATTATCCCTTTCTTGAATTTATATATTAAGAGATTTGTATTGCATCTCAAAATTTTTTTCTCTTCAAGTCCTGTCTATCCAGCATGTCCAAGACACAGGATATACACTTGTATATTCCATGAAATGTTAAAATTGTAACTTCAATTTTAACAATTACAACTGCAATTTGTTTAATCCAAAGAACAGGAACTTCAGGAGTTCATTCCCAAAATTATTTTGAGCATGACCATCAATATGATTTTGTGATATATAAATCATACATATCTTTGACATACATATGTACTAACCCATCCAGAATTGAGGAATTAGTTTGTAAAGGTGAGACTTAAAACAGTCATTCCCAAAAATTATTTTGAGCATGACCATCAATATGATTTTGTGATATATAAATCATACATATCTTTGACATACATATGTAAGTTTATTTATCATATACTTTTGGTTTATCTTATATATTAAGAAAATTGATAATCCATAAGAGTTAAAAGGTTGGACCATAAAATATGCTCATGAATTTTCATAACCATAAATTTTAAATCCTGTATTTTAATAATAAGCTTGCTTATTGGTAATTATATAATCTTTATTAACCATTTACCAAAGTTGAAATCGTGTTACTTTGGTTTAGTTTATATCAGTATATTTAAACTTTGTTTAATTTGAACTAATCTGTTCAAAACTTTTGTTAATTATACTAATTATGTATGATATAATTTGAATTACTTAAAAAAATTAAAGCGTTCAATTGCATACCAAACAGAGTTTTTTTCAAAATTACCAGGATCCTCCCCCCTTGTCAAAAATTTCATTCCAATATGACAACAAATTTATTGACAAAGGTAAATCAGTCATAACATTATTCTCACCTGATTCCACAATGGTATTTGAAATTCAGTGTCAAAGGCTAAATCTGTTTATTTGCAAGTCCTGAGTTTTTTTTATATTAAGGTTCCAAGGCAAAGCTTGATAGGTTATATCTTCATGTTTTTCCCAACCACCTCCAATTTCTCTGATTTTATTGTCATTTTAATGTCTGACATATCACTATGCTTAAAAATCAGTATTTGTGATCTTATTTGGCCAAGTGATCTTGTGAATTCTCCTGAGACATTTGATTACCTCTGTCTGTAGCTTGGAGACCACTGCTGTGTTTAGGAACCAAGTTTCAGCCCCAATACAGCCAAACAGAGAAAACATTTGACTTAAACAGTCTTAACTTGGTTTTTATGAAAATGTTGTTGGAAGTCCAGAACTTGTCCTAGATCAGTTAAAGTGCCTCTAGCATCATAAATTTATAATACCGAGATACTCAAAAACAATCTATACATTCCCAAGAGTTTGGCCTCCAATAAACACTGAAAAATGGCATTTAATCTGAGTGCCTTGATCATATCAGCAAAGCCCAGATCTCCCTAGTTATTGGAACTGCCAAATATTTGTCAGTGATTGTCATCAATGCTTTCATGTTTCCCATCAGTTGTTGACACATTCTTGATGATCCCGTGGATCTAGATTGTGTACCTCTTCCTCAGTCATTCTTAGCAAAAATCTTTAGAACAGTGTATCCATCTATACCCAGAACCGCTAATGATCTGTGCAGGATCAGTGTCATTCCTCATTCTGCCATGAAATCATTACTACTAGATGTAATATTCATGAATAAAATGTTTATAGAATCCTTATAATTCTATAATTAGTATTAAATGTAATTTTCATGGATAATCATAACTATATGATTACATAAAAGCCACATAATAATTTGATTATATAAAAGCCAATAAAAATATTGTTGTTTATTTTATATTGTCATAAAGATTTTTATAAAATAAACAATACCTTAAAACTAAAATTAGGAAACATATGTAAAATATCTATATGTCCCTTAATGATTAAATAAAGATTAAATACACATAACATATGTATATATATATATATTTTTTTTTATATATCTGGTAGTGCGAGTGGTTCAAAAATTTTTGAAATTTAGATGTCGCATCTCCATATATATCTGGTAGTGCGAGTGGTGAGTGGTTCAAAGAATTTTGAAATTTAGATGTCGCATCTGCATATCTAAATTATTGCAACTCTATTTCTTCATTACCACCGATTCCCGACCAACATTTTATATTTAACACAAAGTTTACTACTTTGTACAACCCATACACAGTTAAACCAGTCATTATTACAGATAAAACAAGAATAACAATCACCATTATTACTCGCTTCATCCAATATATAAAATCCATTGGAGACCACTCCCACAAATTTTTCTGAACGCTTTCAAAAGTATGCACCAACCCATCCAAAATAGATGGACTAGCTTGTAAAGATGCTATATCCAATGGTTCATCCTGTTGGATCTGAAACTCATATAGAGTCTCCATATCGTTATCCTTAAAGATCTCCTGAAACTTAACAGGATTCTGCGGATCTGTAATATTTAAAATGACAGTTGGTTACATAAACATTATCATTTATCCATAGAAATGAAGAAGAACTTTTACAATCTACTATGGTTAAATTATCCAATTTTTCAAGGTTACGAGTCTCAACTTGCAGACCATGTCATACACCTTGATAGTTAACCCTTAAGTGATCCAAATAACAATATCCCTTGTCCTGATGAATTTCAACAGAAATTTCTTTACATTGTTCTACCCTTATAAGTTCCCCAAGTTGAACAATTTTAAAACCTGGAAGATATTTTTCCTTAACAAAAATATATTGCCTTATTCTATGCTGACATTGAATAAGTTGTTCATATTCCTTCATCTTTTTGTTTAATTCATGAACTTGCCCCAGTGTGAAAACCAAATTGTTAACATTCCAATCTGATTTTAGATAGTGTAATGTTTTGAATTGCATCCTAAAATTGTGCTAATTAAAACATTTTATATATAAGTTTTTGCCATAAAACTTACAGTATGACCATTTCTTATGACACTATTATATCCTGTTAGAAGCAATATGAAATAATATTTCGTACTCTGTACCTAAGTGACTTTTGAACAATTCAATAAAAATCATTCAAAATTTATTTTCATAAAATATTTCGAACAATATAGTAAAAACCATTCGAAATTTGTAAACTTTTTGTCACCAAAGTGAGATATACTTTAAACAATTTAATAGAAATCATTCAAAACTTATTTTCACAAAATACTTTGCTACCTATATTTTGAACAATCTAGTAGAAACCATTCAAAATTTGGCACAAAATTAGATATACTTTGTCCGATTAATTATATATTTCGAACAATCTATTAGAAACTATTCGAAATTTATAATTTTTGACACCATTTCATAGAAAACAAAATACGTGATTTAATAAAACATCAAACCAGTCAAAAATAAGAGAAAGATATATTGAACGTACCTAAAAAAAAATTAGCCATCCAATTTCCCTCCCCCATTATTTTGATTTCTCTAACACTCAACATTTCAACATGAAATAAGCAAAAGAATGTTCATAACATGTTGTTTTACAATCAGCAGTAGTACCGATTATTGTACCACGTGACAGATCAATAATATTTCATAACATGTTGTTTTACAATCAGCAGTAGTACCAATTATTGTACCACGTGACAGATCAATAATATATTCTGTATTAACCAAAATGGTTATCATTTCCACTTCTACTTTAATTATCAATGTTAAAATTAGCATCAGGAATAAAAGTATACCCAATGTAGACTCCTAAAGGTTTACAAATTTTCTATATTCTGCCAATTCAAGACCCATTTATCAGAGTAGAAAGAGTATTACTTAAATTAACCTTAGTGTTAAAAGTTTGTACCATTTAAACTATGTACACTATTTTGTACTTTTGCCAGAATATTCAACATATGTAAATGCGAATACAACCCGCAGTATCAGGAGTCCTAAACTAATGTCTGGCGTCTAATGCTATGTTGTACAGTATCTATAATTATACTAACAGACATTTTTTGCTGAATTACTAATTCATGTTCAATAGTACAAAGTGATGGTCTATACTTGACTCCCACCACTTCTTGACGATTGTATCCAGTTAATTGTACTGCTACAATACCCTTCATGGTATAAAGTAAAATAAATATTACCCACCTAGGATTAACATTTCTATTTCTAGCAAGATAACAGGGCTTCTAGATTTCGATGAATGCATTCTGAATTTTTTTGAGAAACTCTCCTGATTCACAATCACAAGATTGCAAAAACAGTATGAATCTTCTTGTGTTTTTAAATAACAAGTCCGTTACCAAAACTTACAAGTTTATAAACATTGTTTTCTTCCTTGTCAATCAATGTTTAGTTATACCAATAAAAACATGATATGCTCCAAACTACCCAATACTAACCAAACTGCTTCAAAAATATATTGCTTACATATGTTATGTATGATTTAGTGTGAACGACCTAAAAATTAAACCGTTCAAAATATAATTATACCTAATATACCTCTCCCCCCCTTTACAAGATATAAAATAATTATGTTGTAAAGGAGCACACTGATTATGTATGATATAGATTGAAACTATATAGACAGGTACATATATCAAAATATATCATCCCACTTCCCCCCCTTTACAAGATATAGAACAATTATGTTGTAAAGGAGCAGGCAGACACCTACAATATGAGAAATCGCATGATTTCAGGAATAAAGGGCACATGGGGGCACAACTTCCATATTTTTTTTTTTAAATTATAAAGCAGCAGTACTAAACATTCTGCTAATCCAATTGAAATCCATCCTTGATCTCTCAGATGCATATGTAACCTTAGAGTGTAACATAACCATTAACCATGGCATTTGCATAATTAACGATGATGTATTTAAAAGATGAGAACAAACTTGTTCTTAACTTTTTAAAAGATTAGTCAAACATTTGCTTACTTTTAGCTGTTAATTCAGCTGTTAATTTGTAATTAATGTCAACATTAACTCTGTAAGTCTTTTCAACAGTCTGTAAACCACTGAAATATGCAGATTCCTTAATTCAACCAGGCTAAATTCCGTTTCACATAACATTTACACAGAATTTACTTAGATTCCATGTAAGCAGACTTTTTCATTTCATGTTGAATTAAAAATAGACAAAAATATAAATGAGATTTTCTTCAATTTATACCTTTTCTATACACAGAATATATATCCACACAGAATTTACTGTACATATACATTTGCTATACACAGAGAATATATACACACAGAATATACTGTAATATACACATTGATCAATATAAATAAATTATACCGATCCCTCTCCCAGCAGTAAATTTTAATATGGACACCATTTGAATTCTTAAAATATAATGGATTATAAAATAATAATCAATTTCTCCATTAATAAAATTGCAAATCTTAATTATTCCAAGAAATGCATATGATAAACAGGTATTAAGATTAGCCGAAGCAATGAATTAGTCACTTCTGAGCCCAAACTGTTCAATTCAATTTAAATAATATCTCCGTTGGTATTTATTACACTTGACTATACATTTAACTTATATATGTATAAGAGGTTAATGTGGAAATGAATTTTATATTCATTCAAACAATTACCATTCAAACAATAAACCTTTTTTTTTGTGCTCTAGATTTTAATGTTTTATGTATATATTTTGTATATATTTCTACATATACTACTATATGTATTATTCGAAAATGAATAACTAAGATTTATAAGAAATCTTATCTCCCATATTCTTAAATTATCTTAAAACCTTGTCTTGTTATCATCTTTCATTGTCTTATCATTAATTGAATTCAGATTATAACTTGGCAACATCTGAACACAATAGAGATATAATTGTATAATTGTAGAAGCAGCAATTGTCATTTGTCGTATAAAAGTGATACTTTCTAGTTTTATTTTGGTGCACGGATCAAGTCCATCATATAGAGGACTGCCTTCATTTCATGGTGTAACATTTATGGTTTATCTATACATGAATCATAAATCATTTTGTAGTATCTATACAAGTTGAATTCATACAACAATTCACCTCTGCATCATTTAGACCAAAAATGAGATCACTTGATCATCTTTATGTAGTATGTATATTGTAAACACTTAGTTAATAATGAATATAAAAGCACAACCCACGACTATGGCTCAACCAGTAACGCATCCGCTCGTAGTCAGGAAGGTGAAGGATCCGAATCTCGGACCAACACCACGCCATAGCTAAACACATTAGAAATGCTTCTTAATGCTGCTATGTCAGGTGAGTGACATAAATAGTTAGGATAAGGGAAATGCCTCAGCCCCAAAACAAGCACAACTCTTTACCATGCACATGTGGGACTTCTCATACGGAAGTCGTGCATCACAGAAGGTTGGTTGTCTGTTGGATGTTACTTAACCTAATGTCCTAATATCCTTGGACATAGAAGGGTGCGTAACAGTCATCCTTAGTTCTCCTAGATTGCTGGACCAGGACCTGGATAGTACATCAAGTCAGTAAGATTCTTGGCTGCACTCCTGCCCATACAAGGTAGTTGAAGTAGATGGCACAATTTAACATTGCTAAATGTTGCTAAAAAATTCTATAGTATAATTAGAATTTTCTGTTTTAGAAGCAATTCCCAAAACATTCAACTATAATGCATATTTTTATATGCATTAATATTGTTTGTTGAGATAGTTTTCAGATACATATCCATTACTGCTATTTCTGAGCCATACTTTCTAATTTCATGGAGTATGGACGCGAATAATAAAATTTTGTTCTAAACAAAGAATATCTGTATTCAGAAGTATTTTTGCCCTGAACATTTTTAATGCTCATTGCCACACATTAATTTTCAAAAATTGAATAGTTTTAAATGAATAACAACTAATACAGTAGTTGAAGTAATCCTGTTTTCTGAATATTTTACAAATCCCACAAATACAACATAAATGGATTAAACTCATTTTATGTTAAACAGAATGCACAAATTAATAATATGCATATCATAAGGAGATTGTCACACACAGAATTTTCTAATGTGGACAAAATCAACATAAATTGATAACCAATTTATTCATTAAATCCTGTCCCCCTTTACAAACTAATAATTATGTCAATTATTACTATGTAAAAGAGAAATCATGTACTGTATTTACAGCACATGACAAAAATAAAAACTTAGGCAAATTTTGCACATCCTTGTTTTTCTGAATTTTTACTAATTATATATAAAATTATCTAATAAATTCAAGAATCTTATTTTTTTTTATTTTCAGTTGACCAAGAAAGTCAGAGGGTTAGTTTATCCCCCTATCAGTATTTTTACTTTCAGCTGACCAAGAAAGTCAGAGGGTTAATTTATCCCCCTATTAGTATTTCTCTTTCTTTTTAGTGGGGTTTATCATTAGTCCTAATTTCTTAATAAATTCGGAACTAATGATAGAAAAAGCCAGTTTCCGAGTCAAGACAACATTGTGATTAACAACATTTGGATTAATAGCACATGCTGCATGAAAATTCGTTCTTGGTTTAACATACATTATGTATATTAAATGAATAAAATAAAACATTTCAAAAAAATGTAAACAATACCTTAATACAATTAGGTATTTATTAATTTATGATTTTACGTAATTACATTCCTTCATTTAAACAATATATTTAAACTTAAAATGTAATTATTCATACCTAATTTAATTTAAATGTTTTTAATTTATATTTTATATTTGTTTAATTACTCTACCATATCATAATTCTTTATGTAGACATTTCGAACAATTTAATACAAATCATTCGAGCCTTTACCTAATTTAGATTTGTATATACTCCGAATAATCTAGTAGAAATCATCCGAAAGTTGTATAAACTGTTTCAATTTTATTTATATATTTCAAACGATTTAGTAGAAATCATCCAAAATATATAACTAATACTATATCCTAAATCATACCATAGATATATATTTTTCAAACAATCTAGTAGAAATCATCCAAAATATATATAACTTTACCTTAAATCATACTATAAATATATATTTCAAACAATCTAAAGAAATCATCCAAAACATAATTTTACCCTAAATCATACTATAAATATTACCCCGTCCCGGATTTGAAAAATTTTGTTAAAATTTTTGCCCCCAGCCAAAATATGGTTGATTTATGCATAAAAATGACCCATGCAAAATATTTTTTCTGTAATGCAAAAATTGCGACGGTACAAGCACTGCAAAGTTTTTAAAATCTGCAAATAACCCTGTTTTTATGGCTTTTTTGGGGCTTTTGTACCATCCCAATTTTAAAGATTTTTACAAAATTTCAATTCAAGTGTGTTGATATATACCTGAAATTTACCAAAAAAAATGGGGGCAGTCTCAATTATAACTCCCTTCTACTTGCCCCCTAGGGGCAAAGTTGCTAGTATAAAATAAAGAGAAAGCAGAAAACTTTCTATAACATAAACAGAATAATAAATAAGTAACTAGTAAACAAAATAAAGAGTCTTTACAGACATATGAAGTAAATTAAATTGAAAGATAATTAAAATCATAAAATTAAAACATTTAATGCTAATAATTTTATTGGTTATATATCAAGGACAATTAATCCATTATAATAAATGTTAATATTCAAAAAGTTTAGAGTATCCAAATCTATAATTGTTTGTAATATTGTTTTAGAATAACATTGAATCAAAAATCACTTTTTACAAATTTATAAGAAGAAAAATTTATAGATTTGAATTGATACAAATTAACAAAATATAAACTTGCAAACTAAATTAATATGTTATAATGATTATTATATCTGTAAATATCTAGCTATATAATGTTTAGATATAAATAATTGCAAATAAATAATAGGAATTTTTATAAAATTTGTTTCAAAAGTAATATAATTACACAGGAGTCTAAATATATTTGGAAATAAAGGAAAAAATCTAAATATCGTGGCAATATGATAGGTTTTTTTTAACAAAAATAAGATAAGTATTAGAAAATATTTTCATAGCCAGGTTTTAGTGTAAAATAATTTAAATGTATTCATGTAAAGGAGATTTGGATAGAAACTGCAATCTTAAAACTAAAGATGTTGGGCTGGTTTTAATTTTTTTTGCAATAGTTTTTTTAAATCAGCATGAGTATATATAATAATATATGAAATAAAGTAAAACACAACACGATACTGTTGAATCTATAGTATCATGGAAAGAAAATGAAGTAACAAGTTTCATCATATTTACACAGTAGCTTTAGATAGGTTATTTTGGGTTAGTTAAATGTTAATGATTGCTCTACAGGGTTAGGAAAAAGGCTCTGCAGGTTTAGAGCCCCCCCAGGGGCTAGAAATACGAGAAAAGTTAATGTTAAGTCACAACAACCCTAGCTGCGTTATTTTTCTTTCCATGATAAAAATTATATATTCAACAGATAATAAATCAAACTGGCAGAATCTTGAAAGTACAAACAATATTGATTAAATTCAAAGTATTATTTTTTTAAATTTCTTATGCTTGGATCCTGATACCTGATGTTTTAAGTTTTTAATACCCAAAAATCTAGATAATTTTGTTAGTAAACTGGACCAAATTATATTTTTAATATCAAATTCTTATTACATAGTCAAAATTCATGCCAATTTGCTTCATATCCCATGTTTATATAGTAGACACTCAGTCTCTTAATGTAATTAAGATATTCAACAAGACATAAAAGACCAATTAGTCAGCAAACTAGATTATCATCTTTAATAGATTAGGAATATTGAAACTTTGTCTTCTGAGATGTTTTATTATTACATTGATGTGTGATTTCTCATAATTTGAAAAAAATTGAGGACACAAATAAAAATTCCTTTGCAAAATAAAACTGTAAAATTGTATATTTGGTAACTCCTTGCAGATTAATTTTTTTGTTCATCTTTAATATTCAAACAATATCAAATTTTTTCTCAGATGGTGGTAAATTGATCCATTCTGCTGTTTAATAGTTTTTTTTTGCTTTGAAACCGAACTGGTTATCAGCAATACCAAAAAATCATGTCTAGCATGTTTTATATTTATTTTTCTACAAATATAAAATGTAAAATCATAAGATTTAAACCATTTTTTTTATTCCATGCTTTCGGCATAAAAAATCTGGTTTGAATCTTATAATGATGCAATTTATATCCGTGAAAGGCTGTTTATAATACAATGCAAGAAATAATTATTATTACATTAAGGGAAAATGTGTCCAATATTATAACTGGATAAAAACTGAGTAAATAGTAATATATAAAGTTAATAAAAAAATATGGGGTCATGTCAAGGAAACACAGGTGCGAGTTTTGTCATATTTTCACACTAGGTTTTAAAAGGTTATTTCAGGTTAGGTTACGTTAAATTAGGTGATTGTCCTGCTGGGTAAGAGCCCACCGCAGGGGCTAGAAAGAGCAGTAAAGCTTCTGTGAAAATATGACGAAACCTGCTACTTTGTTTACTTCACATGACCCAAAATATGTTCTGTGAAGGATCTTTATCTGCTGCCGTTGTCAATTCTGAAGTATTATCATTGAATATAATAAGAAAATCCTTATACTAAAGTAACAGGATGTCTGTTTGTCTGTGTGTTTGTGCGTCTGTGTGTTTGTACCAAAGGATCTCGCTAACTGCTTAACAGATCGGGTTCTCCTTAACAGGATACCTTCTCATAGTTCCCGGGAAGGTTTATAACTATTTTCGGGGAGGGTACCACCACCCTCCCAAGAGAAATCACAATAAATCGAAATTTTTTTCTCTCAAATAGAGACTCTTATGTAACATTGCAAAGTATCGTAGAATATTGATAGAGACTCCTTCAAAACATTGCACGGTATCATATTATTTTTTTTAAAAAACCAAACATTTAAAGAGCCACTAGAGGCCTCTAGGGACATAGCCGATAGCAACAAATAAATAAACAACAAACAAAAAATTATGAAATTTCAGCTTGAATGATATAAAGAGATTATTCCACCTTTAAGGTTTTTTTTCTTGCTAATTGCATATGTAAAATTTATGTCATGATTTACCTACTTTTATTGTTGTTCAGTTACTCAATATCACTTCCTCTCTTAGCTCCTGAAATATTCATTACATATTTAAGTTACAAAAAACGTGAAGCTAGAGTAACACAGTAGACTACACAGTAAGAAAATATATTTTGTCTCTTTATTAAAGGCTTCTCAATTCTAATTGTTTGAGAGATTATGTACATTAAATTAAATAAAATAACGGAATGTATCTGTATTTCTTTCAGTGGTCATTGTGACCAATTAAAGTTACCAAAGTGTCACAAAATTATTAACCCTTAACAGTCGGGCCCCTTGCCGCACCTTAATCAGTTGGGGGGGGGGGGGGGCGTTCAACGCCCCCCCTTATTACCTCAGTTCCTATTAGAGCTAGAGGGCTAAAAAATTTTGTGCATGTCCCCTGTGTTATGATGTATTTCCGACCTTTTAAAAGTCTAAGTCAATTTTCGCTTCCTTCACCCTTTTATTTAACAACCTTAGTTTTTAGGTCCTTTTTTACTTAAAAATTTCAAACGGCTGTAATTTTTTTATTTTTGAAGCTAGAAGAACAATTTTTTGCCGAAAATGTTTATTTTCATGTAAATTTTGCATTTGAAATATCAAACATAAATTTCAGCGGCCGCAGCTGTACTTGGCAGCTGCCAGCCGCCGCAGTCGGCGGTGGGCGGGAAAACGGCGGCGGATCTTTATGAAATTTTAATACATTATCTAGACATGTAAGAAAAACTTAAGTTTAAAATTTGAAGTCTCTAAGGCAAAAATTGCGGCCACAGGAGCCTTTTAAAGATTTCTGAAGACCTGGAGGATCAGGACCTGCAGGATCATACCTGGAACCTGAAATTGACTTGAACACCTGTATTTAAGATGAGGATGTACTACTAAAGGATATTTTAGTAATTTAGTAAGATACAATGCTTTGTTTAAGTCAAAAAAATATTTTTGCTCTTTACCTGGATGACCCTGCCAGGTTTGCTGGCATCCTGTGCCCGCCAGGATGGAGATTTTCAAAAAATTCCAATTCTCAGTTATGTGTCATACCCATACTTAAAAAGTCAAGCAGTTTGGGCTCTTTATCTTTCACACACAGAAAATGAGATAGAAAAAACCGGATGGGGGGGCGTTCAACGCCCCCCCCCCCCCCCCCCCCAAACCGTTAAGGGTTAATAGATCCTTGTGCATAGAGAATAGAATTTTAGAAGAATTTAGTACAAAAAAACATTGTCAATGTCAATCTTAAAATTTGTAGCCTCAACACTCTTTATTTTTTTATCTGTCTGTCTGATTGTCTGCCTCTCTAAAAATCAAGAAACCTTACAAAAAATTTGTTATTCTTTATCTACCAGGAGCCAATTTATAGGTTTCTTTATGTACAGATAAGGGTTGCTAGATAGTATGGGCAAGGAGGCAAGTCAGAACTATAAAAAAGGGAACTGTATATACACATTCAGCCCTCTAGCTCAACTGTCATTTTAGACCTACCCCTCTCTTCCTCTACAAATGATTAGGAACTCATTTAGGTTCCAGTGTATTAGGGTAAAAACAGAAAATGTGAAAGAAAAAGTATTTCCCCTAACTGCTAAGGCTTAAACCAAAATGGTACTTTATTAAAACTTACCATTTTCTCTTAGTACTTCTGTAGTTTCAGTATTCCCTTCACGAATTGCCCAGTCAAGTGCTGTGTAACCTAGACACATTAATTTCTATAATACACATGTTCACAACTAAATATCTAGCTAAATATAAGATGGACAGAAAAAGAGGAATTAAACATATATATACATGGTGGGAGGATAATAGTAGTGCCCAGTTCACAAACAACTTTTAGAGGTCGACCGAAATATTCTGTAGGTCAACCTATACAAGTAAAACTAACAAATGCCCTCATAAAATCGGTCAACCTAAAGCTTCTTTAGGTCAACCTATGTCTTTTGTGAACTAGGCTTAGAAAATTCTGATCACAATCACACATTTGTTTTTGAAGATAAAAGAAAGCATAGAACATCCTATTATGAAATATATGAGTTAAAGTCAATTTCAGGTTACAGGTGCAATCCTGCATGTCATGGCTCCTGTGAACACAATTTTTGAATGGACCTGGACTAGAAATTTCCAGTCCCAATCAAAGTTGTAAAGATAAAAGGTTGTATGGACATCCCATTATCAATATATGAATTCAAGTCAATTTCAGGTTCCAGGTAAAATCCTGCAGGTTCAAATTCTCCAGGTCTTAGCTCCTGTGAACGTAATTTTTTATTTAAGGACATTGAGTTTTAAACTTTAGCCTTAGTTTACATAACATTTTAAGTTTCCTTGCTGACCACTAAATGCTGCAGCTGGACCTGCAAAGTACAGCTGTTGCTACCAAAATTTCTGTTTAGAGAATTCTAATATGGTTCTTTTAGCTTCAAAAATAAAAAAATACAGCCATTTAAATTTTTCAAAGTAAAAAAGGGCCTAAAACCCAGGAACTGCTATTCAGCCAATTAATTCCATTTGAAATTGCCAAAAGTTAAGAAAGTATTTTAAAATGTGAAGGGGTTGTAGGAAAATTGTCGCTCAGAATTGTTTGTCAGAATCACATTCACTTTTCCTTGCCTAAAACCAATGGTTCTTAAATAAAAGGGCAAAGAAAGCATGCACAAAATGTTTAGCTCTGTAGCTCATAAGACTGGTACTTCCTAGATGAACATACATTTGTCTAATATATAAGAATATTACAGAATAAAAGTATTGTGTAGCTAACAATTATTCTCCTATGAATAGTTATCAGCCCCATGTTCTAACAAAGAATTAAAAAGTAGATGGATAGATAAAAATACATAAATTCAACTATTATATAAAGTAATGTAGATTACTATTATTCTCCTATGAATAATTATCAGCCCCATGTTCTAATAAAGAATTAAAAGGTAGATGGATAGATACAACTAAAATAAATTAGGAAACTAACCATATATATCCTGTTTATTGACATCAGCTCCATTTTCTAGAAGAATCTTCACAATATCTGTGTAACCATTTTCTGCTGCAGCCATCAGACTGGTTACTCCTGGATAAACATACATTTGTCTAATATATAAAAATATTATAAAATAAAACTATTGTGTAGCTAAACCATGACAATCCTAGCCCTAAGTACCAAGAAATAATTGAAGGGTAAATGGTTAAATACAACTGCAGTAAATTAAGGAACTAACCTTCTTTATCCTGTATATTGACATCTGCTCCATTTTCTAGAAGAATCTTCACTACTTCAGTGTGGCCTTTCCATGCTGCATACATAAGACTAGTTTCTCCTGGAAGAACATACATTTGTCATATATATAAAAATATTATATAAAAAAGTATTGTGTAGCTAACAATTATTCTCCTATAAATAGTCATCAGCTCCATGTTCTAATAAAGAATTTAAAGGTAGCCTGATAGATATAATTACAATGAATTGTGTACTAACCATAAATGTTCTGTATATTGACATCAGCTCCATTTTCAAGAAGAATCTTTACAATATCAGTGTGTCCTTTCCATGCTGCAATGATAAGATTGGTATCTCCTAGATAAACATACATTTGTCTAATCTATAAGAATATTATACAATAAAAGTATTGTGTAGCTAACAATTATTCTCCTATGAATAGTCATCAGCCCCATGTTCTAATAAATAATTAAAAGGTAGATGGATAGATATAACTAAAATATATTTTGTAACTAACCATATATATCCTGTTTATTGACATCAGCTCCATTTTGTAAAAGAATCCTCACAATATTAGTGTATCCATTTCCTGCTGCAAGTATAAGACTGGTTTTTCCTAGATAAAATGCATTTTTCTTATATATAAAAATATTATGAAATAAAAGTATTGTGTAGCTAACAATAATTCTCCTATGAATAGTATTGTGTGGTTAAACCATCATTATCCCAGTCTTTACACAAGACTGGTAAATCCTAGATGAACATACAATTGTCTTTTATATAAAACTATTATACAATAAAAGTGTCCTAGCCCCATGTTTGAATAAATAATTAAAAGTATACATAAATGTTTTTTGATGTGTTAAAAGGTTACCCTGTGAAACTTGAAAGGGGTTTTGTTATCCAAAAACACCAGGTGACAGGGGGTATAAAATGTGCCAACCCTCATATAAAACCAAACATTGAAATTCCTTCAATCACAGGCATGTTGCATATCAAAATGACTACTTTCAAGTTTCACATGGTTTTATATCGGCCCAGTAACTCTTGCCAATGTGTACTAATGTGAAATTCCAAAATCAACCCACCCTTTTGTTCAATGCTTATCACACCCCACCAAAGGTGTCCTGGCATCCTGTGCCAGCTAGGATGGAGATATTAAAAAAATTCAGTTATGTGTCATACTTATTCTTTAAAAGTCATGCAGGTTGGGCTCTTTATCTTTCACAAATAGAAAATGAGATAGAAAAAAGGGGTGTTCAACCCCCCCCCCCTCCCAACCTTTAGGGGTTACAGGTTTATAGTAGAAAAATGTTATACATACTGTAAGAATTGTCATAAACTCTAGTTTTGGGAAATATTAGTACTATTTTTGTGCAATTTGTAGTTTAGGTACTTAAAAATGTGAAAGAGGTTGAAAAGTTTTAAATAAGTTGGAGCATTTTAAAAAATTTACCATTATTAGTTTTAGCTTTTATTTCAAAGTTTTTAGTTAATTTTTTTGTTACTTCAACATTCTTCAGACATTTACCCAACCCACTCCCCTAACTACTGATATTTTAAAAATAAGGGGGTTGGACAAAAATCTTGTTTATTATTCTATCTTCTGCAGAGGAGTCCTATAACTACAAGGCATACAACTGTGGTGCCCTAACCATGCAGGGCTAACAAATAAAAAACTAACCTAACAACAGACCTATCATAATTATAAAAACTATCTCAAAACAACCCCCTCTCTTTTATTCAATTACATAAAAATGGGTGGATTAAGTGGTCCAAGAGGCAATTTTGGAAAACTACTGAAATTCAATTCTTTCATATTTGATATCAACTAGTTCTAGAGTAATATGTTTTGGTATTTTAATTAAATGTAAAGACTGAGTTAGAGAAAGATATTGATGTAGGATGGTTTGACCAGTCAGTTAGTTTACTTACACTAATATGTGTTTTAATAACTTATGGACAAAAGAATGGATATGCAGATACAGATATTAGAGATATAAAAGTTAGTAACTGACCTTCTTTATCCTTTAAATTGACATCAGCACCATTGGATATATAATACTTTACTTTCTCCAATAATCCTGCCTTTGATGCATCAAGAAGAAGATTGCCAAGATTAATTTTTTTTTCATTCAATTCTAAATATTTATAAATAAGAACATAAATCAAAAATATTGTTCATTAGGATAAGTTAAGTTATAGAAAGATCTCATTATTTTCCCCTTTGTATTTTTTATAATTTTAAAAATTGTGGTACCAACCCCCTTAACCCCTACACCCCTCCCCCTCCACCTCCCCCCCAAAAAATATATATCAGGCTCTCAGCACAAAAAAATTTAAAAATCTTGTAAAATTGTATAAAAAATAATGTAAATGATATTTTTGGTACCAAAAAAGACAGATATATTTTGCACTGTTAACCTGTTATAATGTTTTTGTATTCCTCATACTTCTCCTGAAATAATTAAGATGGTTTATAATATTTTTTCTTCAGTATTTAGTAGGAATATGATAAATCAAAACTTATTTACACCTTAATTTAGTAAAAATCATTTCATTAAAAATAAAGTAAACCTTACATTCATTTCATCAGTCACATTACAGTTATAGGCTCTGAAAGAAAAATAAAAGATAAAATTACAAATAATCTGATTTTTAAAAGAGTTATGAAGGAGAAAAAATTTCAAGGAATATTTATGATATTGTTCTACTTTTCAAAAGTAATATGTAATAAGTTAATTTAACCCCTTTTGTAAATAAAATGTGTAAAGCTGTAGAATTGACAATTTGTCAAGACTTGTTAAAAAATTTGTGAAAATATCTAACTTCTCATAGGTCTAAAACAATTTTTGTCCTATTTAGCATAAATGGATTTAGCATTAAATGATGGAGTGATAGCCCCAGGAAACTTAGAATGACTTTGTTTTTGTTTGTTGAACCATTCCTTTAAATTTTAAGTTGTAAACATTTACTTGTTTCTATTGAATTTTTCAATTTTGGTTCCTGTGACATGTGTACAAAGAATGTGTCAAACATTTGGGAACAATCATTAAAAGTTATTTAGTCAAATTAATTATTAAAAGTTGGACCTCTTTCCCCACTTGGTTGGGGGTAGCAGATGTTCCCCTGATATTTCAGATTGTTATACAATTTTATGTATGTCCCTTGTTTGATAAAGAATTTCCAACTACAAGTCAGTCAAAGTCATATTATGCTTTCTTCACTATCTAATATATTTCTAAAAAAACCATACCTTGAAATCTCAACCACATCCACTGGAGATAATTGACTCTGAAATATTTTAAGATATTATATAAGGTCAGTGAGAATTAATAAATGGCTGGTCTCAAGTAGGTTTAGACTATAAGGCAAGCATTAATTTTAACTTACATGCTGGAAAGGTCACTGATATAAACAGAATATACTCTTTTGAAGCAAAATAACTTTTTAAATCTTAAAAATAGAATATAATTACAAAATATTCATAATCAGACTAAAAATAAAAACTCACAGGATATTGTTTTAGCAAATCAGTGTCATTGAAGTAGGTTCTATAAGGCTCCTTAACAATTATGCATACAGTCCCATTGCATCCTTGGCTCTCTGTATAGTGGGTTATGGAGAAGTAGTCGTATGGAGTCTGAAAAAATTATAATAAAAAAAAAATATTTATAATTGTGAATTTTACAAGACTAATGAAAAGAAGACATAAAAATTGATTAAATAATCACCCCATGTGTTTCATTATATTTTGTTCTTTGAGTCATTGTTTTTCTCATATTTTCAACAAATTCCTCCTTTATTTCAACAAACTGGTCACGATCAGGTCTAAATCAAAATCAAAAGTAATCCAGGAAGATGTATGATGCCAAAATTTGGATTACTTTATTACTATATAAAAAGGTATACAAATTTATTACTAATCATTTAATATCAATTCTCTTACAAAAGTATACAATGAAACTATAGTGTTAATAAAATATTACAATATAAAGCAAATATTACCTATTTTGCTCATGTACAAACCCAAGAACATGCACCAATTCATGCAATATGATTCTACCTAAGAATATTCATTTATCTTTTGAGTTAAGAAAAAAAAAGATTTTTAAAGCTAAAGATAAAATAACAAGGATGACAACATTCATAAAAGTGAAGCTCTGAAACAATATGACAGACGAACATGAACCCTTGTTGAGTGTCAGAACTGAATATACAAAATATGAAAATATAAGGTTTGACAAAATTATACGTAATTTGTTGCAAAACTTATTAAATGCAGAATTCTGTTTAAGGACATACTGACATTTTAAAACTTGATTATAGAGATGCTTTGCTCATAATCTGTACCTTATTGTAATAAAAAAATCAGATCAATTGGATGATTTTATCACATAAAAAATTGTTATTAAAAAAGTAAAAAAATCAACATGTTTAAAATGGACATACAGACATTCTGGCAACAATTATAGAGTTGCTATGCTTTCTAAATCGTACCTAACTACTACAGGAATCACCATGCAAAATTTGAAATTCTAACATGCCTACATTAACAAATAAAAACTAACTATTTCGGACGGACGTACGGATGAACGTACGGACCGATGTACGGATGGACATATGAACAGACAGACGGCCCGACCCTAATTATAGCAAAACTTTGCTTTTAAAAATCTCTTCTAACCTTCTTCATAACCTTTTTCACCAAAGCAGCCAGGTTTTCCAAGATTTAATTCACTGTATGGATCCTTATAACCTAAAATTTTTCAATATAAAGTCTATGTTGAAATATCTGATTGACATTCAATAATCTTTTAGAAGACCAGACCTTAAAGGGGGAATATAGGGCGTTTGATATGATATGAGCTTATTTCAAGCATGCAATTATATAGATTATAAATAACTTAAAGACATTGACATATTTAACTGTATAAGTCCATTTATAGCCAAAAACCGAACCGATTCTGCAATAAAATTACGTCCTTCCGCATAACTAAGAAATCCAAACATCCCTGCATCACACAAGGCTGCATCAGAAGGTTGTATTATAAAGCTTTTATTCAATCATAGTCATAATGAAGACGAAAGGATTTGAAAAAAGAAAGATGCTGCAACTTTCACTTTTGATTAAATAAATTTTTCATAACATAATTTTGTAAAAGTACATTTAAAAAAGGGAGGGCTAAAAACTAATTTAAAAAAGATATTTCAAAATTAAAATATTATTTTTTTTTGCTAAAAGTTGCATCATGTTTGTGTGTGTGTGTTCGTGTTACGCATCCTCCATAGGGTAAATATATTATACATATTATATATTTCTATATAAATATATTGTATTCATCATGAAACAATCTAAAATCTTAGTAGAGAAAATAAATTTAAAAACATAATATTTATCTTTATGATGCACTATAAAGCAAAATTTTTTACGCTATTTAAAATTTGAATAAAATGATATATAATTAAAGAAAATAAACATTTGAATTATCATTTAAGATGCATGCCAATGAAATAATCAATTAAACTTAACAAAATTAAAAAAAGTCTTGTAAAGGGCTAAAAAAAATGATTTTGTAGGACATCTGATTTATTATATGTTGAAGTAAACATGAAAATTGCAAAATCTACTTAAGGATTTTTTTGAATTTTTAAATTTGGCATAAATATTCTAAAATCATGTAATGGCACCTTTGATATAAGCTCATATCATATCAAACCTATATTCGCCCTTTAAAAATATTATTCCTTCTAGTTCCTTCACAAAACTGAATTAATAGAAAATATTTTTAATATTTTGAAGAATATTAGGAAACTATAATTAGTTTTTCATAATGTTCTAGCTTGTTTTAGTTAAAATTACCAATTGAACCAGAGCATTCATTTTTATTCTTTTTGTGAATTTTCAACTCTTGTGTAAATGTCCGGTTTGCCAATTGTTTATCAACAAATTGTATGCAACCTATATTAAAAAACTATTTATGATATCCATCAATATTATAATTTGGCGTTCTCCTCCAGAGTTCATAGTTCTGTTTTCAAAATTGAAAAAAAAATTTCTAAGAAGATATTACCTATAATTTTGTTTCAATAAAAATAAGTCATGTGTAGAAAAAGACAATCCAAACTGTTTCCAGTTTTAAAATGTACAATGCACTTTTGCCCACTTTGTGTGTTAATGTCAGTCAATCAAAATTTTATAAGATTAAAATTTAAAAATCAAAGTTTTATAAGATAAAAACAATTAAAATTTAAACATAGTACTATGGAACCAAAATAAATATTATGTATAAATGACTATATGGTTTTTATAGTATCAATTTAAAATTTTACCTTTAGGTAATTGATCCTCTATTATTTTCATTTGTGACTTTATTAGGTTCTTCTCATTATCTGTATACCTAGGTAAATAGTTTTGCAAAGAAATACAAGTAAAATGTTTTGTTATATGCTCATTAATCCCTTCATATTCAAGCTTTCTTTGTAAAATATGTGTTTATATATATATTTGTTATACTAAGTAAACTTTTTTGTATATCTTTGATATTTTTTTATTGGTTTAAACTTACCTTCTTCCATAGTCCCATTCATCCATAAATATGAATGGTATAGTGCCATTATACCATCTGTAACTTGTATTACTATAAAAAAGATACTGAGATTTTGATAAAAAAAATAGTGGTATTAAAAAGTCAGAAAATTTTGTAACTGTATTGTAAACACAACCAAAGTGAAGGCCCATAACAAACCTAAACCCCATAATATTAAATCCCTGGTATTTATTTTACCTGACAGCACTATAACCAGAATCATAATCAACATCACCTGTTTCATTAAAACAATAAATTATTGGATAGTTGCTTATTCATTAGTTTTTTATTACATAAATTTTTGCAATACATTTACTCTCAATAAAATTTTAATATAATTATACAGGTGTTTTTTTATTAGATTAAAAGTAAACAATTATGAAAAGGATATTTAAATTGGCTTGTAGGAGTCCTAGAATAAAAAATGATGTATTTTTGTTTTGGTAATTCAATGAGCTAAATAGAAGCAAAACTTTATTTCACCAACATTTGAAAAATAAATTATTGCATTAATCAAATAATTGTAATTATTCATGTTTTTTTAAATAAAAAAAAATCCTACTGTCTATATCTTACATTCTTAATTATATATTCTAGGTGAAAAATGTAATTACTTTTTATTTGAATTAAAAAAAACACTCTAATCTAATTATAATTATCATTGATAATTTATGCACCTAGATTAAGAATAAGAATTTGGAACAAATAAATGGTTTTTAAAATCCATCAAAATTAATTTTATGTTTATTTTACAGAAAAACCAATAAATTATAGAAAGATAGTAATAACCTAAGGATAAATCATCATAGTCCTGAAACTTGTCCAAAGTTACTTTCATCAATTCCAGCATTGTCATTTGTACTTTCATTTCTCAATGTTTTAAGAATTGATTATTATAAATCCAATTATACAGTCATTCAATATTTAGTAATGTAATAAATGAATATGGACTATATACATAATATATATTTCATACTTCAACTTATCAAATTCAAAATACAAATACAAAATACAACTGCCAATAAATAAAAAATGCAATAAACTGAGCTATTGCAATGAATTAATTTTATAAAATGATAGTTAAAATAGATTATGTTTTTCTTATGTCATATAATCTTGGTGGTGAGTTGGTTTGCTTTCTTTATTCAGTCAACTTTGAACATAAATGTCAAATTGCCAATAATAATAATATTATTATCGACTCCTTAATAAAAAATACCTTGTTTCCTTTGGTCCAAGTCCAATAACCTTTAGAAGTTCTTGCAACATTGAAGGTCCTGACATTTAGATTAGTTCAGAATTAAAAGATTTTATCAGTACAATTTAAATATCATGATTTTTACTAGTTTAAATAAATCACCATTGGGTTGAAAACATGCTGGATGTCCAAGTGTCATAGATGCATTACATTGACCTAAAATAATATATTTATGTACCTAAGACTTTTTTAAACAGCAAATTTTCTTTATGAATAGGTATATTGTTATTACTATTTGTTTAATTTAGCCACATTTAAAACTTTTTACATTAAAATTATTGGTATTATCCTCTTTGGAAATTTTTCTCAAAATTTGACAATTTTTATACCCCCCCCCACCCCCCCCCACAGAAAAACAGCCCCCTGGACTGTCTAGCAGCGGGCGCTTAGCCCCCTAGCCATATAACCTAACCTAGCCTTACCTAACCCAGTCATTTAGTAGGGGGGGGGGGGGGGTATAAAGTTGAAAAAAATTCTTAAGAGGATAACGCCAAATTATTAGATATCTGGATTAATTTAAAAGGTTATATTTCAATTTAATAAAACTTCTTTTTGTTGCAATGAAATACGATAAGCAGTCCATTGAATGAAATTTAAAAATTATCTTTACTTACACCCTCCTAGTATATTATCCCTTATAAAGGTTTTACCAAATAGTGTTTGTCACACTGAGTAAGACTCTTAATGAATGCTTAAATTTGAAAATTTAATTTTTGAAAGCTGATTTCCATCTACTTACCTTTCCATCCAGAACACTTAATCAAGGTATCTTTCTTGTCAAAAAACAAACAGTTGCCACATTCTTTCCTATCCTCCACTTCAACAAACTTAATTGTGTCTGAAAATTTAAATATTAATTTAGTAAATTGAAAGATATTAAGGCTAATATGAAGTAAATAAATATAAATTTTATGAGCTGAGTTTATGTTTATTATAAAATCAAGATTATAATCTATGACCAGTGAAGAAAAAACAAAACCTTGAAGAGCTTCTATTACTTCCATTTGCTTTTTAACAAATGTTTTTTCCTCATCTGAATAACTACAAAAAAAATTTAGATAAAAAAGGACAATATTACAATAAAAGGGATGTAAAAACTTTTAAAGAGGTTTCTGGTAAAATCCATAAAGGTTATGTGCTATAAGTTAAAAACAGTAGTAGAACGATAAAAATTTATGTTAACTTTAAAAAAAAAAAATTTGTCTGTAGTTCTTTTCAATAAGAAATACACATATTTAGTGAATATTATTGTTCTACTACTATTTTTACAGCTTAAAACAAACACCTTTACGGATTTTACCAGAAACCTACCCCCCTCTTTGATATTATTGAAAAAAAATATTACATTTAATGATAGCCTATTGGGAAGGAATACACCACAAGATCTTATTATGGTGCATTTCTAAACTAAATCTTTCTCAATAGTTGTGCATGGTATTATGACAACCAACCCTTTAGTTGCATGACCTTTCTCTGTGCATGTTATTGAGTTGCACCTGTTTTTGATCAAGGCATTCCCCCTATTCCAACTATTCATAACACACATCTGATACAGCTGCAGTATCTTTTGTTATGACTAAATAATGTGCCCAGTTTTGAACCTTCCCAATGTTCTATATGTTGTGACATTCGTAGGTCACATACCAATAATTAGCTTTAAATCTTAATATTATCAAATTTACACTCTTTATTTGCCACATTAACTTTACCTCCGACCATATCCATGTTCATCCATGAACATATACATCACTTTTCCATCAGACAACAAAGTTGTGTTGGACCTAAAATAAATGTTTAACTTAAAGGGAGCCCGCAAGAAATACACTGATTTAACTGCTGAAAATAAGATAGACCCTCCTAATATTTTTTCCCTTGTATTCAAGTTGTGTGGTGGGTAAAGTTTTTTTACTTTCAAAAGGGCACATATATGCATTATCATATATGTTACAATGAAATATCAACCAATATCTTTTTCCAGATCCATTCTTAAGATACAGAAGATATTATTCACATTCTGTTGTTATGATATTAAAGTAAACAAGTTCAAGTTTATTGAGATAATCTAGATATGAAGCTTTTTTACAAGTAAATTTTGGCGGTAAAATCAATTCCTATCGTCCTGATCACAGTAGTGAGTCATATCATTAAAGAATAAGTCTTATCTGAAGGGTTCCCTGGAATAGGTTGAAACCCTAAACCCTTTTAATATAAATTGATTTATCCTTAATAAAATATGCAGCTTTCATGAATATCTTGCGAATAAAATAACATGTTAAAAAAGATTCACTATATCAAATGTTTTATGTGAGGCTAACTCCAAGTAAATTGATCTTTTATTCTGTATTACCGTAATGAGTAAGGGAATTGTTGTGTTTGCTTAAAATTTCCAACTTGTATGCATTGGATACTAAGAAAATGTGAGATTGTGATTTATAAATTTTACAAACTCTACAATTGTTACCAGAATGTCTGTACATTCGTTTAAGTTTTGGACAAAATTTTTTATGTGATTTAAAGAGCGAATATAGGTTTGATATGATATGAGCTTATATCAAAGGTGCCATTACATACTTTTAGAATATCTATGCCAAATTTAAAAGTTCAAAAAAAATCCTTAAGTAGATTTTGCAATTTTCTGTTTCAATTGAACATATAATAAATCAGATTGCCGACAAAATCATTTATTTTAGCCCTTTACAAGACTTTTTTTGACTATTTTGCTTAAGTTTGATTGACTATTACATTGGCACGCACCTTAAAAGATAATTTAAATGTTTATTATTTTAGATTATATACTAGTTTATTTAATTTTAAAAAAGCGTAAAAATAATTTGCGTAGAAGGGCATCAGGAGTATTAACAGGGTAAATAATACGTCTTAAAGTTTATTTTCTGTACAGAGATCTTTGATTAATTCATGATGATATAAACACCCTTGAGTATGCATTTTCAACACACACACAAACGGCCACAAAAAAACAGGGATTTGAAATCATTCTTCCTCCAAGAAAATTTTATCGATTATTTTTTTTTACTTTTTACATTATTTGATGTTTTTTTTAACTTTTAAATAATTTACTTTATGAAGGTAGAAGGAGGGTATTTTTACCCCTGATTGATTGGTTTCCACGTTATTACAACTATCATTTAACGAAAGCTTTTTAATTCAACCTTGCCATGAAGCCTTGTGTGATGCTAGGGTGTTTGAGTTCTTAGGGAACCACACTAATTACATAATATTTTCTTCAAATTGACAGGCTTTAAGCTATAAACAGACTTATACAATTGAATATGTAAATATTATTAGGTTATTTATAATCTATGGAATGGCACGTTTTTTTTGAGCCCATATCATATTCAACCTATATTCGCCCTTTAATCATCCTATATACAAAAAGCTAATGTTTTTTGTCCTACCGTTTCTCTTTTAAGTATAAATTTATAAACTAAAAACCTGTTCTGATTGGAGTTTTCTTGGAAGCAAGAACATTTCCTCCTAAAATTCATAAAGATGAGTGTCTATTTAAAGTATGGAGGCATCAAAATTCACTCCCATCTGGCTTTCCTTACATTTGAAATTGCAGCAAAAACATATGTTTTTAGATTTCTAATATAAAATTTACATAAAAGACATTTTCTGGAAATATTTTTTGAGCTTATGAAATAAAATAATCCTACAGTAACTATATAGTAGGAATATTTATCAAACTTAACAACATATTTTAGCTTAGATTTGGGATAATAAAGGTGAGCATTTAACACCCCCCCCCCCCTTGACCAATTAAGGTGCAAAAGGGGTCAGACTTAAAAAGGCTATGATTTTTTACCATTAAAATCTTACACTTTCCTAATTACAGACCAAACATGACAAACGTAGTCATGAAGTAACTTTGCTACTCAAATTATACAAACCTTGATACAAGAGTAAGCATATTATGTTAACCCAAAGTGGGTGAAACTGTTTCATAGTTTTTTTTTCTTCTGAAATAATAGAAAAGTGACATATCACCTCAATTTGATATAAAATCCAAATTTCTACATTAACTCAATGTCAAACAGCAAGCCACCTTTATAACATAAACAAATAATTGTAATATGCTCTTCAAAATTTTTATACCAACCCCCCTCACCCAAATAATTAATTGTAACATTAGGACATGAATATATTATATATTTTTATATAAAAGTAATATTTTGTCTATGTCTATGTGTACCAAACCTCTGACCGATATGATTCTCCTTTACAATGCATAAGTACTCTCTCATAGGCACAAAGGGCACCACCACCCACAAAATCATCCCTAGAAAGCAATGCAACCCCCCCTCCCCCCTCCAATAAAGGCGTTTTACTGTATACATTTGAAATCAAAATTTAAATTGTTAGGCTCAACTCACACCTCTACCCCACCCCCCCCTCCTACCTTCACATCTTGGGATAAAAGATATCATTGCAAGGTTGTTCATTTATAAAATTCTGGATACAAGAAAATTAAAATAGTACACTTTGATAATGCTTCCTTAAATTTTCTGAATAAACAAGCTTTAACCCTTACAGATCGGGCCCCTATTCCCACCTTAATAGATCGGGGGGGGGGGGTCATATTGACCCCCCCCTCTATCTCGGCTTCTGTTACAGATAAAGACGTAAAAATTTTTTCTGGTGGTACATGTGTATTTTTAGAGAAAATTACTTTTTCTAGTCATAGTGGTCAGGCAGCTCCTTAGCCGCTTTTTAGCGGCCAGCCGCCAAATTTTAAAACAGCTGTAGAGCGGCCAATTTTGCAGCTAGGATGACCAAATTTTAGGACGAACTTTTATTTTTCATAACAAAAAAATTACTTTTTCTGATCATTGCCAAAAAACGGAAAATAACGGAAACTGCCATTTTTGGTGGTTACGGCGGTAAAATTACGGTTGGCGGCGCCAATTAATATTTTTATCTGTTTATTATTGCTCAAGGATTTACCAAAAAAATTTATAGGTCTCTAGCTGTAATAGAAGCCACGATATTCATGATATATGTCTGTAGTAAAAGCCGGACAAAAATCGGTCATAAAGTCGGTCAGGGTGCGGTCAAACGGTCATAACACCACTTTTCTCATAAGGTCATTGATATTCACAAAAAAAATTTAGGTTTCTACCTTATATAGTCAAAATGTAGAAATTAAGATTTATTTAGAATTTTTTTAAATTTTGGTGCTACCCAACCGACTTTGACCGGACACCATAACCGACACAGACCAGATATCCTAATAAAATCAACTCTTGCCAGTGTGTAATTACTAAACTTAAAAAGTCATGAAGTCACAAATCTCTATGTTACCTACAAAAAAAATGACATTGAAAAAATAGAGGGGGGGGTCAATATGACCCCCCCCCCGATCTGTAAGGGTTAAACAAGTTTTTGAAAGTAAAGTTGCATATTTTCACATTTAAAGGCATAATATCTTGTAACTATCTTTCATAAAATTAAATTCAGAGGTACAAATTGTTAAGGAGGGGAGGTCATTTAACCCCCCCCCCCTGAAATAGGGTTAAAAAAATACAGTTAACAATAATATCAATGTTCACACATGCTTAAAAAGCTAGTTCTCAATAACTGAGACATAAACACTAAATCATATGAGCAGAGAATCTTGTAATAGACAAATTACTTTAGAGATATTTTTAAAGAACTGTACAAATATATTTTTTATATCAACTTAAAAAATTGATGTAAAAATAGTTTATCTCATCATATTAAAGACAGCTTTTTACAGCTTTTTGTTTGCCCTGAGGCTAAGAAAACTGGTATTAATATTAAGATTATATTTTTGATATTCATAGAATACAATATCATAATAACAATACTTGTTCTAATAAATATATAATACAAAGAAGAATGATGTCTGTCTGTCTGTTTCTTTGTTTGTAACAAAGGATCTTGCTAACTGCTGAACTGATTGGGTAGCTTCTCATAAGTGCCCCTAGAGGCCTCTAGGGAGGAAGTCACTAGTATGATATAATAATGAACTGCATTTTTAATCTAAAACATGTTTTGGCCTAAAGTTTTTAAAATGAATTACTCTAATAAATCTCTATTAGGGCAATACCACCCTCAAAAGCTTAATCACCCTAGAAAGCAATGCAACCCCCCCCCCCCCTTTCCTCTAATAAAGGTGTTTTACTGTATACTTTTGAAACCAAAATTAAAATTAGGCTCAAATCACACTTCTCTCCCCCTCCTACATTCACATCTTGGGAAAAAAGATATCATTGCAAGGTTGTTCATTTATAAAATTCTGGATACAAGAAAAGTAAAATAGTACACTTTGATAATGCTTGCTTAAATTTTCTGAATAAACAAGCTTTAGATAAGTTTTTGATAGAAAAGTTGCATAATTTCACATTTAAAGGCATAAAATTTTGTAACTATCTTTCATTAAATTAAATTCAGAGGCACAAATTGTTAAGGACAGGGAGGTCAATTAACCCCCCCCCCTCTGAAATAGGGTTAAAAAAATACAGTGAACAATATCATTGTTCACACATGCTTAAAAAGCTAGTTCTCAATAACTGAGACATAAACAGTAAATCATATGAGCAGAGAATCTTGTAATAGACATATTACTTTAGAGATATTTTTGAAGAACTGTACAAATATATTTTTTATATCAACTAAAAAAATTTATGTAAAAATAGTTTATCTCATCATATTAAAGACAGCTTTCCACAGATATGAAAATTAAAACTTCTGAGATTAATAATTATAATAATAATAATTATATTGGTTCTAATAAATATATGATACAAAGTAGAATGATGTCTTTCTGTCTATTTGTTTGTTTGTAACAAATGATCTTGCTAACTGCTGAACTGATTGGGTACTCCTTAACAGCGTAGCTTCTCATAAGTGCTCCTAGAGGCCTTTAGGGGCGTAGTCACTAGTATGATATAATAAAGAACTACATGTTTAATCAAAAAAATCTTTTTGGCCTAAAATTTGTGCTTTTTTATTAGTTAAAGTTTTTAAAATTAATTACTCTAATAAATCTCTATTAAAACATATGCTTGAAAAACTAGCTTAAATATTAGTAGACACAAACACATGCACTCTTAAAATAATTGTAAACAGAAAATGATATGAACAGAAAAGAAAATCATGAATTATTTTTATAGTTTTTAATATTAACATTTTGAATGATGACTGACAGACTGACTGTCAAAGTAAATTACATTTTTAGTGATTTTACATTTAAATTTTTAGTGATATGATTATCAACAAAACTTTGAAAATTGGACCAAAATCACCAAAGAAATATGTGAAAAATCAAAAAAGTACTTGTCTTCTCATCTACAGATACAATAATCTCTTAGAACAACATTATATATAATTTTGATACCGTTATCTATAAAACGTTTAAAAATTATATCAAAACACCAAAGATATGGAGAAAAATTTGATAGATATAAAATAGCCAAAAATAAACTGCTTTAAAGAAGTCTAACCACCATGCATGTTTTTAATTAATTTTAGTTAACTGACTGACAGTCAGACAAAATGAATTATAGAGTAGCTTCACTACTAAAAAAACTTGATTTGTAGATGTAATTATCACAACTAAATTTCTTTATAATATCATTGCTTATCAACAAATCTTAACTCTACAAAGATGTCCTTGTAATTAATATATTTCATAAAATTTTAAAAAAATTAAATTGAGTGAAATATAAGAATTATTAAAATTTACATTATAAAAAAAAAGTTTTTAGTCATTATTAGTAATTACCCCTGAAAGTAGATAAAAAAGAATGTAAATTTGCTGAAACAATATGGGGCCTTATATGTTATGACCCCAATAGTTGACACTGTATACACATGATTGTTTTATTCCTTGCTTCAAAACAAGATCACATCCCATCCTAAATAAGACATGTTTAATTTGTGAAACAAGAAAAAATTATGCTAGATGTTTCTGAATAATTCCAATTTTCTCTCAATTATATAAATTCTTATCATGAACTCTAGGTAATCTTCATGAATATAGGAAATATTTTTGGTTGTGTTTTATAAGATTTTTCAGTATTTACAATCATCCCCAATATTGATAAAATAATAATAAACAAAGACTTTTTTTTGGTAGTAGTCTCACTCTCATTGTTCAATTGACCACATATATTTCTTTTCAACAAAATTATCACAATTTCTTAACTGTAGATACTTGCCCTGTGGGGTTCTCTTAATATTTACTTAACTAAATCATCACAAGAGATAAGTTATAAATAAGAGGGTGACATTGTTTTTCCCACTATCAATTATATTGCCACTGTATGTAAAAGTATAAATCTAGCTTGGAAACATATGTGGAGCTTTATTAAAGACACATCACATAAAACAAGTTGAAAGAAATAGTAATAGATATGAATATACATTATTCTGCAAAATGTTTTCTTTTTATATAATTTTTAAGTTATATTAAACTAAAAATATACAAATGCTGAAAATTTTACTTATTACTATGCAGTTAAGTTTTTTTAAACATGTGTATATTATTGTTTTTAGAGTAACAATACAAATATACAGGGTGTTCCAAGAGAAATGTTTTTAAAACTTAACCCTTAACAGTTGGGGGGGGGGGGCGCCAAACCCTCTGTTTTTTTTATCTCATTTTCAGTGTGTAAAAAATAAAGAGCCCAAATAGCAAACCTGCCAGGGTAATCCAAGTAAAGAGCTAAAATATATTTTTTGACTTAAAAAAAAAACATTTTATCTTACCAAAATACTAAAATATACTATAGTAGTACTTCTTTATATGAAATACAGGTGTTCAACTCAATTTCAGGTTCCAGGTATGATCCTGCAGGTCCTGATCCTCCAGGTCTCCAGAAATCTTAAAAAGTCTCCTGTGGCCGCAATTTTTGACTTAGAGACTTCAAATTTTTAACTTAAGCCTTTCTTACATGTCTACATAACGTATTGAAATTTCATAAAGCTCGGTCACCATTTTCCTACTGACCGCTGACTGCTTCAAAAATAAAAAAATTACAGCCGGTTGAAATTTTAAGTAAAACAGTACCTAAAAACAAAGGTTGTTAAATAAAAGGGTGAAGAAGGTGAAAATTGACTTAGACTTACTTAAGGTTGGAAATTCATTATCATACAGGGGACATGTACAAAAAATCCAACTTCTTTTAAAGCCTGCTGAATGTAGGAAAATGATCTTTGATTTAATTGACCAACTCAAACACCATCATACATCTATAATACAAAGTAGCTTGATGTCTGTCCATCTGTCTGTCCGTCTGTCTGTCCGTCTGAAGCTCAAGATCTTAGTAACCACTGAACTGATTGGGCTCAATTTTTCAGGGAATATACTTAGTGATATTGTGATGGTTTAAAGCTATTTTCCTGGGGGTTGGGACACCCCCACCTCCCCAAAAAATTAAAAAAACCCAACCCCCCCAAAAAAATAATTTACATTTTTTTGTAAAATATCAGTAACTGTTGAACAAATTGGACTCTAACCTTCTGAGAATATACCTACTGGTCCTCTGGTGGTTTTAAGCTATTTTCTTGGGGTTGGAACACCCCCCCCCCCCCCGAAAAAAAATCCCCACTTACAAAATTTTTTATTTTTATTTTTGTAAACAAAAACCAGTAATTTGGATGGGGGAACCCCACTGCACCATGGGGCGAAGCCCCCATGAATCCCCCCCTAAAAATTTTAAATCTTTTTTTTCAAATTTTAATTTTTTGTATATGAACAACCTGGGTGTAATTTTTACTAATTAAAATGTTTTGTGTATACAGCAAACAACCTGGTTGAATTTTACGAATTGAAATTTTTGTGCAAACAGTGCACAACCTGGGTTTAACTTTACCACAGAGTAATTAAACAAAGAATAATTTATTTTTTTTATTTATATTTAGGAGGGTTGACTTACCATTATTTCATAGGGCGAAGCCCCTAGAGGCTAAAGGCGAAGCCCCTAGTATATATATATAGAGATGGAGAAATGATAGAGAGAGAGAAAGAGGAAAGATGGAGAGAGCGAGAATGAGGGAGAAAGAGAGGGAGAGCGAGAGATAGAGAGAGAGAAAATTGTATCGTATTATAGAAGGTTTATATATATATATAGAAGAGAGAGAATGATATAGAGAGAGAAAGAGGAAAGATAGAGAGAGCGAGAATGAGGGAGAAAGAGAGAAAGAGAGGGAGATAGAGAGAAAAAGAGGGAGAGCGAGAGACAGAGAGAGAGATAGAGAGAAAGAGAGAATGAGGGAAAAAGAGAGAAAGAGAGGGAGAGAGAGAGATAGATAGATAGAGAGAGAGAGAGAGAGAGAGAGAGAGAGAAAGAGAAAGAGAGAGAGAAAGAGAGAGAGAAAGAGAGAGAAAGAAAGAGAGAGAGAGAGAGAAAGAATGAGGGAGAAAGAGAGAGGGAGAGAGAGAGAAAGAAAAAAGATAGTATAGCTGATTGAACCGGTTCTAAACCAGTGGATATTAATCAGATTCCATATTTTCACACATCGTATTATAGACAGCTTTCCACTGGATATTATTCGGATAGTATGTATGAGAACTGGTTCTAATCCAGCAGATATCAATTGGATTCCACTGTTTCACACACGTGTTACTCACCCAGAATATATCATTGTATTATAGACAGCTTTCCGTGGATATCATAGTATAGATAAAAAGAGAGAGAGAGAGAGCAGAGGAGTACCAACCCTTGGTACTTTTAGTCATTTTCATTGATGTACATTACTAAGGATGGTACACAAAATAAACCCTTTTTTAAGATTACAATTAGCGGTAGAAACGTTTGGACACTCAACTTAATGAATCAAAAATCCCAAAAGTTGTTGAGCAAACCAATAAGAAAAAGTGAAAACAAAACTTCGGGGACTAGTGTAATAAACAGCCCATTGTCTCTCGAAGAATCTAGTGCATTACAGACATGCTGACAGTCTATTATAGATGCAGTGGTTATTTTCATTAATACAAATATTTCAGAAAGGTTTAGTGATTTTAAATATATAAATTACCACTACCTATCTATCTACCTACTTATCTATCTATCTATCTACTTATCTATCTATCTATCTATCTTTCCAACTATCTATCTATCTATCTAGCTATCTAATATTAATCCTAAAACTTGAGAAAGGTTTAGTGATTAAAATATTTTTTGTTAATGTATATATATATATATATGATATATTTATTTAACTAAAGTTTAAGAATTCATTTGTATCTATCTATATACATTAATTACAGACTAATGCCCCCCCCCCCCCCTTATTCTCAATATAGAGATATGACAATGGATGAATGGTAAAATTATTATATATCTATCGATCTGTCTATCTATCTATCTTTCTATTTATCTATCTATCTATCTATCCAACTATATATCTATATATCTAACTATCTAATATTAATCCTAAAACTTGAGAAAGGTTTAGTGATTAAAATAATTTTTGTCAATACATATATACAATATATCTATCTAACTAAAGATTAAGAACTTATTTGTATCTATCTATATACATTGATTGCAGTCTATGATACTATAATGCATCTATCTAACTAAAGATTAAAAACTCATTTTTATCCATCTACATTAATTATTGTCTATCTATCTATCTGTCTATCAATTTATCTATCTATCTGACTATAGATAGCTAGCTATCTAATATTAATCCTAAAATTTGAGAAAGGTTTAGTGATTAAAATAATTTTTGTTAATATATTTATTTCAGTTCAGGCGCGTCTCTCTTTTGGACTGTGGAGTCCAGAGAATACTCCATGAATTCCTTTTTTTGGCAAGTGCTTCAGCTTTTCCCCATGTTAATTCCAAATTAAAGAGGTCCTTTTCAGTGCTCCGCCTCCAGGTCATTTTTGGTTGTCCCCGTTTACGTTTACCAGTGGTGGGGTTCCATTTTAAGCACTTTTTTGGAAACCTATTTTGTTCCATTCTAAGCACATGTCCTAGCCACCTTAGTCTTTTAAATTTCACTTCTGCTTCAATACTATTGCACTTGGTCTTAGCATACAGCTCAATGTTTGATATTTTGTTTGGCCAGAATATTTTGCAAATTCTTCTTAGGCAGCTATTGTGAAATGCATTAAGTTGATTTGTTTCAGTTTTCACAGTTCTCCAGCATTCCGCTCCATAGAAAAGAACTGATTTCACATTACTGTTGTAAAGTCTGATTTTTGTTTTCAGAGCAAGTTTCTTTGAATTCCAAACGTTGTGTAGACTGTTGAAAGCAACCCTAGCCTTATCAATCCTGGTTTTAATATCAGCTTTTGAGCCATTTTCACTGCTGATAACACTCCCCAAATAGGTGAATTTGTTGCTTTGTTTCAATTGTTCACCATTTATTGTTATAGTTTGATCAGGGTTTGTAGGTATATTCATAATTTCAGTCTTCTTGACATTAACAAAGAGCCCGACTTGTCCTGCGTATTTGATTAGTCTATCTGTCTTAGCTTGTAGATGTTTAATTGTTTCTGAAATCAGTGCCAGGTCATCAGCAAAGTCCAGATCCTCTAGGTGTCCTAGTATGCCCAGCTGGAGACCACGTTTTTTGTCCTCTGTGGGGTTTTCTTCATCACCCAGTCAATGACCAATATAAATAGAATAGGTGATAAAATGCATCCCTGTCTAACTCCAGTGCTTATTTTAAAGAAACAGATGTCTTATTGTTTCCAACTGAAACACAGGCTTGGTAGTTGTCATAAAATTTAGTTATCATAACTATCATCTTTTCAGGTATACCATAACTTCTTAGTATTTTCCAGAGTGTTTGTCTGTGTATGGGGTCAAAGGCCTTAGAGAAATCAACAAAATTTACATGGAGTGGCTTGTTAAATTCAACACATTGTTCAATAACTGTCCTAAGGGTGAAAATTTGGTCAACACAGCCTCTTCCAGCACGGAATCCAGCTTGTTCTTCTCTTAGTTTATTGTCAATTTTCTCATCAATTCTGTTTAAAATAACTTTACATAGGACCTTGCTTGGGATAGAAAGCAGCACAATTCCTCTCCAATTATCACAATTGTTCAAATCTCCCTTCTTAGGTAGTTTTATGATTATACCTTTAGACCAGTCCAGTGGTATCTTTTCTTGCCTCCAAATTTTATCAAAGAGATCAGTCAGAGTCCTAGCAGAAAGATCTATGTCTGCCTTAAGCATTTCGGCAGTTATCAAGTCAGGTCCAGGTGCTTTATAATATATATATACAATGTATTTATCTAACTAAAGATTAAGAACTAGTTTGTATCTATCTATATACATTAAATAAAGTCCAATGTCCACCCCCTTCTTCTCCCTACAGGGATATGACAATGGATGAATGGTAGAATTATTAACTATCTATCTATTCATTTAATCCTAAAATATGTACCTATAGAAAATCATAGAAATATGACAAAGGTTTGGTGATTAAAACATTTCAATCTAGTGCAGTTCACAGTAAGATGTTTCTAGATATTAGTTTTAGAAATGGAGCTTCTCTATAATTCATGCTGTATGTCTGACATTGAATATTGGCCATTGAAAAGCAGGGTTTTTTTTTATTTTTATTTGAATCATATATCCCTACTTTTAAATACTTATCTTACCATGAATTATTATTTTTATAAAATTCTAGGATAAAATGTATCTTTTATCTAAAGGAATGACCTATAAATTCATGTACATCCCCCTAATGATGATACACAAAATTACCCCTTCTGCAGATTACGATAAGTGCTTGAATTGTTTTGACACTGAACTTAATGAACCTTCCAATCAACCTTAACCCATTAGTGCCGAACCGGGCATCAAAACCCGGTTCCGAAAAATGGAAAAAAAACCGGTTTCCGGCTTGATAATTGCATCATTCTCAGAATGAATCCCCCCTCTACTACCCTGACTTTCATTTCCCCCTGGAGCAGGCAGTTTAGCTTACTTCCGTTTGCTGGTATAGCTCAACAAAATTTGGAAATCATGAAAATTCAAAATACCCCTTCTAACTTTTTTGTTTTTATAGTAAAGTCGCTGATTTTTTTTGTGAAATCTAATGTTTATTGACAAGTACATCTATTTGTGAATTCGTTTTATTCAAATTATAATTTTTTATATGATTTTTTTATCGTTTTTTTACGCCCTATTATGACCCGGTTCGGCTTGGCCATAAATACCCGAAAATTTTAAAACCCGGCTCGGTTTCGGTTTTTATTACCCGGTTTTAACTTTTCAACCAATAAAAATAACAGTTTACGTCATTAGTAAGGGTTTGAGCCACCCTAATAACCCTAGTAATCTCTATAGGTGTCACCCAATAGTTTTATGCTCGTTTTCTGATATGTAACACCCAAATTTTATATGTTCTTTTTTTGTAGTGTGTGTCTTTTAAAACTTCGAGCAACGGGTTTTTTTACCCGAAAACGGCGGCACCTATAGCCGAAACACTAAGTTTGAAATAAATCGCTTCGTATTATACTTGTAGCTCTTTAGATTACATGAGGTTGTGTAGTTTTCAATTATGGATCGTATCAAAGTTCTAAAAAGTGTTCATCTCACTTTTGGCGTTCAAAAATTACATTTTTCGATTTTTGGTCAAAATAACCGGGTTTATACAGGTCAACCGGGTTTTAAAACTGGGGGAAAGCACCAAAAACGGGTGTTAATGCCTGGTTGGTATTTATGGCCAAGCCGAACCGGGTTTTTTTGCAACTTTCCTGTGCACGCCACTAGAGCAAAACAAAAAAATACGAATTCCGTTTTGACCATTATAAAGCTTCCCTGAAACTTACAGCTCGATCGGCCCATAAAAGTGGCGCTCGGCACTAATGGGTTAATATAAGTTGTTAAGCCAAGGAATAAGAAAACGTATTATAAAACTTTGGGGACTAGTGTAATAAACAATCCAATGCCCCCTCCCTGCCTTGATCCCTTCCTCCTCCCTACTGAGATAAGTAACTAAAAAAATCTAAATGTCCATCTTTTTATCAGTTTATCCATCCACATGACTGTCTTTTTGTCTGTCTGTCCATATGTATGTTGTCTTTTTGTTCATCCATCTGTCTGTCTGTCTGCTTATCCATCTGTTTATCTGTCTACATGACTGTCTGTATATCTGTCCATGGTCCTACCCCAAACGTAAGAGTCCCAAACGTCAGAGTGGACAAACGCAAGAGTCCCAAACGTCAGAGTGGGACAAACGTCAGAGTGGGACAAACGTCAGAGTGGACATTGCTTAAGTAAAACATCAGAGTCTATGCTATTTTAATTATATGACAAAAAATAGACAGTTAGGCCCCCTAGCCTGCCTAGCCGCGGGCGCTCGGCCCCCTAGCCTATAACCTAACCTAACCTAATCATAAAGAAAATGACTCTGGCTGCAGCACTCAGCACCCTGGCCTACCTAGCCGCAGCGCTCGGCCCCCTAGCCTGCCTAGCCGCGGGCGCTCGGCCCCCTAGCCTATAACCTAACCTAACCTAATCATAAAGAAAATGACTCTGGCTGCAGCACTCAGCACCCTGGCCTACCTAGCCGCAGCGCTTTAATGATTATAAAATCGAGACTCATACGTTTTACTTATAAAATGTCCACTCTGACGTTTGTCCCAAAAATCCTGCGTTTGTCCACTCTGACGTTTGTCCCACTCTGACGTTTGTCCCACTCTGACGTTTGGGACTCTTGCGTTTGTCCACTCTGATGTTTTTCCACTCTGACGTTTGGGACTCTTACGTTTGTCGTGGAACCCTGTCCATATGTCTCTCCATAACTCTGTTTGTAACTCTGTCCGTCTGTCTATTCGTCTGTCCATCTATTTATCCTTCCACATGACTGTCTGTCTGTCAGTCCATCTTACCAAATTACAACAAAACGCCAATAGAGCTGTAATTGAAAGTTCCAAATGATACACAAATTATCCATTCTGTAGATTATATTTAGTGGTTGAAATGTTTTGACACTAAACTAAATGATCCAACCAATAAAAAGTCACCAAGGTTGTAAAGCAAATAAATAAGAAATCTTTACTATGGTGACTTTGGGGACTAGTGTAATAAATGAATGGATATGCCTTAAGTCTTGACGTTCCATGGCGGTGGGGGGATACCCAATGACGGCGGTTGACTGAGAAAGCTGGGGGTATAGGGATCACTCTAGAACATAATAGCGGATTTCTATTGATTTATTGATAACAGCGCACGATCAAATCAATTCAAAGTTGGGATAATTGGCCAGCGATAGCGCCCTAATTCCATCAAAGGCGTGCACCAGCCTCAGGGCTACAATTCTGCACCTGGTTATTACGACAGGGCAACATCCGCAAATTGATCATTTATATTTCATGTTATTTTAACCATTATTAAATATATGATGAATCGATGGGTAATAAATAATAAACCATCATGTTTTATTTAAATGTATAATAATATATATTATTTATGCCCTGATGGCAGAGAATTGTCCAAGATCAGGGGTTTGTTGGATCTTATTGGTAAATAAAATTGAATTGAATTGAATTGAATCTATCATATTATGTTTTTAGTCTTATTTTGATTTATATTATGTGTGTCATAAAATATTTTATCAGAGGTTTAGTGATTTTTAATGTTTATTTTACTTAGATTAAATGTAATTACTATGTTAACTATTTTATGTAATAACAATGTTGTTAAAGTTATAAAGGCTTTTTTTGAAATATGATACTATTATATAAAATATCAAGCTTTTTTGTCTGTAGCCAAGGATCTCGCTAACCACTGAACTGATATGGTTCTCCTTTACAACGAAGCTTCTTATATATCCAGAGAAGGTTTTTAACTATTTATGTGGAGGGTGTCTCCACTTTAAGTGTCCCTAGAGGCTTCTAGGTGCATTACCGCTAGTCTATAATACAAAGTAGAACAATGTTTGTCTGTTTGTTTCTTTGTATCAATGGATCTCACTAACCACTGAACCAATCAGGTTCTCCTTAATTTTTACTTATTTTAAAAATCTAAATAAATAGTGCTCCTAGAATCCTAGGGGCAAAGCCTCTAGTGTAAAATAAAGATGAAGCAGAAAACTTTCTATTACAGGAACATAATGATAAAAAAATAGACTCATTACAAACATATTAAATTAAACTAAAAGATAATTAAAAACATTGAATGCTAATAATTGTATTGGTTATATATCAAGGTCAATTAATCCATTTTAATAAATGTTAATAATCAAAAAGTTTAGAGTATCCAAATCTAAATTTTTTTTTGAAATATTGCTTTAGATTAAATTTGAATTAAAAAATCACTTTTTACAAATTTATAATAGGAAAGATTTATAGATTTGAATTGATACAAATTAACAAAATATAAACTTACAAACTAAATTAATATGTTATATGATTATTATATCTGTAAATAACTAGCTATATAATGTTTCGATAAAAATAATTGCAAATAAATAATAGGAATTTTTATAAAATTTGTTTCAAAAGTAATACATTTACACAGGAGTCTAAATATCTTTGAAAATAAGGGGAAAAAATTAAATTATCCTGGAAATTGGATAGGTTATTTTTATATAAAAAAAGGATTATTATTAGAAAATATTTTAATAGCCAGGTTTTAGTATAAAAAAATGCAAATTCATGTAAAGGAGATTTGGATAGAAACAGCAAACTTAAAACTAAAGATGTTGGGCTGGTTTTAATTTTATTTGCAATATTTTTTTTTAAATCAGCATAATTATATATAATAATATATGAAATATAGAAACATACAACTTGATACTGTTCAATATGTAGGATAATAGGAGAAAACAAAGTAGCAAGTTTCATCTTATTTTAATTAGATTTTTTGGGTTAAGTTAATGTTACTGATTGTCCTGCTGGGTTAAAAAGTAAGCCTCAGAGGACATAGGAGAAAAGTTAATGTGAAGTCACAACGAACCCAGCTACTTTGTTTTCTTTCCATGTTACAAAGTATATATTTAACAGATAATAAATCAAACTGGCAGAATCTTGAAAATATAACATTATTGATTAAATACAAATTATTTCTTTTTTTTAAATTTCTTATGTTTGGATCCTAATACCCAATATTTTCTAATACCCACAAATATAGATTATTTTGTTAATAAACTGGACCAAATTATATCTTTAATATTAATTTCTTATTACTTAGACAAAATTCATGCCAATATGCTCCAAATACCATGTATAGTAGTCACTCTGTCCCTTAATGTAATTGAGATATTCAACAAGACATACATTATATGTTACAAAAAATAATTGGTCTTAATATGGTCCATCCCCACCTCTAATGAAATTTTAACCCTAATTTTTGTGTGTGTGCTCCTTATATACATGAAAGTTGGTGTTTGCGTCAGTCAATTCAATCAAAGAACAATTTCTGACATTCAGCTGGCTATAAAAGAAGATATTGTGGAATAGAACCAGTTCTTAGCCATACCAAAAAATTATGTCTAGCATAGTTTTCTACAAATATAAAAATGAACAATCATAAGATTAAAACCAGTTTTGTTATCCCATGCCTTTGACATCTCAGGCTAAAAAACTGGTTTGAATCATATATTGATACTTTTTATATTCATGGAGAGCTGTTTATAATATGATGCAAGAAATAACTATTATTACATTAAAGGGAGTGTGAATGTAAAAATTTCTCATCATATTATCAAATTTTAACATTTTCTAAGCACCTTTCAATAAACTGATCAACCAAAAACGTCCTATGAACAAAAATATCAAGGATTTAAGCCTTGATTTTATGGTATTTTGGGAGGGTAAACTGGAAAAACAGGGAAAATCTGAAAGTTTTTCTTGATTAAAATGTTTCTAGGGATATTTAACTTGTCATATATAGTTTAAACAATTTACTTACTAATAAGCATTTATTTTATGACATAAAATTGTTAATTGATGTTGTAATAATGTAGAAATTAGGTAATAAAGAATTATTTTAAATTCATATCATTGACAAAAAAATACCTCACTGTCTACAAAGGGTTGAATCTCAGTGTTTATTTGAAACAATAATATCCTTTTTATTGTTTCGGACAATTAATAACCCACTTAGGAGATTTAGATTACACTTTTACCAGACTGTTTATAAAGTAATATTGCACCTTTGTTATTTACAAATTTGTAATTAAAGGTGGGCAATAGGTGGGCCAACTAAAGTTACTTGGATACTTATAAAGTTACAAAAAAAAGATTGTCAATGTCAATCTTAAATTTGTAGCCTCAATAATCTTTGTCTGTTTATCTGTCTATCTGTTGGTTAGGGTGGGTCGATTTTGGAATTTCACATTAGTAGACATTTGCAAGGATTACTGGGCCAATATAAAACCCTGTAAAACTTGAAAGAGGTTTTTTAATGCAAAAACAACAGGCGCGCGGGGGATACAAAATGTGCCCGCCCCCTTATAAATTTAAAAATTGAAATTCCTACAAACACAGGCATGTTGCATATCGAAATGACTGCATTGAAATACTGATTACAGATCTGAAAATTGTTTTGAAAAATATTGATTCAGTCTGAAATGATTTTCAAATAACCTACTAAAATGATCAATTTTGACTAAATCAGCTGTTTTTAGGTACTTAATGAGATCTTATTCGAACAAGGAGCAATATTTTTAAAAACGGTTTTCAGATTCGTAATCAGCATTACAATGCGGTCATTTTGATATGCAACATGCCTGTGTTTGAAGGAATTTTTGGTTTTATAAGGGGGTGGGTACTATTTATACCCCCCGCGCGCCAGCAGCCATAAGAGCTAAGTCACTTTTGAAACTTGAATGGGGCTTATCATACATATATATGACTTCCACAACTTATGATAACAGTAAAATCTAAAAAAAGGGTGAAATGGGCCCACCCTACTGGTTGTCTGTTTCTCTAAAAATTAAGAAACTATACAAAAATATTTGTTATTCTTTATCTACCAGGAGCCAATTTATAGTTTTCTTTATGTACAAAAAGGACCTGCATAAATTTGCTAAATAATTTGGGAAGCAAGTCAGAACTATAAAACAGGGAACTGCACATACATATTCAGCCCACTAACCTAACTGTCATTTTAGACAAGCTACTCCTCTCTTCCTCTACAAATAATTAGGAACTCATTTAGGTTTCAGTGTATTAGGGTAAAAACAGAAAATGTGAAAGAAAAAGTATTTCCCCTAACTGCTAAGGCTTTAACCAAAATGGGACTTTATTTAAACTTACCATTTTCTCTTAGTACTTCTGCAGTTTTAGTATTCCCTTCACGAATTGCCACATCAAGTGCTGTTAAACCTAGACACATTAATTTCTATAATACACATGTTCACAACTAAATATCTAGCCATATATAAGATGGACAGAAATAGAGAAATTAAACATATATATACAGGGTGGGAGGATAATAGTAGAAAATTCTGATCACAATCTAAGCTGTCACTCCTCCAGGTCATAGCTCATGTGAACCTAATTTTTTACTTAAGGAAATTAAATTTTAAACTTTAGCATTAGTTCACATAACATTTTAAATTTACCTGTTGACCACCAATTGCTGCAGCTGGACCTGCCAATTACAGTTGTTGCTACCAAAATTTATGTTTAGAGAATTCTATTCTAAATTTTATATAGAAATAAAAATTTTCTAAGAACTTTTTCTTTTAGCTTCAAAAAAAAATACAGCCATTTAAATTTGGGCTGATGTAAAAATATTTTTATCTTACTGAAGGGGAGTGGGTTAAAAGGGGAGAAAAAAGGGAAGAGGTTGTGGGGAATTGTCACTTAAAATTGTTTGTCAGAATCACATTCACTTTTTCCTGCCTAAAACCAAAGGTTAATAAATAAAAGGGCAAAGAAAGCAAAATATTATTATTATGAAACTATAGTAAATTAAGGAACTAACCATCATTTTTTTTTAAATTGACATCAGCTCCATTTTCTAGAAGAATCTTCACTATATCAGTGTGTCCTTTCCATGCTGCATATGTAAGACCACTTTCTCCTGTACAAAAATACATCTATCTTATATATTTACTAGCGGCTTTGCCCCTAGCCTCTAAGGGCTTTGCCCCAAGAGGTGATAAAAAATTTTTTTTTGTGAAATACGTAAAAGGACCAAGGAAATCTTCTACAAATAAAATAAAAAAAAAAAGGGGGGGGGATATTTTGTTTTTGGGGGGGTTGGGGGTGTCCCAAATATGTCCCAAATAGCCTAAAACCACCACAGGACCAGTGGGTATATTCCCTGAAGAGTAGAATCCGATCGGTTCAGTGGTTACCGAGATCTTAAGGGACGGACGGACGTACAGACAGATGGACGGACAGACAGACAGACGGACAGACATCGTTCTACTTTGTATTATAGATATGTCTTATATCAACTAAAATAATATTAATATTGTGTAGCTTCTCATCATTATCCTATGAATAGTAAATTACCTCATGTTCTAATAAAGAATTAAAAGGTAGATAAATAGACACAATTACTGTAAATTCTATTCTAATTCTATTCATAAATTATTGAAATAACCAATATTATCCTGTAAATTGACATCAGCTCCATTTTCTATCAGAATCTTCACTATACCAGTGTGGCCTTGATATGTTGCAAGTATAAGACTGGTATCTTCTAAATAAAATACATTAGATTTATATATATAAATGTAAGGAAAAGAAATATTGTGCAACTAACTATCATTATCCTACAAATAGTATAGAAATCTTCACTATTTCAGTCCTTGAAATGCTGTTCCTGAGAGACTAGTTTCTCCTAGATAAAAATGCATTTTTTTTATATTTAAAAATGTTATACAATATTATATAGTATTGTGTAGCAATTCATCTAAATTCGTATTAGTATTAGTATGTATGTAGGTCAGTCTGTCTGTCTGTCCATATGTCAGACAAGTTTCTCCTGGAAATAGGATATGAAACAATAATAGTATTCCTTTTTAAAGTTTAATGTATATTTTATAGAGAACAAGAACCTATAATTGTTTTTTCCTTATTCCTACTGGTTGTATCAGAAAATTGGAAAACTCAGTTTTTTTCTGACTCACCCTGTATAAACCAATGACTTATGTCCTTTGTCTGACAAATTCTTACATTAGGAAGGCTGCTTATGTCCTTCACATAGCAAAACCTCACAAAACATAGCATTTCTGTCCTTCACATAGCAAATTCTTGCAAAACATAGCAAATTCTTGCAAAACACAGCAAATTCTTGCAAAACATAGCATTTATGTCCTTCACATAGCAAATTCTTGCAAAACATAGAATTTCTGTCCTTCACATAGCAAATTCTTGCAAAACATAGCATTTCTGTCCTTCACATAGCAATTTCCTTCAAAACATAGCATTTCTGTCCTTCACATAGCAAATTCTTGCAAAACATAGCAAATTCTTGCAAAACATAGCAAATTCTTGCAAAACATAGCAAATTCTTGCAAAACATAGCAAATTCTTGCAAAACATAGCATTTCTGTCACATAGTAAATTCTTGCAAAACATTGCAAATTCTTGCAAAACATAGCATTTCTGTCCTTCATATAGCAAATTCTTGCAAAACATATATATAGGGGTCCCAAGTGTCAAAATATTTTTGGAACTATTCATTTTTTTGCATGTCCACCTGAGTATTTTCTTCAAAATTTTTTTAAGGATTCGAACCATTTCCCAAATCTAACCATGGGTACCAAGGACACCAGAGAACAAGAACATATAATTATTTTTTCTGTATTCTTTCTGGTTGTTTCTGAAAATCGAAAAACTCAGTTTTTTCTGACTCACCTGGTATGATATTTTGTTGTTGCTTAGCCGTGGCTTGGATTTGATGGTGTAATGGCCACCTGTTCTGGTTTTGGTCTACTCATCCTTTGTGGAGCAGAATTCACAAATTTCAATTTTGGAGCCATTTACACCATGATTGGTAAAGGTGAGTTTTAAATGATATTTTATAAGCAAAGCCAATATAGGAATCAGTTTAGCCAGTAGGGAATGTGTTTGTCCTTTTTACATATTATATTATCAACAGTTCTTTCTTCTTTCCCTTATTTATTCCTAGGAAAAATTTCTCATTGTTGTAATTAATTATTGTGTTTTATAGCAAATTAGAATTAGAATTTTAAATGAAATTAGGTTTTGTGATTTTATAAATGAGTAAATTAGATAAGCGTTTTGTCATTTGACTGGAATATTACGTCCAAATTTGATAACTTATAGAGAGCAATGTAATATTGGCAAAATTGAGTTGAAATCAGAAATATATTATTTAAGTTTGTATTATTCTCAATTACATTTCAGTTTCAAATGTGGTAAAATTCACATCCTGTTATAAAAGAATATCACATAATCATTAAAAAATATGATAAAAATATAGTCCCTTATTTTTGTGTCCCAAATACCTAATATTGAAAACATTTAATTTCAAGCTGTCATAATGACTGATCTCACCAACCAACATTTTTAACCCTTAAGAGTCAGGTCCCTTTCTAGACCTTATCTCAGCTCCTATTAAAGCAAATGGGCTAAATGTTCATGTCCCGGCTCTCTTAATAATGAATTTCCGACTATAAGTGAGTTCAAGTTAATTTTTGCTTCTTTCACCCAATTACCCTTTAATGTTTAATTTAATTTTTCAGTATTTTCATAACATAAAATGCTTTGTTTAAGTCAATAATATACAGGGCGTTTAAAAAAAAACTGCGTTTTCCAAATTTGGGAAACAACCATTAGGAGTACAAAAAAAATAATTATATGTCAATATTCTCTATAAAAATATGCATCGAAATTGTTACAGGTGTTTTTTAATATCTCTGAAAATAACGGCGCATTTTAAAGCATAAATATTTCAAAAGATGCGTATGATGCTTTTTTCTGGTAGAATTTTGTGCCTTAAGGTTGGTTTTCAAAAATTTATTCACTTGAAAACAACATCTTAATACGGCCAATACAATTTTCTACCAATTACACTAAAAATTTAATTTAAAATTTCCTCACTGAAAACAAATATTCAGTTTTTCTTTTTGTATACTTAAGAAACATGAACTTAAAAATTGTTCATGTTCGTAAATCCCCACCCCTCATTTATTCCTATAATCCTTTAATTTGATTGACAGGTTAAGATATAAACTCATAATTTATCCATAATTTGTAATTAAATGCTTTAATAAAAAAAAATTCAAACTTCAATAACTTTTTTGTCAAATAAAAAGGAGTTTTTTTTCTTTTTACTATAACTTACGTTATTAAAGAAGATTCTTTTACTGCAAATGCATCACTATCAAGAAATGTGAAAAAAATGACAAATTGCAGTTTCTTAAAAATGCTTTTGTGAGGAGCTAAAAAGCATTTCACCTTTAAAACTCATTAAGGTACTTTTCTTATACCTTTTTCTAAATTAATATTGAAATTCTACGATTTTTTTATAAATAATAGAAGAGTTATTTTAATTTTTCTTGCACAACATTTTTCACATAAAGCATTTTTGGAAACTATGTACCTATCTATGTATTTTTAGAGATAATGAAAAACACCTGTTATAAATTTGATGTACTTTTTTACAGAGAATAAGGACATATAATCGTTTTTTCTGTATTCCTTCTGGTTGTGTCAGAAAAACGGAAAACGCAGTTTTTTCTGAAACACCGTGTAGATTTGTATTCTTTACCTGAACAACACAGCCAAGTTTGCTGGCTTCCTGTGTCTGATGGAGATAATCAAAAAATTCCAACTCTCAGTTATGTGTACGAACCATATCTAAAAAGTCACTTTATTATAGCTTTCTATCTTTCACAAACAGAAAATGAGAACAAATATGGAGGGGTATTATTAAGGAAGGGTTAACAACTAATCTATCTCAACTTTAATTCACTAGTACCAGTTTGATATACAGAAAAACACACGACTAAGTATCTTTTAGGGTATACAGCCCTTATTTCTTAATGCATTATCAAAAATAGCATATATCCTTGTACTTCATCTATTTCCACACAAGCATACAGTAACTATTAACATGAAACAACTTTTTTAGCAAAGTTAAGATAGAAAACCTATTATTTTTGTTACTAGCAGAAACTTTATACATAAATGAAATAAAAAATTTAGATTTTAAGTTTAAAGCATTTTTTTACACATATTCTTGGCATTATAAAGTGATATTTTTTGGTGGAATAAAAAATAAATAATTAACTTTGTATATTATTCTTCAGTTACCAGAAAGACATAATATAACCATCAAAAAATTATCACTTTTTCAAAACTTTAGCTTTAAAAATCTCCGGTGTTAATAGAGGTAAAATAATATTTTGTATATATGCTTGTTTGGAAATGTACAGAGAACACGGATAAATGCTATTTTTGATGATACATTGAGAAATAAATTTAAAGTATAGATGTATATATAAACAGATTACTAAATGATTTCCAATTGCAAAGACCTAGAGCTCTGCAGACGAGAAATAATTTCATTAAACTTTGCTTTCTAAATTCAGCTGTTTAATGCTTTCTTCTGCTTTTTGAAAAAGTAAGAGACAATTTTTGTAAAACTAAACTTTTGTGAAGTTTTTAAAACTACCATTATCAATTTCTCACAACTAGGATCCTGACTCTAAAATTTTATTCATAATCATCTTTTCCGATTTACACTACTGCATTTTTAAACCTAGTTATTTGTGATTAACAAGACTTTTTTCCTAAAGATGTGAACACTTTCTTGCAAATCATAATTATCAAGATTTTAGTGACATCTAGCAACAATATTGAACTAATATATTGCAGATGTTCCCAAATTTATTTTTTGGCTGAATTTACGTAGTTTTCAATTATTTCTTCATAAAGGGTTGAGCTCTCCCTGAGGTGGTGTCAAATTAACTATGTCCTTATTTTAAGTAATTGGGTTATTTTTAGTTTTATGAGATCAGTAGATAATTTTCAAAATATTTAGACAATGCAAAACAAAATTAACTAGGAAAAAATGCAGAAATCATTACAGCTCATACATAGAAGTCCATGTAAAGGGGTAAAGGGGTGTTCACCCCTTCAGGCTTTGAAATCTTTTATTTTACACCAAACAAGTTTTTTTAAAATACATTAGATTACCCCCTTAAACGTATGGAACCCCTCATTCAAAGTAAAAAGCTTGGGCATCCTTGAGTTCACATTAGTTTACAATTTGCTTTATGTATTTTTGACAGCACCCGGTTGTATTTTCATTTTTGAAAGATTCAGCTGATAGCAAAGACCCAACCTATAGACGTTACAAGGCCCTATTTATCACTCTATATGTATTACTTTAATCATTAAGAAAAGGGACTGTAAACCCTAAAAGATACTTTTTTGTGGGTATTACTGTATATTTTTAGGGTTTCTAAATGTATACAATTTTTTTATGCTTAACATGTTTAAAAAGTTTTTGGACATAAAGACATAATGATCACTTTTCATTAACATCTTAGATATCTTCTTTAAATTCAGTGAATTAAAACTAGGAACATTATGAACATTATTATTTTAATATTTCTTAGAAGCATCCAAGAATGGAAGAATTGATTTAGTAAAATCATTCCTTGATCAGGCAAAAATGGAAAATGGTAAGTATTTCCTATTATGAAAAGACACAATTTAAAAACTTAATTAACAATTATCTTCATCTAAATTTGGTATACACTAATTTATTAAGAAGATTATGTATGTAGCATAAACCAAGCATTTATCTATCTATAATTATCTACCTTTTTATCTTTATAAATTTTATATGATGGGGGGGGGGAGGGGAAAGAAAAAAATCAAAAAAATTTGGGACTGCCTACGGGTAATCATCACCTTATCCACCCCCTTGGACATTCCTGCTATCTATCTATCATTATGAGATTTACTATTTAAAAATACTACCGGCTTCGCCCCCAGAGGTAATTAGTGAGAAAAAAAAATTAAGTACCTGATGAGAAGCCTCCACTCCACCACTAATTTTAAATAATAGAAAAAAAAATTAGGGGGGTTGGAGGAATCCCACCCCTAAAAATATAGCTTAAAACCACCACAGGACCAATAGGTATATACCCTGAAGAGTAGAATCCAATCGGTTCAGTGTTTACCAAGATCTTAAAGGACAGATGGACAGACAGATGGACAGACAGACAGACTACTACGTTCTACTTTGTATTATAGAATATTTTTTAAGGTTTGTCAGAAGCAGCCAAGAATGGAAGAATTGATGAAGTAAAAGAATTACTTCATTTTGGAGTCAACATTAATGGGAAAGATGAAAAAGGTTTTTATTTCTTTTAATCAAAAGGCACAATTCAACAACTAATTATCTGAATTCCAATTTAGTGTGAAAATTAATTAGCTTATGTATCTGTTATTGATTGTATAAGCCACATTTTTTGATTAAAAGTGAAAAATGAATTTATAAAATATAAATATCTGAGATGAATTCAATCTTATTAAACGTTCACTCAAAGCCCAAAAATAATGGACTTAAAAGTGTATTAATTAAACTGTATATAAGACATTTGCGGATATATTGATACCATTAATTTGCCTCTTAGAAAAAAAAGTATGTTTTTTTAATATTTTCCTCTTGATACAAATCAAATTTTAAATTTGAGTCACCAAAAATGCTAAACTAATTTTTGCTCTAGAAGAATCATTTTTTGGTAACTGATATTTTTTTCTCCAATTTTTTTGGCTGTAAAGAAGCTTTATATATTCATATAACATCCACCTAAATTTGACTTTTGGTATTTTATTTATAACATCACCAGAAGGAATTGAATTTTGGGAAAAAAATATCAACATATATTTTACACTGTTATGCATTGTTCATGTTCTTGTTTCTAAATAATATTTATATTATTAAAAATAGAATTATTTAACGCTCCTATAGGTATGTTTATCATTTTTCTAGGCTAAATATAACTATAATTACACCATTTTAAAGTTAAACATCATACCATATTAACCCACTTATTGAATCAGTCTGTATTATTAAGCTTGCAACCCTTAAAACAGCTGCATTTCATTATCCTATTTTAAAGTTAGTATGTTTTTCAACCTATTTTTAAAAAATTACACTATTCTAAGACATGAAGATATATTTCGATTTTAGCAATCATTTTCAATCCATTTTGTCTGAAAAAATATAGGTATGAGACATTAGATAACAGCAAATATGATCAAAGATATTAACCCTTACAGATCGGGCCCCAATTCCCACCTTAATAGATCGGGGGGTGGGCTCCAAGAGTTCCCCCCTCTATTTCGGCTCCTGGTACAGATAAAGACGTAAAAATTTTTTCTGGTGGTTCATGTGTATTTTTAGAAAAAATTACTTTTTCTAATCATAGCAGTCAGACCGCTCCTTAGCCGCTTTTTAGCGGTCAGCTGCTAAATTTTAAAACAGCTGTAGAGCGGCCAATTTTGCAGCTAGGATGACCAAATTTTAGGACGAACTTTTATTTTTCATAACAAAAAAATTACTTTTTCTGATCATCGCCGAAAAACGGTAAATAACGGGAACCGCCATTTTCGGCGGTTACAGCGGTAAAACGGCGGTTGGCGGCACAAATTAATATTTTTATCTGTTTATTATTGCTCAAGGACTTACCAAAAAAAATTATAGGTCTCTAGCTGTAATAGAAGCCACGATATTCATGACATATGTCTGTAGTAAAAGCCGGACATAAAGTCAGTCAGGGAGCTGTCAAACGGTCATAACACCACTTTTCTCAGAAGGTCATTGATACCTAAGTATTCACCAAAAGAATTTTAGATTTCCACCTTATACACAAAAGTCATAATGTAGAAATTAAGATTTATTTAGAATTTTTTCTAATTTTTTTTCCTACCCAACCGAATTTGACCGGACACCATGACCGACACACCAGATATCCTAATAAAATCAACTCTTGCCGACGTATAATTACTAAACTTAAAAAGTCATGAAGTTACAGCTCTCCATCTTACCTACAAAAAAATGGAGCCCCCCTCCCCAATCTGTAAGGGTTAAGATATTAAACATACATTTATATAAAACAATTTTTTCATTATCCTATTATATAAAGTAGTAAGCTTTTTTGTCTGTAGCTTAAGATTCTGATAAGGTTTTAGGCTTTTTTTACAAATTTCCTTACTCCTTTAAATACAGAGCTCTTAGATCCTTGGAGCGCAGCTGCTAGTAAAATAATTGTGAATAATTGATTTACTATTTTAAAAACATCTTTATAATTAGGATGTGTATATCCACGCCATGGTTAGCTCTTTTTGTTAATTCAGGCATGTTAGAATTAATCTTAAATGTTGGATGATGATTTTTGTAGCAGTTAGGTACTTAGCAACTTTACAATCATTACTTCAAGTAAAGAGACGTTCAGGTGGGAGGGAGGGGGGCGGGGTATGGGGTTAAGGGTTATTAATTAATTTGGGGCAACCCCATAATTTTAAAATTTATAATTTTTAACCTCCGCCCCCCCCCCAAAAAAAAATATAAAAAGCTTGGACCTCCTTGCCTCTATGATACAAAGATTACCCCCACAAAATGAACATGTGGGTGCCCAAATTTACATACTGAAATCAATTTGTGTACAACAATTATCCTATTCATCTGTTTTTTAGAAGCGAAGATACTCTATAATTCAAAATATCTGTCCGTCCGTTGTCTGTCCATTCATTGGTATGTCTGTCTGTTCATCTGTTTGTCTGTCAGAAAGGGGGATAACATGATTTTCTCTGCTTCTATAAAAGATAGAAGGCTGAAATTTTCATGGTTAGGTTAGGTTAGGTTAGGTTAGGTTAGGTTAGGTTAGGTTAGGTTAGGTTAGGTTAGGTTAGGTTAGGTTAGGTTAGGTTAGGTTAGGTTAGGTTAGGTTAGGTTAGGTTAGGTTAGGTTAGGTTAGGTTGTTCTTACCCACCTTTCTAGGTTAGGGGACCTAACCTAGGCATAGAAATATCAGTCTGGGAACTTTAGCATTTTGTTAGCAGATACCTTATGGCATAAGAAGCATTTGCTAGTGAAAAAATCCCTAAAAAGTTTGGTTAGGCTAGCTTAGATTAGGCTTCAAAAGTACGAAACTCAACTCAATAGAGAAAATGAGTATAAAAAAAAAAAGCGAGTTGGGCTAATATCTCCAAAACTATTAACACCACAATGAACTTTGCTTAAGATGATTTTCTTAAAATAAAAAAAGGAATTTTTCATATTTTATGGTCGCCAACCATTTTTTGACTCCTTCAACCACTTATGGTTTTTTTTAACCTAGACTCCAAAAAATAGACCATATTTTGAAAATAGAATATTATCTATAAATTTTACCAGGTTAAGTATTTTCATAATTTTGGCGCTGGTTGACCGATTTGGACATTTTAAGTTTCTAATGATATCAGCTCGACGAGCTGGTCATTTTTGCTCCTTCTCAAGACAGTGATTGGCGGCCTCTGGCGGCCTCCAGCCTCAAAAAACCGATCAAAAATGAAATTTTGATGTTTAAAAAATCGTAGCTCAGCTCCTAATTGACCAAAATTTTTGGTTTTTATATTTTTAGAATTGTCAGACCTTCAGTTATAACATACTAAAAGGACAAAGCTGTAGCTAAAGGTTAAAGGTTCGAAACCCTGCATTGAAAGTGGAAAATGGCTATATTTTAACGATAAGATCCTACAAAACTTAATTTCTTGTTTGTCTATTGAGATATAGAAACCATTTATTGTGCATATGCATTTCTCATAATTATCAACAACCTCCATTTGATTTTTTGAAAATCGGTCAACCACAACCTAACCTAACTAAACATTGCTGGTTTTACCTAAATAGCATTCTAGCTCCGAGGATTTTTACGATTTTAACAAAATTTCAAAACTTGATAAAAGACTTATTTATTTGCCATTATTGTACAACATACCAATGCCATATCTCAAATATGGCAAGTTTGAGGCTATTCTAAAGTTTTCATGTTTTTTACTGATTTTTTATGTTACAACAATGTAATTCTTGTTTGTCTATTGAGTTATTGAAACCATTTATTGTGTATATACATTTTTTTATAACTATGTACCACCTCCAAGTGATTTTTTGAAAATCGGTCAACTCAAACCTAACCTAACCAAACTTTGTTGATTTTTCCTTTCTAGCCTTCTAGGTCCAAGGCCTTTTAAGATTTTTAAAAAATTCGAAATCTTGTTGATAAATATATATATTTTCTATTATTGTACAAAAAAATGAATGCCTTAACTCAGAGGTTGCAGGTTTGAGGCCCTTCTAAAGTTTGATGTTTTTGAAATTATTTTCTTATCCATTTTTCCCTTATAAAAATGATAATATGTGTTAGAAAATTTTGGTTTTTACATTTTTAGAAATGTCTGACCTTCAGTTATAACATACTAACAGGTCACAGCTCTAGTGGAAGGTTAAAGGTTCTAAACCAAGCATTGAAAAAAAAAAATATGTTTTTTTTGGCAATAAGCTCTTTTAAACACAATTTTCCGTTTTGTCTATTAAGATATTGAAAAAATATATGGTGCACAGTCATTTCTCATAATTATCTATCATCTCCAATTGAGTTTTTTAAAATCGGTCAACTTTAACCTACCTAACCAAACATTACTGGTTGTACCTAACCAAACCTTCTAGCTCCAAGGTCTTTAAAGATTTTTTAAAAATTTCAAATCTCGTTGATAGACTTATTTATTTGCTCTTATAGTACAACAGATTAAGGGCAAATCTGAAAATTTGCAGGTTTGAGGCTATTTTAAAGTTTTGATGTTTCTAAGATTTTTTTTACTTTTCAACCACTTAATTCTTATTTGTCTATTGATATATGGAATCTTTTTTTGTGTGTTTATACATTTCTCATAATTATCTACCACCTCCAACTGATTTTTGGAATGTCAGTCAACTCAAACCTAACCTAACCAAACATTGTTGATTTGTCCCTTCTAGCCTTCTAGCTTCAAGGCCTTTTAAGATTTTTGAAAAATTTCAAATCTTGTTGATAGACTACTGTATTTGCTATTATTGTACAAGAAATTAAGTTTATATCTTAAAGGTTGCAGGTTTGAGACCCTTTTAAAGTTTGACTATTTATTAAATTAATTTTTCTTTATTTTCTCTTCTAAAAATGATAATATGTGTCACAAAATTTAGGTCTTTACATTTTTAGAAATGTCTGACCTTCAGTTATAACATACTAACAGGTCACAGTTCTAAGTGAAGGTTAAAGGTTCAAATCCCTGCATTGAAAGTAAAAAATGGCTGGTTTTTGGCCTCTTGGGTATTTGAATAAAATCAAGATTTCTTCACCATTTCTCAACGGATTGAGCTAGAATTGATGTTAAGATGTCCAAATAACCGTATTTGCTAGGCTGAGATATCTTTTTAAGCAAACTTCCTTCTCAGGGCAATATTGCAATATGATGATGTGGTAAGGCTAACTTTCAAAAAGTGCAAAGTAACCCTTACCAAGACAATTGTATGAAAATATTGATCTGAGAGACAAGTTTTTATTAGAATAATTGTCAGGCATGTTAATGCGGTCATTAAGACACCTTAACCTTGATTCTAGCTCAATTGGTTGAAAAGTTATGGCACAAACTTGATTTTTGGCAAAATTCAATATTGTGCTCTAACTTTTTAACCATTTGAGCTAGATGCAATGTTAAGGTGTCTAAATGTCTGCATTGAGAAGCCTAAGATATATTCTTAAGCAAAGTTCACTATCAGATCAATATTTCGATACAATTGTCATGGTTAGGCTTACTTTGCACTTTTTTGAAAGTGAGCCTTACCATGATAATTGTATTGAAATATCCCTGAGAAGGAAGTTTGCTTTAGAAGATATGTCAGGCATGTTAATATGGTTGTTTAGACACCTTAACATTGATTCTAAGTCAATCCGTTGAGAAATGGTATACGAAACTTTAATTTTCTTAATACGAGAGACTGATCAAAAGTTAAGAAATTTTCCCCTTCCTTCCCCTTTGTTTCCCTTTCCCCTCCCCCCCTACCTTATGAAAACACTTCTGATGTGTTTCCTTTAAAGATAACCCTTAAGATAGATACATCAATCACTAAAAATTGACAATAAAAAAGAAGTCTAAGGTAAAAAATAAAAATTTGGTTAGCTTCCTTCCCTTTTTTCCCCTTTCCCCAACCCCCCTCCCCTTTGAAAACACTTTTGATGTATTCCCCTAAAGTTTACCTATTCATTGATACATCAATCACTTAATTTGGACAATAAATAAGAATTCTATGGTCAAAAGTAAAGGTTTGGTTAGCTTCCTTCTCTTTTTTCCCTTTCTTCAACCCCCCTCCTCTTTGAAATTTCTTCTGATATATCCCCCTAATGTTTACTTCTCCATAGAGATATAAATTGTGAATTCTACTCCTCAAGACCTTTTAAAAAAGTACCATTAAGGCATAATTTTGTTTAGTGATTTTTTAGCTAACATAACCATTTCCAACTCAGTCATTTTTGAATCGATTTCAAAAATTGAAATTGGTTTAGAATCACCAAAAAAATTCATGAATCTTTTACTTTAACCAAAAATGGATCCTGTGAATTTTTTTGAAAAATTATTTTTTGTCTATTGGTGTCAGATTACAATTTGAAATTTTGTTATGTATTGGAATGTGAGTTTAACTGAGTTCTGAGTTCAAACTCAAAATTAGGTAGGTTAGTCTATGTATTTCTCTAAAGATATATATATATAGATCACTAAATTTGAACGATAGATAAAAAACTATGTTGAAGAGTAGAGAAATTTTTCACTACCTCCCCCTTTTTGCTCCTCTTCCCCCCTCTTCCCCCTCTTCCCCCTTCCCCATTAAAATACTTCTGATGTATTCCCCTAAAAATTACCTGTCCACTATCACTAAATTCAGTCAATAAATAACAAGTCTTTGGTGAAAATTAAAGAAAGCGTCCACTTCCTTCCCCTTTTTACCCCTTCCCCCTAGCCCCCTCCACTATGAAAACCCTTATGATGTATTCCCCTAAAGATTACCTCTCCAAAGATATATTGATCACTAAAAACGGACAATAAATAAGAATTCTATGGTAAAAAGTAAAGGTTTGGTTAGCTTCCTTCCCTTATTTACCCTTTCCTCAACCCCCCTCCCATTTGAAAACACTTTTGATGTATTCCCCTAATGTTTACCTATCCATTGATAAATCAAACACTAATTTTGGACAATAAAAATTAAGTCTATGGTGAAAAGTAAAGAAAGCGTCCCCTTCCTTCCCCTTTTTACCCCTTTCCCCTACCCCCCTCCACTATGAAAACACTTATGATGTATTCCCCTAAAGATTACCTCTCCATAGATACATCAATCACTAAAAATGGACAATAATTAAGAAGTCTATAGTGAAAAATAAAGTTTGGTTAGCTTACTTCCCTTTTTTCCCCACCCCCCCTTCCCTATGAAAACACTTCTGATGTATTCCCCTTATGACTACTTGTTCATAGATATTTCAATCACTAAATTTGGTCAATAAATAAGAAGTCTACAGCAAAAAGTAAAGGTTAGGTTAAGTTCCTTCCCTTTTTTCCCCTTTTCCCAACCCCCCTCCCCTATAAAAACACTTCTGATGTATCCCCCTAAAGAATACATCACCATAGATACATCAATCACCAAAATCGGACAACAAATAAGAAGTCTATAGTGAAAATTAAAGTTTGGTTAGCTTCCTTCCCTTTTTTCCCCATGCGCATAGCGTGAACCACTGAACCAATCGGTTTAAAATCAAAACCATCAAAAAGCTCTTAAAATGTACATGCGATTTGCTGTCTTTAAAAGCCAAATTAGTCCAGAAATCGCCCTGTACAATAAAAGACCTGTTTTTGCTTAACATCGCCCTAGTCTAACCTAAATTTTCGAATTTTGCAGTTTTTTTTACATGCGCTGATAAATATTAACTGCCCATTCCCTATGGTGAAAACTAGAACCCTCTAGGTTGAGTGAATCACGAAACCTTTCCAAAAATAGGAAAAACCTAACCTAATTTTCAAATCATTATTACTCGGTAACCACTGGACCGATTTGGATAAAACCAACGTGGTTAAACCCCTTGGAATGGGACAATTATTTTGAGTACTTAAACATCTCTGTAGCTCAAACCTAACCGATTTAAAATAAAAAATCTACCTTAGACGTTTTTTGATCTCAATTTGGTTAGGTTAGACCTAGGAAGCTGGTTAAGTACTCTAAAGACGCGTCACAATGAGACAAACAACTTCTCTTTTGATGGCTAGGACAATCACTAAATTTGGTCAATAAATAAGAAGTCTATAGCAAAAGGTAAAGGTTAGGTTAAGTTCCTTCCCTTTTTTCCCCTTTCCCCAACCCCCACACTTCTGAAAACACTTCTGATGTATCCCCCTAAAGAATACATCACCATAGATACATCAATAACCAAAATCAGACAACAAATAAGAAGTCTATAGTGAAAATTAAAGTTTGGTTAGCTTCCTTCCCTTTTTTCCCCAACCCCCCTTCCCTGTAAAAACACTTCTGATGTATTCCCCTTATGATTACCTGTTCATAGATATTTCAATCACTAAATTCGGTCAATAAATAAGAAGTCAATGGCAAAAAGTAAAGGTTGGGTGAGGTTCCTTCCCTTTTTTCCCCTTTCCCCAACCCCCAACCCCTATGAAAACACTTCTGATGTATCCCCCTAAAGATTACCTCACCATAGATACATCAATCACCAAAATCGGACAATAAATAAAAAGTCTATGGTTAAAAGTATGGTTTGGTTAGCTTCCTTCCCTTTTTTCTCCTTTCCCCAACCCCCCTTCCCTATGAAAACACTTCTGATGTATTCCCCTTATGATTACCTGTTCATAGATATTTCAATCACTAAATTTGGTCAATAAATAAGACTTCTAGAGCAAAAAGTAAAGGTTAGGTTAAGTTCCTTCCCTTTTTTCCCCTTTCCCCAACCCCCCTCCCCTATGAAAACACTTCTGATGTATCCCCCTAAAGATTACCTCACCATAGATACATCAATCACCAAAATCGGACAATAAATAAAAAGTCTATGGTTAAAAGTATGGTTTGGTTAGCTTCCTTCCCTTTTTTCTCCTTTCCCCAACCCCCCTTCCCTATGAAAACACTTCTGATGTATTCCCCTTATGATTACCTGTTCATAGATATTTCAATCACTAAATTAGGTCAATAAATAAGACTTCTAGAGCAAAAAGTAAAGGTTAGGTTAAGTTCCTTCCCTTTTTTCCCCTTTCCCCAACCCCCCTCCCCTATGAAAACACTTCTGATGTATCCCCCTAAAGATTAACTCACCATAGATACATCAATCACCAAAATCGGACAACAAATAAGAAGTCTATGGTGAATAATAAGGTTTGGTTAGCTTCCTACCCTTTTTTCCCCTTTCTCCAACCCCCCTTCCCTATGAAAACACTTCTGATGTATTCCCCTTACAATTACCAGTCCATAGATATTTGAATCACTAAAATCGGACAATAAACAAGAAAGCTATGACCCAAAACATGGATATCTATAAAAAAAAGACTAATTCCTTGCCCACCCTTGCAAACTCAAATTAGTTTTGCCCACCTTTGCTGAGTTCTGAGTTCAAACTCAAAAAAAGGTGGGTAAGACTAAGTTAGGTTAGGTTAGGTTAGGTTAGGTTAGGTTAGGTTAGGTTAGGTTAGGTTAGGTTAGGTTAGGTTAGGTTAGGTTAGGTTAGGTTAGGTTAGGTTAGGTTAGGTTAGGTTAGGTTAGGTTAGGTTAGGTTAGGTTAGGTTAGGTTAGGTTAGGTTAGGTTAGGTTAGGTTAGGTTAGGTTAGGTTAGGTTAGGTTAGGTTAGGTTAGGTTAGGTTAGGTTAGGTTAGGTTAGGTTAGGTTAGGTTAGGTTAGGTTAGGTTAGGTTAGGTTAGGTTAGGTTAGGTTAGGTTAGGTTAGGTTAGGTTAGGTTAGGTTAGGTTAGGTTAGGTTAGGTTAGGTTAGGTTAGGTTAGGTTAGGTTAGGTTAGGTTAGGTTAGGTTAGGTTAGGTTAGGTTAGGTTAGGTTAGGTTAGGTTAGGTTAGGTTAGGTTAGGTTAGGTTAGGTTAGGTTAGGTTAGGTTAGGTTAGGTTAGGTTAGGTTAGGTTAGGTTAGGTTAGGTTAGGTTAGGTTAGGTTAGGTTAGGTTAGGTTAGGTTAGGTTAGGTTAGGTTAGGTTAGGTTAGGTTAGGTTAGGTTAGGTTAGGTTAGGTTAGGTTAGGTTAGGTTAGGTTAGGTTAGGTTAGGTTAGGTTAGGTTAGGTTAGGTTAGGTTAGGTTAGGTTAGGTTAGGTTAGGTTAGGTTAGGTTAGGTTAGGTTAGGTTAGGTTAGGTTAGGTTAGGTTAGGTTAGGTTAGGTTAGGTTAGGTTAGGTTAGGTTAGGTTAGGTTAGGTTAGGTTAGGTTAGGTTAGGTTAGGTTAGGTTAGGTTAGGTTAGGTTAGGTTAGGTTAGGTTAGGTTAGGTTAGGTTAGGTTAGGTTAGGTTAGGTTAGGTTAGGTTAGGTTAGGTTAGGTTAGGTTAGGTTAGGTTAGGTTAGGTTAGGTTAGGTTAGGTTAGGTTAGGTTAGGTTAGGTTAGGTTAGGTTAGGTTAGGTTAGGTTAGGTTAGGTTAGGTTAGGTTAGGTTAGGTTAGGTTAGGTTAGGTTAGGTTAGGTTAGGTTAGGTTAGGTTAGGTTAGGTTAGGTTAGGTTAGGTTAGGTTAGGTTAGGTTAGGTTAGGTTAGGTTAGGTTAGGTTAGGTTAGGTTAGGTTAGGTTAGGTTAGGTTAGGTTAGGTTAGGTTAGGTTAGGTTAGGTTAGGTTAGGTTAGGTTAGGTTAGGTTAGGTTAGGTTAGGTTAGGTTAGGTTAGGTTAGGTTAGGTTAGGTTAGGTTAGGTTAGGTTAGGTTAGGTTAGGTTAGGTTAGGTTAGGTTAGGTTAGGTTAGGTTAGGTTAGGTTAGGTTAGGTAGGTTAGGTTAGGTTAGGTTAGGTTAGGTTAGGTTAGGTTAGGTTAGGTTAGGTTAGGTTAGGTTAGGTTAGGTTAGGTTAGGTTAGGTTAGGTTAGGTTAGGTTAGGTTAGGTTAGGTTAGGTTAGGTTAGGTTAGGTTAGGTTAGGTTAGGTTAGGTTAGGCTTGGCCACCCTTTTGTGCAGAAACTAGGTTAAGGCAGTAAACCTAGCTATTAAATATTAACATTTTTAGGTTAGCAAATTTGTTAATAGGTAGTTTGGGACTAGTAAGGGCTTCCCTAAAAAATGCTAACCTAAAAAATAGCTTAAAAGTAGCTTAGGTTAGGCCTCAAACCTAGCTCTGTGCCGCACACTTGCAAACTGTGCCAAAAGCCAAAAAAGTGTGCGAGGCCTGTAGCGCGCTTATTTTTCAACAAAAATCCTAGCTTTTTCTAACTTAAGCTTTCATGGGCATGTCCTTGAAGTCTGTAAAAAAAAATTTATAAAAAATCGACTCCTCTTTGGTTAGGTTCGATTTTTAACCTATACCCCAGAAAATAGACCATATTTTGAAACTTACATATTAATCCTTAATTTTGTCTAGATTAAGAAAAGTCGTAACTTCGGTTCTAGTTGACCGAATCTAACATTTTAAGTGTCTACGGATATCAGCGCGACGAGCTCTTCAAAAGTGTCCGATGTAATCGACCTCGCCAGAGGCCTCTGGCGGCCTCCAGCCTCGAAAAACTAAAAAAGACACTTGTAATTTTTTTCTTCAAAATCCTAAAATTTTCTAAAATTGACGTCAATCAGTCAATTTTTGAGCTATATTGACGTGTAAGTACTCTAAAAATTCGTCTTTTCAAGACGAATTCAACCACGTTGGTCATGTCCAAATCGGTCCAGTGGTTCACCGTAACCTAACTTAACCTATGAAACGTAATTTTTTGCCTCATCGCTTTACCTTGTAAAACGTGTCTTAAAATTAGTCTCAGCTCCAGACTATGGAAAGAGAAGTTGTTTGTCTCATTGAGACGCGTATTTAGAGTACTTAACCAGCTTCCTAGGTCTAACCTAACCGAAATGAGATCAAAAAACGTCTTTTTAGTTTTTTTTATCTCAAATCAGTTAGGTTTGAGGTACAGAAACGTGTAAGTACTCAAAATAATTGTCTGATCTAGACACGTTTAACCACGTTAGTCTTGTCCAATTCGGTTTAGTGGTTACCGAGTAATAACGATTTGAAAATTAGGTTATGTTTTTCCTATTTTTGGAAAGGTTGCGTGATTCATTCAACCTACAGGGTTCTAGTTTTCACCATAGGCAAGAGGCAGTTAATATTTATCAGGGCATGTAAAAAAACCTGCAAAATTTGAAAATTTAGGTTAGACTAGGGCGACTTTAAGCAAAATCAGGTTTTTAATCGTACAGGGCGATTCCTGGAACGATTTGGCTTTTAAAGGCGGCAAATTGCATGTACATTTTGAGAGCTTTTGAATGGTTTTGATTTTGAACCGATTGGTCCAGTGGTTCGTCCGCTACATTCATTTAAAGTTTCAAAAAATCATTTGACATTTTTTTAAAAAAATGTTAAAAATACATCTGTCAAACAGTCAATTTTTGAGCTACAATGACGTGTAAGTACTCAAAATAATTGTCTTGTCAAGACGCGTTCAACCACGTTGGTCTTGTCCAATTCGGTTCAGTGGTTACCGAGAAATAACGATTTGAAAATTAGGTTAGGTTTTTTATATTTTTGGAAAGGTTGCGTGATTCACTCAACCTAGAGGGTTCTAGTTTTCATCATAGGCACGGGGCAGTTAATATTTATCAGCGCATGTAAAAAAAAGTGCAAAATTTGAAACTTTAGGTTAGACTAGGGCGATTTTAAGCAAAATCAGATTTTTAATCGTACAGGGCGATTCCTGGAACGATTTGGCTTTTAAAGACGGCAAATTGCATGTACGTTTTGAGAGCTTTTGAATGAAATTAATTGCTGGACTCTAGCTAAAGGGGTTCGCGCGCTACACTCGTTTAAAGTTTCAAAAAATTTGATTTTTAAAAAAAATGTTCAGGGGGTTGGGGGTGACCTAACCAAATATTGTTGATTTTTCTTAAAAATGTTTTGGGGGGGGATGACCTAACCAAACATCCCCCCCCTGAACATTTTTAGACCATTGTTGTGTTAAAACAAGTGGGGATCGAACCCATTCCCTTAACCATTATTGTGTTAAAACAAGTGGGGATCGAACCCATTCCCGGATCGAACTCATTCCCGGATTGAACCCATTCCTTAAACCACCCTATGAATCTGCATGGAATATTACTTTGTTTATTGTGTTAAAACAAGTAGGGATCGAACCCATTCCCTAAACCATCCCATGAATCTGCTTTGAATATTACTCTGTTTATCGTGTTATCGTTTTTGAGGGGGTGTGGTCACCCCCATGTCCCTGACAAAAAAAATTTTTTCAAAAAATTTTTGAGGGGGTCACCCCAATGTCCCTGACAAAAAAAATAATAAAAAAATTAAAAAAAAAATTTTTTTTGGGGGGGGGTAGGGGGGCCCCTCCCGCCCGCCGAGACTCCCCCACCTCCAACCCTAAGGGATGTTGAAAGAATTTTTAAAATCGGTCCATAAACAAAGAAGTTAGGTTTTTGGGGGGGTTTGGTCACCCCTATGTCCCTGATAAAAAAATTTTAAAAAAAAAATTTCGAGGGAGTCACCTCCATGTCCCTGACAAAAAAAATAAAAAAATTAAAAAAAAAAATTTTTTTTTGGGGGGGTGGGTGAACATTTTAAGAAAAATTAACAATGTTAGGTTAGGTCACCCTCCCCCCCCCTGAAAAATGTTTTTTTAGGTCCCCCCACCCCCCTGAACATTTTTAGAAAAATTTACAATATTAGGTTAGGTCACCCCACCCTCTGAAAAATGTTTTTTTAGGTCCCCCCACCTCTCTGAACATTTTTAAAAAAATTTTCAATGTTAGGTTAGGTCACCCTACCCTCTGAAAAATGTTTTTTTAGGTCCCCCCCACCTCTCTGAACATTTTTAAAAAAATTTTCAATGTTAGGTTAGGTCACCCCCCCCCTAAATAATGTTTCTTTAGGTCCCCCTACCCCCCTGAACATTTTTAGAAAAATTTACAATGTTAGGTTAGGTCATCCCCCCCCCTAAAAAATGTATCTTTAGGTCCCCCCACCCCCCTGAACATTTTTAGAAAAATTTACAATGTTAGGTTAGGTCATCCCCCCCCCCCTGAAAAATGTTTGTTTAGGTCCCCCCACTCCCCTGAACAATTTTAGAAAAATCAACAATGTTAGGTTAGGTCACCCCCCCCCCCACTGCCCTGGCTGTATTGGTTAGCTTCCCCCATTTCCATAGAGGTCTGGATGGTTAAAATCGGACAATAAATAAGGAAGTTATGATGGTTAGGTTAGATCCCTTCCCCCCCCCCTCGCCCTTGAAAAATCCCCCAAAGTTCACCTATCCATGGATAACTTCATCACTAAAAACATACAATATATGATAAAAAGTTAACTTTGGTTAGCTTCCTTCCCTTTTTCTCCCCTCCCCCCACCCCCCACCCCTTTAAAAACACCCTGGCTGTATTGGGCAGTTTCCCCCATTTCCATAGAGGCCTGGATGGTTAAAATCGGACAATAAATAAGGAAGTTATGATGGTTAGGTTAGATTCCTTCCCTTCTCCCTCCCCCCCCCCCTCCCCCTTGAAAAATCCCCCAAAGTTCACCTATCCATGGATACTTCATCACTAAAAACAGACAATATATGATAAAAAGTTAACTTTGGTTAGCTTCCTTCCCTTTTTCTCCCCTCCCCCCACCCCCCTCCCCTTTTAAAACACCCTGGCTGTATTGGTTAGCTTCCCCCGTTTCCATAGAGGTCTGGATGGTTAAAATCGGTCAATAAATAAGGAAGTTATGCCCCAAAACATTGAACCCCCTCGATACTCCAATAAAAAAAGACTAAGTTGAAACCTACCTCATTCCGCACACTTAGCCCGCACGTTATTCTTGCCTACCTTGGTGTGCAAGTGTGCATCTGTGCGAGAAAAGGGTGTTATAGCCTATGTTAGGTTAGGTTAGGTTAGGTTAGGTTAGGTTAGGTTAGGTTAGGTTAGGTTAGGTTAGGTTAGGTTAGGTTAGGTTAGGTTAGGTTAGGTTAGGTTAGGTTAGGTTAGGTTAGGTTAGGTTAGGTTAGGTTAGGTTAGGTTAGGTTAGGTTAGGTTAGGTTAGGTTAGGTTAGGTTAGGTTAGGTTAGGTTAGGTTAGGTTAGGTTAGGTTAGGTTAGGTTAGGTTAGGTTAGGTTAGGTTAGGTTAGGTTAGGTTAGGTTAGGTTAGGTTAGGTTAGGTTAGGTTAGGTTAGGTTAGGTTAGGTTAGGTTAGGTTAGGTTAGGTTAGGTTAGGTTAGGTTAGGTTAGGTTAGGTTAGGTTAGGTTAGGTTAGGTTAGGTTAGGTTAGGTTAGGTTAGGTTAGGTTAGGTTAGGTTAGGTTAGGTTAGGTTAGGTTAGGTTAGGTTAGGTTAGGTTAGGTTAGGTTAGGTTAGGTTAGGTTAGGTTAGGTTAGGTTAGGTTAGGTTAGGTTAGGTTAGGTTAGGTTAGGTTT